>NC_090651.1:98188695-98502862 GCF_040937935.1 Hyperolius riggenbachi
AGAGAAGGAGAACAAGAACCAGCTGAAGATAGCAGAGAGAGAAAGATAGGGAGAACAAGAAAGAGCTGAAGGTGGCAGAAAGAGAAAGAGAGAGGGAATGAGAAAGGGCTGAAGGTGGCAGAGAGAGAAAGAGAGGGAGAATGAGAAAGAGCTTAAGGTGGCAGAGAAAGAGAGGGAGAACAAGAAAGAGCTGAAGGTGGCAGAGAGAGAAAGAGAGGGAGAACAAGAAAGAGCTGAAGGTGGCAGAAAGAGAAAGAGAGAGGGAATGAGAAAGGGCTGAAGGTGGCAGAGAGAGAAAGAGAGGGAGAATGAGAAAGAGCTTAAGGTGGCAGAGAAAGAGAGGGAGAACAAGAAAGAGCTGAAGGTGGCAGAGAGAGAAAGAGAGGGAGAACGAGAAAGGGCTGAAGGTGGCAGAGAGAGAAAGAGAGGGAGAACAAGAACCAGCTGAAGATGGCAGAGAGAGAAAGAAAGGGAGAACAAGAAAGAGCTGAAGGTGGCAGAGAGAGAAAGAGAGGAAGAACGAGAAAGAGGTGAATTTGGCAGAGAGAGAAAGAGAGGGAGAACAAGAAAGAGTTTAAGATGGCAGAGAGAGAAAGAGAGGGAGAAGAAGAAGAAGAAAGAGCTGAAGGTGGCAGAGAGAGAAAGAGAGGGAGAATAAGAAAGAGCTGAAGGTGGCAGAGAGGGAAAGAGAGGGAGAATGAGAAAGAGCTTAAGGTGGCAGAGAAAGAGAGGGATAACAAGAAAGAGCTGAAGGTGGCAGAGAGAGAAAGAGAGGGAGAACGAGAAAGGGCTGAAGGTGGCAGAGAGAGAAAGAGAGGGAGAACAAGAACCAGCTGAAGATTGCAGAGAGAGAAAGAAAGGGAGAACAAGAAAGAGCTGAAGGTGGCAGAGAGAGAAAAAGAGGAAGAACGAGAAAGAGGTGAATTTGGCAGAGAGAGAAAGAGAGGGAGAACAAGAAAGAGTTTAAGATGGCAGAGAGAGAAAGAGAGGGAGAAGAAGAAGAAGAAAGAGCTGAAGGTGGCAGAGAGAGAAAGAGAGGGAGAATGAGAAAGAGCTGAAGGTGGCAGAAAGAGAAAGAGAGGGAGAACGAAAAAGAGGTGAATGTGGCAGAGAGAGAAAGAAAGGGAGAACAAGAAAGAGCTGAAGGTGGCAGAGAGAGAAAGAGAGGAAGAACGAGAAAGAGGTGAATTTGGCAGAGAGAGAAAGAGAGGGAGAACAAGAAAGCGTTTAAGATGGCAGAGAGAGAAAGAGAGGGAGAAGAAGAAAGAGCTGAAGGTGGCAGAGAGAGAAAGAGAGGGAGAATGAGAAAGAGCTGAAGGTGGCAGAGAGGGAAAGAGAGGGAGAATGAGAAAGAGGTGAAGGTGGCAGAGAAAGAGAGGGAGAACAAGAAAGAACTGAAGGTGGCAGAGAGAGAAAGAGAGGAAGAACGAGAAAGAGGTGAATGTGGCAGAGAGAGAAAGAGAGGGAGAACAAGAAAGAGCTTAAGATGGCAGAGTGAGAAAGATAGGGAGAAGAAGAAAGAGCTGAAGGTGGCAGAGAGAGAAAGAGAGGGAGAATGAGAAAGAGGTGAAGGTGGCAGAGAGAGAAAGAGAGGAAGAATGAGAAAGAGCTGAAGGTGGCAGAGAGAGAAAGAGAGGGAGAATGAGAAAGAGCTGAAGGTGGCAGAGAGAGAAAGAGAGGGAGAATGAGAAAGAGCTGAAGGTGGCAGAGAGGGAAAGAGAGGGAGAATGAGAAAGAGGTGAAGGTGGCAGAGAAAGAGAGGGAGAACAAGAAAGAACTGAAGGTGGCAGAGAGAGAAAGAGAGGAAGAACGAGAAAGAGGTGAATGTGGCAGAGAGAGAAAGAGAGGGAGAACAAGAAAGAGCTTAAGATGGCAGAGTGAGAAAGATAGGGAGAAGAAGAAAGAGCTGAAGGTGGCAGAGAGAGAAAGAGAGGGAGAATGAGAAAGAGGTGAAGGTGGCAGAGAGAGAAAGAGAGGTAGAATGAGAAAGAGCTGAAGGTGGCAGAGAGAGACAGAGAGGGAGAATGAGAAAGAGCTGAAGGTGGCAGAGAGAGAAAGAGAGGGAAAACGAAAAAGAGGTGAATGTGGCAGAGAGAGAAAGAAAGGGAGAACAAGAAAGAGCTGAAGGTGGCAGAGAGAGAAAGAGAGGAAGAACGAGAAAGAGGTGAATTTGGCAGAGAGAGAGAAAGAGAGGGAGAACAAGAAAGCGTTTAAGATGGCAGAGAGAGAAAGAGAGGGAGAAGAAGAAAGAGCTGAAGGTGGCAGAGAGAGAAAGAGAGGGAGAATGAGAAAGAGCTGAAGGTGGCAGAGAGAGAAAGAGAGGGAGAATGAGAAAGAGGTGAAGGTGGCAGAGAGAGAAAGAGAGGGAGAACAAGAACCAGCTGAAGATGGCAGAGAGAGAAAGAGAGGGAGAACAAGAAAGAGCTGAAGGTGGCAGAGAGAGAAAGAGAGGAAGAACGATAAAGAGGTGAATGTGGCAGAGAGAGAAAGAGAGGGAGAACAAGAAAGAGCTTAAGATGGCAGAGTGAGAAAGAGAGGGAGAAGAAGAAAGAGCTGAAGGTGGCAGAGAGAGAAAGAGAGGGAGAATGAGAAAGAGCTGAAGGTGGCAGAGAGAGAAAGAGAGGGAGAACAAGAACCAGCTGAAGATGGCAGAGAGAGAAAGAAAGGGAGAACAAGAAAGAGCTGAAGGTGGCAGAGAGAGAAAGAGAGGAAGAACGAGAAAGAGGTGAATTTGGCAGAGAGAGAAAGAGAGGGAGAACAAGAAAGAGTTTAAGATGGCAGAGAGAGAAAGAGAGGGAGAAGAAGAAGAAGAAAGAGCTGAAGGTGGCAGAGAGAGAAAGAGAGGGAGAATAAGAAAGAGCTGAAGGTGGCAGAGAGGGAAAGAGAGGGAGAATGAGAAAGAGCTTAAGGTGGCAGAGAAAGAGAGGGATAACAAGAAAGAGCTGAAGGTGGCAGAGAGAGAAAGAGAGGGAGAACGAGAAAGGGCTGAAGGTGGCAGAGAGAGAAAGAGAGGGAGAACAAGAACCAGCTGAAGATAGCAGAGAGAGAAAGAAAGGGAGAACAAGAAAGAGCTGAAGGTGGCAGAGAGAGAAAAAGAGGAAGAACGAGAAAGAGGTGAATTTGGCAGAGAGAGAAAGAGAGGGAGAACAAGAAAGAGTTTAAGATGGCAGAGAGAGAAAGAGAGGGAGAAGAAGAAGAAGAAAGAGCTGAAGGTGGCAGAGAGAGAAAGAGAGGGAGAATGAGAAAGAGCTGAAGGTGGCAGAAAGAGAAAGAGAGGGAGAACGAAAAAGAGGTGAATGTGGCAGAGAGAGAAAGAAAGGGAGAACAAGAAAGAGCTGAAGGTGGCAGAGAGAGAAAGAGAGGAAGAACGAGAAAGAGGTGAATTTGGCAGAGAGAGAAAGAGAGGGAGAACAAGAAAGCGTTTAAGATGGCAGAGAGAGAAAGAGAGGGAGAAGAAGAAAGAGCTGAAGGTGGCAGAGAGAGAAAGAGAGGGAGAATGAGAAAGAGCTGAAGGTGGCAGAGAGGGAAAGAGAGGGAGAATGAGAAAGAGGTGAAGGTGGCAGAGAAAGAGAGGGAGAACAAGAAAGAACTGAAGGTGGCAGAGAGAGAAAGAGAGGAAGAACGAGAAAGAGGTGAATGTGGCAGAGAGAGAAAGAGAGGGAGAACAAGAAAGAGCTTAAGATGGCAGAGTGAGAAAGATAGGGAGAAGAAGAAAGAGCTGAAGGTGGCAGAGAGAGAAATAGAGGGAGAATGAGAAAGAGGTGAAGGTGGCAGAGAGAGAAAGAGAGGAAGAATGAGAAAGAGCTGAAGGTGGCAGAGAGAGAAAGAGAGGGAGAATGAGAAAGAGCTGAAGGTGGCAGAGAGAGAAAGAGAGGGAGAATGAGAAAGAGCTGAAGGTGGCAGAGAGGGAAAGAGAGGGAGAATGAGAAAGAGGTGAAGGTGGCAGAGAAAGAGAGGGAGAACAAGAAAGAACTGAAGGTGGCAGAGAGAGAAAGAGAGGAAGAACGAGAAAGAGGTGAATGTGGCAGAGAGAGAAAGAGAGGGAGAACAAGAAAGAGCTTAAGATGGCAGAGTGAGAAAGATAGGGAGAAGAAGAAAGAGCTGAAGGTGGCAGAGAGAGAAAGAGAGGGAGAATGAGAAAGAGGTGAAGGTGGCAGAGAGAGAAAGAGAGGTAGAATGAGAAAGAGCTGAAGGTGGCAGAGAGAGACAGAGAGGGAGAATGAGAAAGAGCTGAAGGTGGCAGAGAGAGAAAGAGAGGGAAAACAAAAAAGAGGTGAATGTGGCAGAGAGAGAAAGAAAGGGAGAACAAGAAAGAGCTGAAGGTGGCAGAGAGAGAAAGAGAGGAAGAACGAGAAAGAGGTGAATTTGGCAGAGAGAGAAAGAGAGGGAGAACAAGAAAGCGTTTAAGATGGCAGAGAGAGAAAGAGAGGGAGAAGAAGAAAGAGCTGAAGGTGGCAGAGAGAGAGAGAGAGGGAGAATGAGAAAGAGCTGAAGGTGGCAGAGAGAGAAAGAGAGGGAGAATGAGAAAGAGGTGAAGGTGGCAGAGAGAGAAAGAGAGGGAGAACAAGAACCAGCTGAAGATGGCAGAGAGAGAAAGAGAGGGAGAACAAGAAAGAGCTGAAGGTGGCAGAGAGAGAAAGAGAGGAAGAACGATAAAGAGGTGAATGTGGCAGAGAGAGAAAGAGAGGGAGAACAAGAAAGAGCTTAAGATGGCAGAGTGAGAAAGAGAGGGAGAAGAAGAAAGAGCTGAAGGTGGCAGAGAGAGAAAGAGAGGGAGAATGAGAAAGAGCTGAAGGTGGCAGAGAGAGAAAGAGAGGGAGAACGAGAAAGAGGTGAATGTGGCAGAGAGAGAAAGAGAAGGAGAACAAGAAAGAGCTGAAGATGGCAGAGAGAAAGAGAGGGAGAACGAGAAAGGGCTGAAAGTGGCAGAGAGAAAGAGAGGGAGAACAAGAAAGAGCTGAAGATGGCAGAGAGAGAAAGAGAGGGAGAACAAGAACCAGCTGAAGATGGCAGAGAGAGAAAGAGAGGGAGAGTAAGGAAGAGCTGAAGGTGGCAGAGAGAGAAAGAAAGGGAGAACGAGAAAGGGCTGAAGGTGGCAGAGAGAGAAAGAGAGGGAGAACGAGAAAGAGCTGAAGGTGGCAGAGAGAGAAAGAGATGGAGAAAAAGAAAGAGCTGAGGTGGCAGGGAGAGAAAGAAAGGGAGAACGACAAAGGGCTGAAGGTGGCTGGGAGAGAAAGAGAGGGAGAATGAGAAAGGGCTGAAGGTGGCTGGGAGAGAAAGAAAGGGAGAACGACAAAGGGCTGAAGGTGGCTGGGAGAGAAAGAGAGGGAAAATGAGAAAGGGCTAAAGGTGGCAGAGAAGGTGGCAGAGAGAGAAAGAGAGGGAGAACGATAAAGGGCTGAAGGTGGTAGAGAGAGAAAGAGAGGAAGAACAAGAAAGAGCTGAAGGTGGCAAAGAGAGAAAGAGAAAAAGAAAGAGCTGAGGTGGCAGAGAAAGAGAGTAAAGTAGCATGGATAAAAAGTGAACTCAAAGTGGTTGATTGGCCGATCAGTTTGGTGGAATCTCTCTTAAGGTGCCCATACATGGTACAATTTTTCATTTTTTTTCGATTAGATAATTTAGTTCAATTTCTCCGTTAGATTAAATATAATGATTTTTCCAGCATGTCCGATCAGATTTTTTTCGATAAAACGGGATAATCATTCGAATTTCTTGATCAAAAAAAAAAAGATGGCAGAGTGAGAAAGAGAGGGAGAAGAAGAAAGAGCTGAAGGTGGCAGAGAGAGAAAGAGAGGGGGAATGAGAAAGAGGTTAAGGTGGCAGAGAGAGAAAGAGAGGGAGAATGAGAAAGAGCTGAAGGTGGCAGAGAGAGAAAGAGAGGGAGAATGAGAAAGAGCTGAAGGTGGCAGAGAGAGAAAGAGATAGAGAACGAGAAAGAGGTGAAGATGGCAGAGAGAGAAAGAGAGGGAGAGCAAGGAAGAGCTGAAGGTGGCAGAGAGAGAAAGAAAGGGAGAACGAGAAAGGGCTGAAGGTGGCAGAGAGAGAAAGAGAGGGAGAACGAGAAACAGCTGAAGGTGGCAGAGAGAGAAAGAGATGGAGAAAAAGAAAGAGCTGAGGTGGCAGGGAAAGAAAGAAAGGGAGAACGACAAAGGGCTGAAGGTGGCTGGGAGAGAAAGAGAGGGAGAATGAGAAAGGGCTGAAGGTGGCTGGGAGAGAAAGAAAGGGAGAACGACAAAGGGCTGAAGGTGGCTGGGAGAGAGAGGGAGAATGAGAAAGGGCTAAAGGTGGCAGAGAAGGTGGCAGAGAGAGAAAGAGAGGGAAAACGATAAAGGGCTGAAGGTGGTAGAGAGAGAAAGAGAGGAAGAACAAGAAAGAGCTGAAGGTGGCAAAGAGAGAAAGAGAAAAAGAAAGAGCTGAGGTGGCAGAGAAAGAGAGTAAAGTAGCATGGATAAAAAGTGAACTCAAAGTGGTTGATTGGCCGATCAGTTTGGTGGAATCTCTCTTAAGGTGCCCATACATGGTACAATTTTTCATTTTTTTTCGATTAGATAATTTAGTTCAATTTCTCCGTTAGATTAAATATAATGATTTTTCCAGCATGTCCGATCAGATTTTTTTTCGATAAAACGGGATAATCATTCGAATTTCTTGATCAAAAAAAAAAAATGTTCTACTTTCATTCGATCATTTAGATCGAAAAAACGGGAAAATCTAATGTTTTTATTGCAGCGTGTCTGGGCACCATTACATTTTTTTTCAGAAATTATAAGTTTGAATTGAGCCTGAGCAATTGAAAGATTAACATTGTGATGAAGAGCAGCAGAAAATGCCAGCTGGTTGGTGGCGGTTGGATGTCTACCACATAAAACAGTATGTAACCACAGAATGGGGCATTACCAGTCAGGCTACTGCATATGGACCTCTGATTTCAGTCCAGCTACACTAAAGAAAGCTGGAGTTAATCTGTGGTCAGCCTGAACGCAAAGTTAAGACAACGATGTATGTACACTAGCTCAAACTGAGGTCAATGTCAGCTGATCAGTTTGGGATGGTGTACACAGAACTTTGTCTTCAGTTCACATTCACATTGACCGCAGGATCACCCATTCACTAGATCAAGTTCAGCTGGCAAATAAACTACGGTAAACAAACTGAAATCAAGGGTTTGGAAATACAAGACCTTGCTATAGTCATCAAAACAAGCTGTTTGTTTCTGTTGAATGGCGTGAGTTACACTTGATGCTTCCAATTTACAAACCATTTTCAAAGTTAAAGGGCCACTATCGGGAAAATCATAAAATTTAGAATACATTCAAATAAGAAGTACAGAGTAAAATGAGCCATAAATTACTTTTCTCCTATGTTGCTGTCACTTAGGTATTAGAAATCTGACAGAACCAACAATTTTTAGAATAACCCCTCTCCTCGTGGGGGGTTCCTGGGGTTTTCTTTATTTTCAAAAGCACTTAGTGAATGGCAGTTGCTCCATCCAAATGCCAAAAATGTGTGCAGCAAGCAGGGAGGCTGGCCAGCATCAAATTGTATCAATCTTTTTCAGGGAGTGTCTTTTTGAAGAATAAAGGTCATGCTGAGAATCCTCCATGAAGAGATGGACTAGCCCAAAATCTGTCAGTTCAGTCCGATTTCTACTACCTACTGTAAGTGACAACAACATAGGAGAAAAGTAATTTATGGCTCATTTTACTCTGGAAGAAACATACTTCTTATTTGTATGTTTTTTGCAATAATGGTTGTAAATCAGGAGGATCAGCCATACTATCCCAGGGAAGAAAACACGTATATAAGTAGATAAATACTTAATCTACTTACATAACACATGTATTGTACTGCCCACGTTTTGATTTCAGTGAATTTTATATAGTAAATGAAGATAATTCTGTTCCTGGTGGGAACCATGTCTTTTGACCACAGTTTGAATCTAAATACTGATGTCATTTATTCCCTTCTCCTCCAATCTCTGAGTCACCTCAGCCTTGCTTGTAAACATAAGTGAGCAGAGGATCATGTTTCAGCTAGGCAAGGAAGTAAAGGGAAGAGGAGAAATATATTATAGATAAAAAGAACCCCCGGCATGCAACTGAATGGCAATGGCTATTAAAGGGCCAGTGTTCCTAAGGTATGTGATAACTAAAAACTATAGCAGCAGAAAAAGCTTTGAAAGTTTTGAATGCAGGATTAGCATCTTTATCACTTAATACACTCAGACCAGTTGCTGTTGAAATTTGATTTTTATGGTGACAATCCCGCTTTAAGGGGCTCAGTATGTTTTGCTCTCCGTAGACTATACACTTGTCTATAGGATTTTCTCCAATACACAAGTGTAGGTAGATCATTTTATAAGGATAGTATTAGGCCCTGTTTCCCATATACACAGACTGGTTATTACTTTCTGCACTTTGCAAGCACGGCCGATGGAAAGGTCATCTCTCTGCTCCCAGTGACAGACCGGAGATGAGTGCCACCAGATTAGGCTGTTACGGTCTCATGGTTGCAAGCTCCATGCAGGCACTGCCGGCTAAATGCTACCTGCAGAGTAGGGAATTCATTACTCAGGATAAGGAAACCTTTTTCAGTCACTTTTGTTTATGTATCAGCTTATAAGCTGGATTTGGCAGTATTTCCGTCCACATTTCTCCCCACGTCTAGCCCCCTTGCAGATCCAGGAATTCGCAGCTGACCAAACTTGTTTCTGTCTCTGTGGCCTAAAACGTTGCCTAGAGACAGATTCAGTTACAGCAAATATAAAGGCTGGTTATTCTTTAATGCATGCAAATTGCCAATATTACACAAATATCACCTCGTACAACATTGGGGTCGATTCATAAAATCTTTGCGGTAAAAAAAAATCTAGTCTGTAAAGGCGCATTCGGTATTTTAGACTTCTGTGTGCTAATTCATAAAAATCTTGACAGGTGCGGTAGAAATGCTGTGTTTTACCGAACTAAAGTGTCGGTAATGAGAAGAGTAGCTGGCTGAGTTGATACATTAATGAGTAGCTGGCTGAGTTTAATACATTTGTGCAGAGACAGACAGCATTACAATAAAACAGGCATCCCCAACTTCCCTTTAGATGTGTTTTTTGTTATACTGCCTCTGTTTGCCCTGAATCTGTGCTGAATCTGTCTATTAGTCTTTCTATCTATCTATTTTTTCAATCTATTTGAGTGCCACAGCTTAGAAGATCTTTAAGAAATGTTACACATGCCAGGCTTTCTGATGTGAAATACACATCTGAAAACAGGTACTCAAGAGGTTAAAAACACAGCCTAAGTTATGCACAGGAAGCGTTGTTTGTTCCATCTCGCTGCTGCTGCCTGGGAGATCTGCCCCCCCCCCCCCCCCCCCCCCTTTGCTCTTATTGCTCCCTTATCACCTCTTCAAAGCAGGTGGTATTCTCAGTGCCATTACCGCCAGCTCTAATCTTTATGAATTGACATTTAATGACATTTTCTGACATGTGTTGGGATACTTACCGCACAAGGCGGTAATTTACCTCACTGCTCAGGAATTTCAGCTTTTCATGCGGTAACTGCTTGTATGAATTGACATAAAGCATGTGGTAATGCTTTATGAATCGACCCCAATGTGTTCTGTAATCACGGAGGCAGAATAACTGGAACTAGGTTTATTTACAAGTTACTGCAGCCCTGTAAATATCAAGCCATGCTTTACATCCAGTACAAAGCAGGACAGGAATTAACAAGTCTATCTGTTTTTTTGGTAAGTATCTGTTTTTTAGCATTGGAAAAAGTCACAGGTTTACTTTAAAGCAGTTTCCTCATGGCAGTCTGGCCAAAGGTCACATACAGTACGTGTGCTTACATTAGCAATATTTAAAAAATACATGTGCAGAATTTCTATGAGTAGATAATGCATCGAGTAGTGATTGTTACATTGTGACGGATGTTCAGCAGGAATATACAGACATCACAGTGCTGCCTGTCCTGAGACAGCGGTCTGTGAGCTGCTTGTTCCATTCCACGTGTGCAGTCTAATCCATCTCTACCGGCACTGGAAATCATTGCCTTTCCTAGAAAGTGATCTGTCCACACGTTCCAGACTAGATGGCATGACAGCATCATCACCGGCTCGGTACAGGAAAATCCGCAACAGCCAAGCAGTGAGGACACACACACCCCTTCTCTGCACTGCTGCCTTAAAAGGGAACCTGTCATGACAGAAGTACAGGCATTGCTGAGGTTTAAAATTTACCAGCTCCCTGACTGTCATGCTTCTCTACTCGCAGAAGTGGGACAGGGCTGCTTTCGATGTGTCCCAACTGATTCCCAACAGCCCATTACAATTAAAGGATATCTGAAGTGTGAGGCATATGGAGGATTGTCATATGTATTTCCCTTTAAACAATAGCAGTTGCTTGGCAGTACTGCTGCCGAAGTATCTGAATCACACACCTGAAACAGGCATGCAGCTAATCTAGTCAGACTTTAGTCAGAGCACCTGAATTACAGTGGCATGCAAAAGTATTCGGCCCCCTTGAAGTTTTCCACATTTTGTTGCATTACTGCCACAAATATGAATCAATTTTATTGGAATTCCACGTGAAAGACCAATACAAAGTGGTGTACACGTGAGAAGTGGAACGAAATTCATTCATAATTACAAACATTTTTTAAAAATAAATAACTGCAAAGTAGGGTATGCGTAATTATTCAGCCCCCTTTAGTCTGAGTGCAGTCAGTTGCTCATAGACATTGCCTGATGAGTGCTAATGACTAAATAGAGTGCACCTGTGTGTAGTCTAATGTCAGTACAAATACAGCTGCTCTGTGATGGCCTCAGAGGCTGTCTAAGAGAATCTTGGGAGCAACAACACCGTGAAGTCCAAAGAACACACAAGACAGGTCAGGGATCAAGTTATTGAGAAATGTAAAGCAGGCTTAGGCTACAAAAAGATTTCCAAAGTCTTGGACATCCCACAGAGCACTGTTCAAGCGATCATTCAAAAATGGAAAGAGTATGGCACAACTGTAAACCTACCTAGACAAGGTCATTCACCTAAACTCACAGGCTGAACAAGGAGAGCGCTGATCAGAAATGCAGTCAAAAGGCCCATGGTGACTCTGGACGAGCTGCAGAGATCTACAGCTCAGGTGGGGGAATCTGTCCATAGGACAACTATTAGTCGTGCACTGCACAAAGTTGGCCTTTATGGAAGAGTGGCAAGAAGAAAGCCATTGTTAACAGAAAAGCATAAGAAGTCCCGTTTACAGTTTGCCACAAGCCATGTGGGGACACAACAAACATGTGGAAGAAGGTGCTCTGGTCAGATGAGACCAAAATTGAACTTTTTGGCCAAAATGCAAAACGCTATGTGTGGTGGAAAACACTGCACATCACTCTGAACACACCATCCCCACTGTCAAATATGGTGGTGGCAGCATCATGCTCTGGGGTTGCGTCTCTTCAGCTAAGACAGGGAAGCTGGTCAGAGTTGATGGGAAGATGGATGGAGCCAAATACAGGGAAATCTTGGAAGAAAACCTCTTGGAGTCTGTAAAAGACTTGAGACTGGAGCGGAGGTTCACCTTCCAGCAGGACAACGACCCTAAACTTAAAGGGGAACTGAAGAGAGAGGTATATGGAGGCTGTCATGTTTATTTCCTTTTAATCAATACCAGTTGCCTGGCAGCCCTGCTGGTCTATTTCTCTGCAGTAGTATCTGATTAAAACCAGAAACAAGCATGCAGCTAGTCTTGTCAGATCAGACTTATAAGTCTGAACCACTGAAACACCTGATCTGCTGCATGCTTGTTCAGGGGCTATGGCTAATAGTATTAGAGGCAGAGGATCAGCAGGGCTGCCAGGCAACTGGTATTGTCTAAAAAGAAATAAACATGACAGCCTCCATATACCTCTCTCTTCAGTTCCCCTTTAAAGCCAGGGCAACAATGGAATGGTTTAAAACAAAACATATCCATGTGTTAGAATGGCCCAGTCAAAGTCCAGATCTAAATCTAATCGAGAATCTGTGGCAAGATCTGAAAACTGCTGTTCACAAACGCTGTCCATCTAATCTGACTGAGCTGGGGCTGTTTGCAAAGAAGAATGGGCAAGGATTTCAGTCTCTAGATGTGCAATGCTGGTAGAGACATACCCTAAAAGACTGGCAGCTGTAATTGCAGCAAAAGGTGGTCCTACATAAGTATTGACTCAGGGGGCTGAATAATTACGCATACCCCACTTTGCAGTTATTTATTTGTAAAAAATGTTTGGAATCATGTATGATTTTCATTCCACTTCTCACGTGTACACCACTTTGTGTTGGTCTTTCATGTGGAATTCCAATAAAATTGATTCCTGTTTGTGGCAGTAATATGACGAAATGTGGAAAACTTCAAGGGGCCGAATACTTTTGCAAGCCACTGTACATGCTTGTTCAGGGTCTATGGCTAAAAGTATTGGGGGCAGAGGATCATCAGCAGGTCAGCCAGGCAATTTGCATTGTTTAAAAGGTAAATATGTCAGCCTCTATATCCCTCTCACTTCAGGTGCACTTTAAGCTTTCGGCTACATTGGGCGAAATAAAACCTTTTTCTGCTACTGTAGCAGTGTTCAGGTAGATTTATCTCAGAAAGAACGTTCCCGTGCCTCCCCATTAACAGGATGTAAATGATATTTGTTTGCAGTAATGTACTTGTTACAAGGTAAAGCTGGCGATGCATGGGTTAATTATGGCCCGATTGGCCAAGCTGGTCAGACCTATCTGATTGAAATTCGATGGGATAGTGATCAATTCCTACAGCACACGGCATACTCAACCTCAGCAGAAGTCTACTGAACATCAGTTGACCCATAAGTGTTGCTCTACTCGATGCAGTGCAGTATGGGTCATCGATCTCCAAACGCTCCTGCCCTGCCCCCACACACCGAGATATTCCATCATGTCCAATCAGACGTATGATCAATCAACTGCACACAACTGATCAAAAGTGAATGGATTGATTGATGTTGGAGCAATAGATTAAAGGCAGATTCAAAGTGATCAAATTGGTCACAGACTGATCAGAAAAATCAGTGTGTGTATGGGCAAGTTTAGGGTGCGTTCACACAAGGGCCCTTATCCAATATGCTTTTTCTGGTAGGAGATAATTTTCATCTTCTGTTAAAAATAACTTGTCGGCACTTTGCAATTGAAAAACTACCAAAAGTAGGCGAAAAGTACTGTATTTTTTCTCACATATGCTTTATTTGCCTCATGTAGAAGTGGGCAAGTGAATAGTGAATATACACTTTCACCAGTTACTAAATCACTGCCCAGAACAAGAATAAAACAAATGATGAATTCTGACATCAGTGGCTGAACGTCTGTATTTGGGGAGTGTGCAGTGAAGACTGTGAAATTTGCTTTGTCAACTCAACCAAATCAGAGGATCTTTTCCAGTCCAGGATTAGCTGTGAAATGCAACTTTAATTGTTTGATTTTAAAGATCAAATTTTTTCACAAGGAAAGCTTGTTCAGGTCAATTTCGTTTACCCGATTATAAGTTAGAATTAGCAGCATTTCCACATAACTTCACACATGAGTTCCATGTCTGTCCCATCCTTAACCTTTTGTCTTTCTGCACATGAACCTTTTACTCAGCTCCTTCTGTCTTCTTAGCAGCCTTTCAATCAACTCCTTCTCTGCAACATTTACCTTAGCTCCTTCTCTGCCTTCTCAGCAAGCTCTCACTCAACTCCTCTGTTTTCTCAGCAATCTTTCATTTAAAGGGAACCTAAACTGAGAAGGATATGGATTTTTCCTTTTAAAATAATACCAGGTGCCCGACTCTCCTGCTGATCCTGTGTTTCCAATGCTTTCAGCCACAGCCCCTGAACAAGCATGCAGATCATGCTTGTTTCAGGTGTGTGATTCAGCCACTATTTCAGCCAAAGACATCAGGTCTGCCAGGCAACTGGTATTGATTAAAAGGAAACATCCATACCCCTCTCAGTTTAGGTTCCCTTTAACTCCTTCTCTGCCTTCTCAACAAACTTTCACTCAAATCCTTCTCAGCCTTTTTAGCAACCTTCACCTCAACTCCTTCTCTATACTTTCAACAGCTTTTCACTCAACTTCTTCTCAGCAACCTTTACCTCAACTCCTTCTCAACATCCTGTCACTCAACTCCTACTCTGCCTTCTCAGCAACCTTACAGTTAACTCCTTCTCTGTCTTCTTGGTAACATTTCAATCAAATCCTTCTCTGTCTTCTCAGCAACCTTTACCTCAATTCCTCCTCTGTCTTCTTAACAACCTTTCACTCAATTCCTTCTCTGTCTGCACAGCAACCTTTATTCAACTCCCCTATCTTCTCAGCAACCTTTTACTCAATTCCTTCTCTGTCTTCACAGCAACCTCTTACTTATCTCCTTCTCTGTCTTCTCAGCAACCTTTCACTCAACCTCTTCTCTGTCTTCTCACCTACCTCTTACTTATCTCATTCTCTGTCTTCTCAGTAACCTTTCACTCAATTCCTTCTCTGTCTTCTCGGCAACCTTTCACTCAATTCATTCTTTGTCTTCTCAGCAACCTTTCACTCAACTCCTTCTCAGTCTTCACAGCAACTTTTCACTCAATTCCTTCTCTGTCTTCTCAGCAATCTTTTACTCAACTCATTCTCTGTCTTCTCATCAAACTTTCACTCAACTCATTCTCTGTCTTCTCAGCATCCTTTCACTCAACTCCTTCTCTATCTTCTCAGTAACTTTTCACTCAATTCCTCTGTCTTCTCAGAAACCTTTCACTCAACTCCTTCTCTATCTTCTCAGCTACCTTTACCTCATCTCCTTCTCCGTCTTTATAGCAACCTTTACCTGAACTCCTTCTCTGACTTTTCAACAATCTTTCACTCAACACCTTCCAGGATATGATAGATACATTTTCTGAATGAACACTTACAACATAAAATTAATGAGATGAGATTTTGTAAATTGCTCCCATTACTTCTCAAACTACATTTGCCGTAAAAGAATTTAAAGAATTGTATGTCTAATGCTCAGCTTGTAACAGCTTTGGAAATTTCCATTATATCCGATAAGCACTGTCTAAAAGCATCCTTTACCATAAATTCACAAAACCAACTAAAACTTGTAAGAAGCTGTATGGTACCCCTTATATACACAAGTACAAGGGCAAGTATTAATACAAAGAGCATCACACAGTACAAATACACACACACACTATAAATGTGTAACTATTTACTCACGCAGCTACTGTCACACAAAGGTTTTACTATGTGAAGATGAAGGGATGTTTCTTTAATCTTTATGAGAAGCAGATGTGCACTCATCATGCCACACAGCAGCTTAAAATACTCACTGTTGTGCCACAAGCACTCTCAGCACTCTGATTTCACTTGTAAAAGTCCTATTATATTTAATGGCATGATGGAAAGTACCTGTGGAGTACCCAAACAGCAATGAGCTGCATTTATGTCAGCGGTACAAAGCTGATTAGTGATATTATTCTTATTACGGGTTGCTGTGCATCATTGTTGGTTGCACTGTGCTATTAAATAAGGCTGTTGGCGTGGCAGGGATCCCCTAATTGCTAGTGCAGTTTTTATAAAAGTAAAAGAAAGATGTAAAAAGAGAATGAGTCATGCCATGAAACTGCATTTTAAAAAATACCTTTTTTTATGGAAGGGAGGGAGACAGAAGGGGTCAGGCCTGGTGTTATGTGATATCAAGATGGCATTATCATTGCAAAAATGAGAGGTAAGTATAACCATTTTCAGAGGTCAGGTTAGGGTTAGGGAGGATAGTGTTTTAGTTAGTGCTAAGGTTATGTTAAAATCCTTGTTCTCCATCCCAGATTTTTTATTGGTGATAAAGCTAATGAAGGACTACGCTCCAACTCACAGGTATAAGAAGTCGCTCTCTGTAGACAGGAAGGAATGGGGATACTCCCTTCCACCACGGGTGGACTAGACAATTGGTAGAGTAGTAACACAGAGGCGCCAAGTAGTAAAAGCGATTAAAAACCGTT
This sequence comes from Hyperolius riggenbachi, assembly GCF_040937935.1. Classification (NCBI taxonomy): domain Eukaryota; kingdom Metazoa; phylum Chordata; class Amphibia; order Anura; family Hyperoliidae; genus Hyperolius; species Hyperolius riggenbachi. The sequence goes on from NC_090651.1 coordinate 98,204,707, forward strand.
TAGAAAGGGGGAAGTTGGTGGACTCACCTCCCTCATGTAAAGACAAACCGGACAGTGGGACGTTACTCACAGTATAAAGTAACTTTTATTAAAAGCTCCGAAGTTGCAATGCGTTTCACGGGTCACAATCCCGCCTTATCAGGCAAAAAGTTTGGAGGGTACAAAGTCGGGTGAAAAGCCTGGCTAAGCGCCTCTGTCCGCTTTGTCACCCTCACTAGAGCTCAGGAGATATAATTACAACAATGAATCGTAGCTGCAATGCTGGCCACAAAGCGTTACTTGCTGGCCACAAAGCTTTGCCAGTACAGGGAAAAGGATAGCAAGGTCAGCTGATCTGTGCTCACAGTGAGAGCCTGAGCCCACTGATTCAGTTGTATTTGCTTCTGTCTGCTTTTCAGCATCTGTAACATTGATGTGTGACTGAAAAGCAGACACAACTGCGTCAGTGGGCTCAGGCCCTGAGAGAGACTGGCTGCTGCCTCCTCACAGCTCCTCTCTAAGTCCTGTGTGAGTGATGATGGGAAAGCCACCGCAATGTCAGGGATTGCCTGCTCAGTCCCTATATAAATGAAATTAGCGGCAGCTGCTATCACTAACCTCATTCTGGGAGCCCGTGGCCATCAGCTGCTGCCACCCTCATGCCCTCCGTGTCCCGTGTCCTGCTCCACTTTCCCTTTGTCAATGTAAGCAGCAGTGGCAGCCGCGGACATGACTCATCTTTTCCATGGAGCCCGCGTGATCAACCTCTTGTTTCTCTCACTAGTGCTGGTGTGGTCTGTAATGACGCGACCAGAAAGTGTCGGCACTAGGGGGAAGGTGGGAGAGAGACAAGCTCCATGGATCAGGTGAGTGATGCCTGCGGCAGTTGCTGCTACTCACATTGACAGGGCAGACCAGGAGACCGGGGACACAGAGGACGACACCAAGGACATGAGAGGGCCAGTAGCTGATAGCCGCAGGATCCCAGGAGGAGGTGCGTGATGGTGGCTGCCCCTATTTACATTTATGCAGGAGAACAGGGGACACTGAGGGGAACATAAAAAGACTACCAAGGGGGACATAAGGATGCTACAAAGGGGGGAAATAAAGAGGCCACCAAGGGGGATATAAGAGGGACACCAAGGAGGTCTTAAAGGGACACTTAAGTCAAACAAAAAAAATTAGTTTTACTCACCTAGGGCTTCCAATAGCCCCCTGCAGCTGTCTGGTACCCTCGCCGTCTCCCTCCTATCCTCCTGGCCCCACCGGCAGCCACTTCCTGTTTCGGTGACAGGAGCTGACAGGCTGGGGACGCGAGTGATTCTTCGCGTTCCCAGACACATTAGCACCCTCTATGCTGCTATATGGTACATGATATATGCTATAGCAGCATAGATGGCGCTATTGTGGCCAGGAATGCGAAGAATCACTCGCGTCCCCAGCCTGTCAGCTCCTGTCACCGAAACAGGAAGTGGCTGCCGGCGGGGCCAGGAGGATCGGAGGGAGACGGCAAGGGTACCGGACAGCTGCAGGGGGCTATTGGAAGCCCCAGGTGAGTAAAACTCATTTTTTTTGTTTGACTTAAGTGTCCCTTTAAGCAGGCCACCTAGGGGAATATAAGGAAGCTACAATAGGGAAAATAAGGAGGCCACCAAGGGGGACATAAGGAGGCCACCAAGAGGGACATAAGGAGGACACCAAAGAGAACATAAGGAGGCCACCAAATGGGGGCATAAGGAGGCCACCAAGGGGGGACTTAAGGAGGACACCAAGAGGGATATAAGGAGGACACAAATGGGGACATAAGGAGGCCACCAAGGGGGACATAAGGAGGACACAAGGAGGCTAGAAAGGGGAAATAAGGAGGCCACCAAGAGGGACATAGGAAGGCCACCAAAGTGGACATAAGGAGGCCATTAAGGGGGACATTAGGAGGATGCAAAGGGGGACATCAGGAAGGGGGGGGGGACATCAGGAGGACACATAGGGGGACAACAGGGTGTGGTTTTAAAACCACAACTGTGAAAGTATGATGTAATGTTATATATAAAAAAGCCATATAACTGAAAATAAAAATGTGAGATTCTTTTCTTTGCTACTAATGCTCTATTCATTATGTGTACTACACATACAATTCACTATATACTGTAAGTATTTTTTCCACTTAAGATTTGTTTTAAGTGCCTCTTTGAAGCAGAACTTTAGGTTAGAAATAAGACAAAATATTTGGTAAGGTTACTGCTGGCAGCGCTTCTGCTGCCCACTGCTATGGCAATCTCTCTGTGCTTCTTCCTGCTACTTGCTCTCCCACACCTCTTCATTTCCTGCTTGTATCATCAGCACAATATACAGTGGTAAAATTACAGAGCACGGGGAACACACAGCAATTTTACCAGCAGATCCGTGCTGCGGCTGTAAACAATTCGGCCACTGCTCTGTTCTGCTGTGCAGCCTGAATTTATAAGCTGCTATAGTGATTCAGCTGCGTGCTGCATAAAACTGCAGCATGCCATCCAGATTTGTACCAAAGTGCAATCTGAGCAGCAATCCCATGTTAGGTATAGGCAACGTTTCCCCATCCCGCTTATTTGTGAGGAAACGCTGCAGATTTGTGCCAAATTCGGCACTAGTGGAAATAGGCCCTAAGAGTGTATACGTAGCTTTACACATCTGTGATATGACACATATCTGCGATCTTCTATCTACGCATAAGGTCTTATCACTCCTCCCTGTCCTGTCCTAGATCTTATGTGCTGATTGAAGATATGGGATTTAGATTACAAATATGTGAATAATAAGTTGACATTCAGGTTGGAAAGCACTAGAAGGTTAAGGAGGTTGCAGAGAGCAGGAGAGGTGGAAGAGGTTGTGAGACACAGTGTTGAAACCGCACAACAGCAGTGTTTGTTACATGTGCACAGAATGCTGGTAAAGAGGTAAGTACTTGTAAGTGGCAGGCAGCCCAGGGGATTGGGGGCATATGGTATGACAGAGAAAGATACCTGCAGAAGGCACAACAGCTGTGTCTGTAATTGTGTACAATTTGCAGGTGAAAGTGGAGTACATGCAAGCAATTGGTGGCTCAGCTGTCATCATCTTCCTCCATTTGGGGGAGGGGAATGGGAAAGGTATCAAAACAGTAATGTTTCATTGTTAGGTTATTAACTATGGAGAATATGGAGTAGATGTAGGTTCACACGGACGTTTACCCCCGCCTGCGGCTCTCGTCTTCAAAGCGCTGTACCCTCATTTGCATGACCGCTACGTTCTGATCCCAATTTTTTGTTGTTGTTTCAGCCGACCATGGAAACAACATGCTGCTTCTAATGCTGGGTACACACGATGAGATTTCCCGTTCGATTTGCGGATCGATTCGATTAAATCAAACATGTTTGATTGGATTTCGATCGTTTTTTCCATCGATTTTGCATACCTATCATGAAAAAAACGATCGAAATCCAATCGAACATGTTTGATTTAATCGAATCGATCCGCAAATCGAACGGGAAATCTCATCAGTGTGTACCCAGCATAAGGTTGCTTACTGCTGCATCTCCGTGTCCACCTATGGGGGTGAAAAACACCGGGGGCTATCGAAAGCTGGTGGAAGTTGTCAAATGCTTTTCTGCAGGCTTGCAGAAAAGCATCTGACCGACACACTGGCAGAAGCCCAAGTGTACCGGCCCTTAAAGCAAAATTTCACTAAAAAAAACGATGGCTCTGGGTCCTATAGACACACAGGCGCAGCATGGAGCTGCCTGCCTTTGGGAGCACTTAGACTCCCAAAGACTTCTGAAGCCTCCTGTGGCAGCACAGAGCATTCTTTAACCCACCTGGTAAGGGAATTGACGGCACTGCAATGAGGAGACCAGGAGAGGAACGGGAAGACTCTATAGGACCCAGAACATTCCCTCTCCATAGGTGAGCATGTTTTTTTTTTTCCAATTCCACTTCAGGTTTGCTTTAAAGAGACTCTGTAACAACAAAAACCTCCCCTGGGGGGTACTCACCTCGGGTGGGGGAAGCCTCCGGATCCTAATGAGGCTTCCCACGCCGTCCTCTGTCCCACGGGGGTCTCGCCGCAGCCCTCCGAACAGCCGGCGACTGTGCCAACTGTCAGTTCAATATTTACCTTTACTGGCTCCAGCGGGGGTGCTGTGGCGACTTTCGGCACGGAAATAGACGGAAATACCCGATCTCCGTCGGGTCCGCTCTACTGCGCAGGCGCCGGAAACTTGCGCCTGCGCAGTAGAGCAGACCCGACGGCGATCGGGTATTTCCGCCTACTTCGGCGCCGATAGGCATCAGAGCGCCTGCGCAGGAGCCAGGAAGGTAAATATTGCGTCACGGCTGTATGGAGGGCTACAGCGAGACCCCCGAGGGACGCAGGACGGCGTGGGAAGCCTCATTAGGATCCTGAGGCTTCCCCCACCCGAGGTGAGTACCCCCCAGGGGCCGTTTTGTGGTTACAGTTCCTCTTTAAGATGCAAATTTTAATTTAGGGTAATTGTTATACAATAGAATCCCTTTAAAATAAACTCCAAGGGACAAGAAAAAGCAGTTTACTATATCAAAAATGATCATACATTGGGCTTGATTCACTAAGACAAATAACATATCTTATCAGAGTTAACGTGCCTTATCAGAGTTAACACGCCTTATCAGAGTAGCATAGCGAGCGCTACAAACTTATGCCCAATAGGTTGCCTGTCACTTGACAGGCAGCCTATTGGGCTAATCAAAGTGCGGGGATAATGTCCTTTAAAGTGATTGGACCCGCAGAGGCTCAGGGCAGGACGAGTGGAGCTCTCGTCATTGGCAATTAGCAGGCATACATTTGTAGCGCTCGCTATGTTACTCTGATAAGGCATGTTGACTCGGATAAGGCATGTTAACTTGGATAAGGCGTGTTAACTATGATAAGGCATGCGATTTGTCTTAGTGAATCAAGCCCATTGTATATTAATACAGACACATATTCTGATACCCGAGGACTGAGATTACTATATCCAGAGGTTTACTATATCAGAGTTTTTTATAGCGAGATTCTGTTGTATATAAAGGCAGTTGTAATATGCATGGTGTGGACGCAGTACTGCGTGCGCATATTGCAACTGCCTGTGTGATGATGGGGGAGCATGTGTGTGCGCACACGTGGGGAGGGCACAGCGGGCATGGAATAATCTTTAAATATTCGGGGGATTACTGATTATAAAGAGTAAGGGGTTGGTACATATTAGTACACACAGTTATTGCACATCCAAGATGACCGTTTTCTGACATGATCTTTTAATGTAATGAATTATGATCTTTCAATAATGACTGCTGTACAAACATGCAGATGCGGCTTGGTTCTCTGTATGTTCTGTCCTATAGAAAGAGTAGGGAGAAGGATGAGCATGAGGTGTCCCAGTGTGAGCTTCAGCAGAAACTGCAACAGTAGTCGGCTGAGTATCTTTCATTGTTCATCACTGGTTTTCCAGATCCCCTGACCCTGGGACATGGCCTTGTGGCTGCTCCATAATAGGCCACAAAGATGCAGCCTATACTCAGAAGGGCCGTACCATTTGCCCTGCTCACCCATGTCGGGACCCACTACAAGTATGGACCATCTTGTCTATGTGGGCGAAAGGAGATGTACCACCTTCGTCCCATACTGCAGTAGGGACAGCAGCAACAGCAGCCTCCAGCACAGCATGCCAGCAGTCTGTGGGGGTCTATGATTTGGCTAGGACACTAATAAAGGACACTAACCAGCCAGCAATCACCAAAGGGATTCACCTTTTCTCCCTCCCTTTCTCTCTTCTCTTGCTCTGCCCTTCCCCGAGGACAGACTGCAGGGCATCTGATTTATTTATCACTGCAGAGCATTTGAGTGCCATAGACTGCAGCAGATTGCCTCCTTTATATGTATCTTTTGTATCTACTGTATGCTTATCCTCTGTATTTACTGTATGCTTATGCATCATACTATTTGTAACTGTGTATGCCTGTGCACCATACTGTTGTTACCATACCACTGTATGTTACTGTTCCTTCACCGACCCGGTAGTGCCAAAGCCAACTCTGGGTACAGCCCCCGTTGTACATGGCAAAATAAACCAGATTCTGATTCTGATCTTGATGGACAGCAGAAGAGGAGGCCGTCACCAGAAACAATGATAACCAATCATTTATGGTCATAAAAACGTACTGTGGTCTGCTGCAAAGGAGCAGCCAGGAAATCAGTGGATGAGTTAGAAGATCAAAGAGGTCAATGTTAATCATTGTTCCATTCCACTATTCTCTTATTTACAAATATGGCAGAAGATCCGTGTGTCCTCAGTAGTCACACACATTGGGTTACTTGGGATCATCCTAGGAAACTGCCTACAGGGGAAGAACAGCTCCACCTTATGCTGGGAATACAAGATGAGTCTCTTTGGCAGATAGATGGCTCTATAGATAATTTCCAACAGGTCCGATCAGATTTTGATTGTTTTTCTGATCGATTTTCTCATAGAAGTGATTGAAAAGTGCTCAGAAAAATGATAGGAAAATAAATAGGAAAATCGATCGTTCAGTAAACTAATTGCGTTTTCCCAGCATAATATGTTCAAACTTGTCCTAAGATCTCACTGCACCTGCAGGGAGCAACGATCAGCAAATCAAACACATCCCATGAAATGGTTCTGTTTTAGTGATTGCTCAGTTGCAATCAGGGGCGTAACTAGACATCACTGGGCCCCCCTGCAAAACTTTGGAAGGACCCCCCACCCCCCTCGCTTTCTGCACAGGAAAACTGAGGACCAATGTGTTTTCCCCATGCAGATAAAAACACTTAGACTTAAAGGAAACGTCAGGCAATCTATGCTACCCCCAGATCTACTTACCCGGGGCTTCCTCCAGCCGACAAGTCCCTTGTTGCAGCTCTGCTCCCAGTACATAAATACACACACAGCATTATTATTTTACTACATAAAAGCACATGCTATATGGTGGAACAACAATGATATATGCTGAACATAAGATACAGTATTCAGGATGATGCCATTTATTGGCTAACTTAAAAGAATAAAAGTAAGCTTTTGGCTTCTCAGCCTTCCTCAGACTCAAATACTGTATGCTTGCATCCTGATTCAAAACGTCTTGCGTTTACTGATGACTGACATAGTACTATACTCTGCTGCGACTATTATTCAGAATAAGCATATCAGGGAAGTCAAAACATGTTCCAAGCAAGCGATTTAGAAAATCCCAGCATGACATACCAGATTCTAGCATAATCAGGAAATCAGCAATGGTTATCTACACATTTCACTTACGGTATATAGATTTATTTTCAAGGGCCCCTTGTGATAAGTAAGAAGTGCATGAATTAAAAAAAATGGATAATGCAAAAAGCATGTCAGCACACAGAAAAAAATACATAGATATAAAGTGACCATACCCATACATATTGCAATCCAACTCTTCAATAAAGCATATGGCTAACAGGGTACACAGAGCAGGTGTAGTTGCATTGTTCTATGGGACATACACACACTATTGACTTTTATGCTCACACCATTTTTCTTATCAATACAGCAATTTTCCATAGTCACATAATTTTTTTCAATTTAAGGTGCCAGATCCAACCATTCCTGTTGAATTAAATATTGATCATATATCAACAATCAAATATTGATTGTTGGTAAGCCATAAGGAAATAGAAAAAAAAAGTGAGCCCAATAATGCAAAACCCTACAGAATTCTATTACCCTGACAGTGTATGGCACAGGAAAGCCTGGAAGATGCCACACCACCGTCCTACCAAAATAGGCTACCCTTTTGGGAAGTTAGTGTAAAACAGCAGTTAGAGAAGGTTAGGCTTACGCAACAGGAAAGCAGGGTATAGCATAAGCTGGAGAAGGTTAGTTAGGCACCAGGAGGAAGGGTCAGAGTAAAGGTGCGTACACACATGCGACTATAGTCGTTTGAAACGATCGTTCCCCGATCGTTTCAAACGACGATCGTTTAACCACTTGCCGACCGCACGCTTATACTGTGCGTCGGCAAAGTGGCAGCTGCAGGACCAGCGACACCGGCTGCAGGCTAATTAATCAGGAAGCAGCCGCTTCCTGTCAATTCACGGCGGGGGGCTCCGTGAATAGCCTGCGGGCCGCCGATCGCGGCTCGCAGGCTAAATGTAAACACAAGCGGAAATAATCCGCTTTGTTTACATTGTACGGCGCTGCTGCGCAGCAGCGCCGTAAGGCAGATCGGCGATCCCCGGCCAATCAGCGGCCGGGGATCGCCGCCATGTGACAGCCTGTCACTGGCTGCACAGGACGGATAGCGTCCTGTGCAGTCCGGATCACCAGGGGGGCCAGGTAGGAGAGGGAGGGGGGGGGGGGATTTCGCCGCGGAGGGGGGCTTTGAGGTGCCCCCCCCGCAACACCCGGCAGGCAGGAGCGATCAGACCCCCCCAGCACATCATCCCCCTAGTGGGGAAAAAAGGGGGGCGATCTGGTCGCTCTGCCTGCACCCTGATCTGTGCTGGGGGCTGCAGAGCCCACCCAGCACAGATCAGCTAAAACAGCGCTGGTCCTTAAGGGGGGGTAAAGGGTGGGTCCTCAAGTGGTTAAAAAAAAAGCAGCCAACGACTATTAAGTCTAACGACGGACGAGCTAGATCGTTAAAAACGAATGATCTAGCTTGGCGGATTTTTTCCAACGACGATCGTTTGCAAAAGTAGTACATCGTTGGAAACGGCCGTTTGTACTAGGCTTGACATGCACATTTCACTATTTCTCCATGGAACTTTTCATTTTTATGCGCAGGTGCAATAGTTGCTTTTACGTGATGTAACGTTCGTTCTAACGATCAGATCGTTACACACCTTTTAAAACTAACTTTACTTAGGTCGTTCTTTCATCAATTAAAAGTTTGTTCGTCGTTGACAACGAACGATCGTTGTCGCATGTGTGTACGTAGCTTGAGGCTCAATACACACGTGCAACTTAAAGCGGACCCAAACCAAACATTTTTTTAATTAAAAATATTTAGTTGCACTATTCTGACACATACAAAGATAAATAAACACTCCTTCAAACCTATGATTATTTCAGTGCATGCTTTTCACCCTCCTCTTTTCATAGCTAGGGTTATACTGGGGGCAGCCATTAGCAATTCCTCCTTTGCTGGACACCATCTACTCCACCAGTTTGCCGGAAAAATCCCGGCAATTTGAAAGGAAGGGAGGGGTTCCTCCAATAAATGTAAAATATTTTATATTTGTCATCATGCAGCTGAAAAAAAGGCTGCTATTTATTATTATAATTTAGAAAATAGATTTTATTTCTGAAATCTTGTATTTTTAGTTTGAGTCCACTTTAATGCACAACCAGCCGCACAACTTGTTGTTTACACAAGTACATACACACGCGCTGATCAACTAAACAACCAACTAAATTAAATATATAAATACTGTGTGCGCACCAACAAGTCTGCATTCAAAAACTATAAGTTGTTTAATCTACCTGCACACACGTGGCCAACCAGCACTATAATTGGGTAGGTTTATCCACCGGTTGGATTGGGCAAACCACCTGTTATCAGTTGGATGTCTTGTCTTTTTCCAGCATACACACACCCAACTATCTTTCAACAGACCAAGTTTAGATTATAGTTGGGTGGAATAGTTGCACGTGTGTGCCTTAAAGCATCAGCTGGAGAAGGTTAGTTTTAGGCACCCGGTAGGAAAGGTTACCACTGGCTGGAGAAGATTAGGTTTAGGCACCAAGTAATAAGAGCCAGAGTTAGGCACCAGTTGGAAAAGGTTAGGTGTAGGACCTGGATAGGAAGGGTCAGAGTAATGCATCAGCTGGAAAAGGTTAAGCACCAGAAGGAATCAGCTGGAGAAGGTTAGGCATAAAAAAGAAAGGTAGGAGTAAGTAAGGAATCAGCTGGATAAGGTTAGAAACCAGGAGGAAGGGTCAGACTAAGGCATCAGCTGAGGTTAGACACCAGGAGGAAGGGTTGGAGTGCGGGCCGGTTCACACGGACGCTTGGCCGGAACTTGTCATCAAACGCTCTCATTCAAGTGAATGGAAGTGTTTGCATCGGGTGGCGTGGATCGATTACTGGATTTTGCACAAATGCGGCATTCCGATCCTGATTTTCCCCATCGTTCCATCCAGGGTCAATTACCGCTGTGTTTTCGTGCCCCCCCCCCCCTGCAGGAACTAAAAACGCAGATCGTGGTGGGAAGCTGTCAAAGGTCCGTGCAAGCCGCTGAACGAGACGCCGGCAAAAGGGACGCCGCTAGAAGCCCATGTGAACTAGCCCTAAGGCATCAGCTGAAGAATGTTAGGCACCAGGAGGAATGGTCATAGTGAGGCATCAGCTGGAGAAGGTTTAGGCACCAAGAGGAAGGGTCAGAGTAAGGCATCAGCTGAAGAAGGTTAGGCACTAAGTAGGAAGGGTCAGAGTAATGCATCAGCTGGAGAAGGTTTAGACATCAGGTGGAAGGGTCAGAGTAAAGCATCAGCTGAAGAAGGTTAGGCACCAGGAGGAAGGATCAGAGTAAAGCATCAGCTGTAGAAGGTTAGGCACCAGGAGGAAGAGTCAGAGTAATGCATCAGCTGAAGAAGGTTAGGCACCAGGAGGAAGGGTCAGAGTAATGAATCAGCTGAAGAAGGTTAGGCACCTGGAGGAAGGGTCAGAGTAAGGCATCAGCTGTAGAAGGTTAGGCACAAGGAGGAAGGGTCAGAGTAATGCATCAGCTGTAGAAGGTTAGGCACCAAGAGGAAGAGTCAGAGTGATGCATCAGCTGAAGAAGGTTAGGCACCAGGAGGAAGGGTCAGAGTAATGAATCAGCTGAAGTAGGTTAGGCACCAGGAGGAAGGGTCAGAGTAAGGCATCAGCTGTAGAAGGTTAGGCACAAAGAGTAAGAGTAATTAGGCATCAGCTTAAGAAGGTTCGGCTCCAGGAGGAGGAAGGGTCAGAGGCATCAGCTGGAGAAGGTTAGGTGTAGGCACCAGGTAGGAAGGGTCAGGGTTAAACACAAGGGAGGGCAGTTGGTACTCTGTACTGGTTAAGATTGCATAATAAGACCTTGGCTAAAGAAACTTAAATGAGAAGGTAACTCAAAGTCATCAAAGCAGGCTACCTGTCAGATAGTAGAGCCACGCAAAAGTATGTTAAAACAGAGAGAACACCCAGTCCTCCCTCTGCCATGCTGCAATGCAAACACGCTGAAGTTGCATATCTCACCCTTTACATCCTTGGCCAGCCGAAGCCAGGTGGGTTTGAAGTGTTGGCAGTGGCCGCACCAGCTTGCAAAGAACTGGGCGAACCATGCGCTGGAGGAGTTCAGCATAAGGTTGTGTGCGCCGTCAGCGAGGGATACCACCGAGTCATTCTTTCCATACAAGTGAGCCTGGCCCGGGGGTACAGCGAGCAGAGATACCAGCAGCAGCCCGGGAATACACAGCCAGCTCGGCATCCTCGCAGCACTGCGTCCCAGCATCTGGGAGAGGAGGCGCACTGACCCTGCCCACAGGGAAGAGACACTGACATCTGGGACAGGAGACACACTGACCCTGCCCACATGGCCAGACAGGCTGAGCGACTCCCAGCTGACCCTGCCCACTGCTAATCATCATCATCATTCCTTTTACTGGAAGCATCACTGGCTGCTGTCACTTCTAGCCTGGGCTTCTCACACACTGACAGTTTTCAGGTTTGCTATACAGAAAATATAAGGAGAGAGGGAGCCAACTAGAATGACGACAGATTAACATTAACATAAATTATTATTATTTAATAGGAGAAAATTAACTGGCTATTAGAACATGAAATTCAGAGAGGCGACTAAGTGGCTGCAAAAGAGGGTACAAAGGGTATAGGTAGCCAAATGTTCCCTCCTCATCAAGTATAGGTAGCAAGGTGGCTGTTCCCCTTTCCCCCATAGGTAGCCAGGTGCTGCTCCCCCTTCCAGTATAGGTAGCAAGGTGGCTGTTCTCCCCCTCCAGTATAGGTAGCAAGGTGGCTGTTCTTCCCCTCCAGTATAGGTAGCCAGGTGCTGTTCCCCCCTCCAGTATAGGTAGCAAGGTAACTGTACTGATTGCAGAGTGCAGGCGGACCTTAGTGGGGTTTGGGATAGCAACAGAGGCTGGGCTGTATAGGCAGATCCAGCCTCTGTATGCAGATAACATTCTTTAAACACACCTCGGGTTCTCTTTAAAGAGAACCAGAGAGGATCAAGAAAATCTTTTATACATATCTGGGGCTTCCTCCAGCCCCATAAGCCTGGATCGCTCCCACGCCGCCATCCTCCGCTGCCTGGATCCGCCGATACCGGGTCCCATCATTACCGCCAGTCGGCCGGCGAACGCGGCCAATTCTCCGCATCACAGAGGGCTCCCTCCATACAGTTACGCGTGTGGCTGCCTACTTCACAGCCGCATGCGTACGGGTATTGAGGGAGCACCTGTGATGCGGACAATTGGCCGCGTCCGCCGAAAGTGACGGGCCCGGTACCGGCAGATCCAGGAAGCGGAGGATGGCGGCGTTGGAGCGATCCAGGCTTATGGGGCTGGAAGAAGCCCCAGGTATGTATAAAATCTTTTTCTATTTTAACAATGCATTCCTCTCTGGTTCCCTTTAAAATCGATTTTCTCAAAAACTATAAGGTCTTTTTGAAAAACATTTCCCCTTGTTCCCACTGTTCTACTTAAACCCCTTGGCGTTCTGATTCTTTCCGGATTTTAGGGTCTAAAAGCGGTGCAATTTTTTGTAAAGTATGCAGTAGGGCTTCTTATGTGACTCCAGGGGATGTTCTGGGAGGGGGGAGGTCATGTGCAATGTTGTGTGTTTATGAGAGACATCTGTGTCTGTGTATAATCTGTGTGTGTGGCTGTGTGTGTGTGTGTGTGTGTGTGTGTGTGTGTGTGTGTGTGCGTGCGTGCGTGCGTGCGTGCGTGCGTGTGTGTGTGTGATCTGCATGTCTGTGTGTGTGATCTGCATGTCTGTGTGTGTGATCTGCATGTGTGGGATCTGCATGTCTCTGTGTGTGTGTGTAATCTGCATGTGTGGGATCTGCATGTCTCTGTGTGTGTGTGTGTGTAATCTGCATGTGTGGGATCTGCATGTCTGTGTGTGTGTAATCTGCATGTCTGTGCGAGTATATGATTTTCATGTGTGTGTGTGTGTGTGTGTGTGATCTGCATGTCTGTGTGATGTGTGTGTGTGTGTGTGTGTGTGTGTGTGTGTGTGATCTGCATGTCTGTGTGTGTAATCTGCATGTGTGTGATCTGCATGTGCATGTGTAATCTGCATTTGTGTGATCTGCATGTCTCTGTGTGTGATCTGCGTGTGTGTGTGTGTGTATGATCTGCATGTCTCTGTGTGTGATCTGCGTGTGTGTGTGTGTGATCTGCATGTCTCTGTGTGTGATCTGTGTGTGTGTGTGTGTGTGTGTGTGATCTGCATGTCTCTGTGTGTAATCTGCATGTGTGGGATCTGCATGTCTGTGTGTGTGTGATCTGCATGCCTGTGTGTGTGATCTGCATGTGTGGGATCTGCATATCTCTGTGTGTAATCTGCATGTGTGGGATCTGCATGTCTGTGTGTGTGTAATCTGCATGTGTGGGATCTGCATGTCTGTGTGTGTGTAATCTGCATGTGTGGGATCTGCATGTCTGTGTGTGTGTAATCTGCATGTGTGGGATCTGCAGGTCTGTGTGTGTGTAATCTGCATGTGTGGGATCTGCATGTCTGTGTGTGTGTGTGTGTGTGTGTGTGATCTGCATGTCTGTGTGATCTGCATGTGTGTGTGTGTGTGTGTGTGTAATCTGCATGTGTGTGATCTGCATGTCTGTGTGTGTAATCTGCATGTGTGTGAACTGCATGTGCATGTGTAATCTGTGTGTGTGTGATCTGCATGTGCATGTGTAATCTGTGTGTGTAATCTGCATGTCTCTGTGTGTGATCTGTGTGTGTGTGTGTGTGTGTGTGTGTGTGTGTGTGTGTGTGTGTGTGTGTGTGTGTGTGTGTGTGTGTGTGTGTGTGTGTGTGTGTGTGTGTGTGTGTGTGTGTGTGTGTGTGTGTGTGTGTGTGTGTGTGTGTGTGTGTGTGTGTGATATCTGAACATTGTTTATATATTAATTGAATTTGATAGTATCTGAAATGTGTGTGTGTGTGTGTGTGTGTGTGTGATCTGCATGTCTGTGTGTGTGATCTGCATGTGTGTGATCTGCATGTGCATGTGTAATCTGCATTTGTGTGATCTGCATGTCTCTGTGTGTGATCTGCGTGTGTGTGTGTATGATCTGCATGTCTCTGTGTGTGATCTGCGTGTGTGTGTGTGTGATCTGCATGTCTCTGTGTGTGATCTGTGTGTGTGTGTGTGTGTGTGTGTGTGTGTGTGTGTGTGTGTGTGTGTGTGTGTGTGTGTGTGTGTGTGTGTGTGTGTGTGTGTGTGTGTGTGTGTGTGTGTAATCTGCATGTGTGGGATCTGCATGTCTGTGTGTGTGTAATCTGCATGTGTGTGATCTGCATGTGCATGTGTAATCTGCATTTGTGTGAGCTGCATGTCTGTGTGTGTGATCTGCATGTGTGTGATCTGCATATCTCTGTGTGTAATCTGCATGTGTGGGATCTGCATGTCTGTGTGTGTGTGTAATCTGCATGTGTGGGATCTGCATGTCTGTGTGTGTGTAATCTGCATGTGTGGGATCTGCATGTCTGTGTGTGTGTGATCTGCATGTCTGTGTGATCTGCATGTGTGTGTGTGTAATCTGCATGTGTATGATCTGCATGTCTGTGTGTATGATCTGCATGTCTGTGTGTGTAATCTGCATGTGTGTGATCTGCATGTGCATGTGTAATCTGTGTGTGTGTAATCTGCATGTCTCTGTGTGTGATCTGCGTGTGTGTGTGTGTGTGTGTGTGTGTGTGTGATATCTGAACATTGTTTATATATTAATTGAATTTGATAATATCTGAAATGCCTTACATGATCTTATCTCATAACAAAAAAGGGTGCGGCCTGTGCTGAGGGGGTGTTTAGGGCGCCAGAACTTCTGTGCCTATAGGTTCCTCCGCTCTAAATCCAGCCCTGTGTATCCGAGCAACAGTACATATTAACTGCCTGAGTGCTGGGCGTCCCTTCTCCTCTGCCTCTCATCGGCCGCCCTGGGCCAGGGCCTGTGTGGCCTTTGCACAAATCCAGTTCTGCTGGTGACCACTTGTTGAATAAATCTTTAAACTGAATTTTTGACTCCAGTGGGCTTATTCCCTAATAAGAAAATATACAGGTCAAAGGGAAATAGGCATGATGTAACAGCATATTTTATTCCATATAATGCATCATTAGTTTTACGCTAGACCACCATATGTGCCAGTCTGACCCTACACTGTTACAACCACTACAACAATTTGAAAACCTGGTTGGGTTGAATTTGTGAATTTTCTCTGGAGTAACATACTGTATGCATGATGCTCCCAATAGCTCTTTCAGAGGGACAGTCCCTCTTTGGGAACCCAATCCCGCTGTCCCTCTTTCTTCCTCATTTGTCCCTCTTTCAAGACTCATGTACTGATCAATGTAAATATATGCATTTTTTGTACTGAAAAATGTGTTTCATTTACTCTAAACTCCTTTAAATTGATATATTTCTTGTTTTAAAGAGTAACTGTCGGGCATAAAATCAATTCTTTATTTTTATCTGGTAAACAAGTAATAAGGATGCTAATCAGGCAATCCAAAAGTTAAAATCACTATTAATTTTCTTGTTGATAAATTATCATTCCCCAGTTTACATGACTCTTATTTGGTACACAAAAGAGAAGTTGCAGGGCATGCTGGGTTGTCTTGTTTGCTTCTCTACTTCCCCTCAGACTTAACTAATGCATCCTGATTGGCTGAAGGCTGAAGCCTCTTTCCCTCCTGTTTTCCCCTCCCACACCTCTGTTCCTCTGTGATTGGCCAACATTTCTCGGGCTGAAACAATGCACTTTCTATAGTGAAGAGTGGCAAATCAGGCAGAGGAGACTAAGGGCGGATATTACATCACGACTGGCTTCAAAATAGCCACAGTAAATATGGAAACTGTCTAGAATAGGATTCTCTACTTTTCCTTTATAAAATTCACAGGAATCATAACGTGGACAGTGCAATACATATGTTATGTAAGTAGAGCAAGTATTTATCTACTTATATATTTGTTGTTTTTTTCCTGAGATAGTATGGCTGACAGCTCCTCTTTAAATGTTATTATGAAGGAAAGTGAACCAGGACAGAAAGGATCAGTGTGGTTTGAATTTTAAGATGACACATTTTGAAGCCTTCATGGTATGCATGACTAGTAGCGTGCCGGAGGCATGATTAGGGGTGTGGCAGGGTCGTGATTAGGGGTGTGGTAGGGGGATGGCTTAAGTGTTCCTCTTTATTATCTCAAAAAGTTGGGAGGTAGGACGATGTAATAATTTGACAGAGGATTCTCGAGTAGAGTAGTACATTTTCCATTAGGAATGCATAGCAAGGTGTGTATTTCCATGTAACTATTGGAACCCCCAGCGTCAAAGCCTTGCCACAAACCCGAATGTGCAATGCAAAACATGCATATAAATTCACATTACCAGAGTAGATGTAATATAGCTATTCCAGGGAGTTTGGCCATGTTCCATGTTACTTGCTCAGGGATAGATTACATTACCACACACCAGCCTTACCTGACAGAGAGAGCAGAGGGTGGGAACCAGTCCAACCCTGAGGAAATTGTAGGATCTTTTACCCGCCCTGCACTGTGCCAGTGCCAAATCTATACACCCTGAATATAATTACAGGAGAAGTGATTACCACATAACTACTGGAAGGAGAAAGAGAAGAAACTCCACAACCATAACTGTGTCATTTTGTGCCAGACGTAATAATTGAGGAATTCTTTGAAAGACAAAGACATCTGTGCTTTATACGTATTATTAGTAGTAGTTGTAGTAGCATCAGTATTTAAAGTAGTACTAGTAAACTAAATAACGTTAATAATTAAGAAGCAGAAATAACAAAGGAGCCAGGTGGGGCATTACTACAAATAATGAAATGACCTCAGTATGCACATGCCTACGGGGGAATGGAGAAAGGAGAAGAGGCACCAGCAGTGGGATACAGAAGGTTGGAGTGCGCTAAGGAAGGACAAAGGACTGAGCATGGTGGGTTAGATATTATGGTGGGTGAGAGATATTACACTGCACTATGCATTGCCAGGATGGCAGCAAAGGTTGTTCAATGTGGGGGGAGGGGCAGGGCACCACAAACGCCATCTACAGCTCAAACATATCATCAATAGATATATAGAAGTAGGGCCAGATTTCTGGCAAGGCCACATAGGTAGAAGGCAGAATAAAAACATAACAGTTTCGCTTTTTACACCTAAGTCTGTACAAATGACAAAAGGATGTGAACTGTGTATGGAGGAAAGGAGATTTTAGTACGTGTTTAGAAAGGAGTTCAGAAAGGAGTTCTTAACATTAAGAGTGTTAACATTACCATACGTAGCAAATTCTGCAGTTCCATTTAAAAGCCTTGAATGCTTTGTTGATAAAGATTTTTGTTCACTCAGATTTATGTCACATTGTGGCTGTGCTCCTTGTTTGGGTAGGATGCGTTACACAGTTACATAATTAGAAAAAAGACACATCCATCAAGTTCAACCTCTTCAGTGTGACATTACCTTAGTCCAAAGACAGGAAAAGCATCAATGGTAAAAGTATCTCCCTGAAAGGAGATCCTACCAGGGAGATAATTTTACCCTTGTTGCTTTTCCTGCCTTTGGTTTAAGATAATGTCACACTGAAGAGGGTGAACTTGATGGATGTTATATAGGAGAGAACAGAGGTGCCAAAAGGACAAAAGGGGTTTTAAATGAGCTTAAAAGCCAACAATTTGGTAATTAAAGGAGGCAGTGGTGGACTTACCTCCTTCAAGCAGACACAACACGACTGTACATTCAGTCTATTTATTAACGAACTCCAGATAAAACAAAGCAACGCGTTTCACGGGTCAGTGCCCGCTTCCTCAGGCAATAGAAAAAGGAGTTACAGTTGCAAATGACAGAAATCAGAGGGTATATTGTTTCTGCTATGATACATCCTACATTTAAAGCTTCGATCAATGAGTGACAAACATGTGCAACATAATATGGTATATTGGCAGTAAAGGTACAGTATTTGTATTATAGAATTGTTATGTTGGTGGGTTGTGTTGGTTGGGGAAAAGAATGGGAGGGGAGGAGAACCACACAGGGGTGGGGGATGGGGGAAACCTGGGGGGAGGGGAGGGGGAGAGGCCAAGGGAAAGTTGTGTATCAGGAGGAGGGAGTGGGGAGGGGGGTGGGGAGGAAGGGGTTTATCAATTATAGCCATGGGACGTGCAAGTTACAGATCAAGTAGCAAAAGAGGTGACTGTAGATCAAAGGTAGTAAAAGAGTGTGAATGGCAGCAAAACAAATGAAACAGTGGCAGCAGAACATACCCCAATATGGGGTTAAAAATTACAGATGGCAGCAGTAAAGACAAAATGTAAGTGGGTGAACCCACCAGGACTTACCATCTAGCAAAACAAACAACACTCGGCACCTCTGTAATGGCAGAGAGTGTCTGAGCATGCTAAGTAGTGTTCAGGATGTGACATCAACTGGGGAGAAGAAGTGCATCATCAGTGGGCGGAGCCTACAAGGACTTACCCTTTTAAAGAGGAGTCAGGCCGCCATCTTGGCAGAGGCATGCCTGGTTCTCAGTACTGATGGGCCAAGTGGTCTGATGTTGGTTGAGAAATTCACTATTAAACTTATGGTAGATCAACTCCAGGACCCATTCTTGAGACCCCTCCTCCCCACCAAACCACTTATCACCTACCGTAGAGCCCCCAGTCTCCGCAATTTACTAACCCCCAGTAAACTTCGCTGTCCCAAAACTGAACTTGCACACAGTTTAGCCCCTTTGACACCTGGCTCACGACCCTGCCAACGTCCCAGATGCCTAGCCTGTACCTTTGTAGCCAATGCTGCCACCTTTACGTCCACCGTCACCAACATCCAATACAATATAAAAAAACATTTCTCCTGCCAGTCCCGATTTGTTATTTATGTCATTTCATGTCCCTGCCATCTTCAGTATGTGGGTAGAACCACACAGGAAGTCCGGAGCAGAATTGGCCAGCATAGAAGAAATATCCTGAATAAATTCCCTATGCACAGCGTGTCACTTTCACCAAGCTCACCAAAATAATCCCGAAACACTCTCCGTCACCCTCATCGACAGTACCTGCAATAACGAACCAGCGGCATTCAAAAAATTAAAAAAGCTCAATGTATTGGGTCCAGACCCTGAGGACACTGGTCCCAGGGGGTCTGAACGAGGTCCTGGAAAAAATATACTAAAAAAATGGTGCATCCCTTTTGTTCCGTTTATTTTTAATTAGTCCTCTCTTTTTATATTTTATAGTATTATGATTTTTATCCACACTTTTATGCAGATTGATAAGAATTTTATGTTGTACCAGTTTTATGTTTATGTTAATGTTATTTCTTAAATTTTGTCTGAAAAACATTTTTGGTCAAAAACACCCACTAACCCCTTTTTTAAACCCCCCCCCCCCCCCCCCCCTCTCGAAAATCATATCTGGCAATTTTAATGATACTTCAGCTTACCGTTGATCTACCATAAGTACAATAGTGTGTTTTTTAACCAAATATTTTTTTTTTTTTTTATCTACCATAAGTTTAATAGTGATATTCTCAACCAACATCAGACCACTTTTTTTTTTTTTTTTTTTTTTTTAATACAAATGTGACATAGACCTTTTATTCTGTCCCTTTACTCTGTACTTTTAATATTATAAAGTATATGTTGTATGTATATTCATGTATATGCTTTTTATCAAGACCTGGTTAATCTCTGCTATTTATTATATCTTTTTGGCAAATGTTGTAGTTACTGCTGTGTATCTGGGCCACCTCCAACATGGTGGCCCATCAGTACTGAGAATCCGGCAGTTGATGTCACATCCTGAACACTACTTAGCATGCTCAGACACTCTCTGCCATTACAGAGGTGCCGAGTGTTGTTTGTTTTGCTAGATGGTAAGTCCTGGTGGGTTCACCCACTTACATTTTGTCTTCACTGCTGCCATCTGTAATTTTTAACCCCATACTGGGGTATGTTCTGCTGCCACTGTTTTGTTTGTTTTGCTGCCATTCACACTCTTTTACTACCTTTGATCTACAGTCACCTCTTTTGCTACTTGATCTGTAACTTGCACGTCCCATGGCTATAATTGATAAACCCCTTCCTCCCCACCCCCCTCCCCACTCCCTCCTCCTGATACACAACTTTCCCTTGGCCTCTCCCCCTCCCCTCCCCCCAGGTTTCCCCCATCCCCCACCCCTGTGTGGTTCTCCTCCCCTCCCATTCTTTTCCCCCACCAACACAACCCACCAACATAACAATTCTATAATACAAATACTGTACCTTTACTGCCAATATACCATATTATGTTGCACATGTTTGTCACTCATTGATCGAAGCTTTAAATGTAGGATGTATCATAGCAGAAACAATATACCCTCTGATCTCTGTCATTTGCAGCTGTAACTCCTTTTTCTATTGCCTGAGGAAGCGGGCACTGACCCGTGAAACGCGTTGCTTTGTTTTATCTGGAGTTCGTTAATAAATAGACTGAATGTACAGCCGTATTGTGTCTGCTTGGATGAGGTAAGTCCACCACTGCCTCCTCTAATTACCAAATTTTTGGCTTTTAAGCTCATTTAAAACCCCTTTTATCCTTTTGGCGCCTCTGTTCTCTCCTATATAATATTGTATCCACCCTGGGTGGAGGGTTGCGACCCTTTTCTACTATCTACAGAGAGCGACTTCTTATTCCTGAGTGGGGTCAGGATAATCTCCCCACCTGCCTTTACAGTGGTTGCCTATTGTTGACCCATGCTTGTGAGTATAACAACTATTACTCTGTCATTATCCCCTTTGTCAATACATACTACACTATTGGGGCTCTTGGTGTTCCTCTGTTTAACTTGATGGATGTGTCTTTTTTTCAAATTCGTTAGCTGTGTAATGCGTCTTACACAAACTAGAAGCACAGCCAAAATGTGACATAAATCTGAATCTACACAAATCTTCAGGGTGAGCCTAACTGAGGTTGCCCATTGGGGCAGAGGATGTATACACATGGGATGCAGCTAATGGCCCTCAAATGCAGGGCCGGTTCAAGTAACAATTGGGCCCTAGGGCAAAATTAGCCTGGGGGCCCCCCCAACAGACACCCCCTGACAAAAAGTGTCATTAGAGGCCCTTTGTTGCAGCCAAATTTCCCTCCTGGGCCCCTGCGCTGGCTGCTGACCCTCCCCCAATCACCTCCCAGCTTAACAGACTCTGCATAGTCCCTGGGGAGCAACAGTTAAGATGGGGAGGGACACCTTGGGGGCCCCTACAGCAGAGCAAGGACAAGGTCCTCCAGCACCCAAGGCTGAAACACCAAAGTGCGCCCCTCCATCCCTCCCACTCCAGCTGTCACACACTGATTGCTATTAGACTCAGAGGGCCACAGGGCCCACAACCTCCCCAACACCTTAATATCTAGTTATCTGGCTTGCAGTCACTGCCATATATCCCCTTTTCTTATTTATTTCTGCTTCATACACAATTAGGAATGACAGCTGAATGAATTGTGCCTCTCCAGCCTATGCTTCGGCCCGGCCCTGCCCTACAGGCTCTGGGGCCCTGGGGCAATTGCCCATTTTTTCCTATGGTAGCTCCGGCCCTGCTCAAATGAGGAGCTCACAAGACAAACTGTAGGGAACCAGAATGAGTGTGGCGTTGATGCTGGTACAGGGCTGGTCTTTATACAGGGTGGTGCATATAAAACTGGCCCTGGCTTCCTGCCACAAGCGTGAGTATATAGTCAGATGTCAGCCATCCAATCTGTCCCTGTTACTCTCCCTGCTGTGTGTGGTCCCTAGCTTTATTGAAGCCTGTGACACTTGTACTCGCTGCTGTACGGATAACGCTCTCATACGGCAGTAAATACAGGTGACACAGGCTTCAGTAAAGCTGGAGAGCACACACACTGGAGGGAGAGAGAGAGACAGGCGGGCAGGGATAGGCTGGCCGGCATCTGCCTATATACGCACGCTGGTGAAAGTGCTGGTTTTCTATGTGCTGCCCTGAATCATTAGATATATGGAATCAAGACTCTTTAAATTGAGGTGTTATGGGCATCCACTGGCTTCATGTGAGCTGAACCGGAGAGGGTAGGTTTCTTTTATTTTTTGCTGTGTGACAAATAGTCCTGCCCTATTAGCGGGTCACATGTATTGTTAAGGCTTGACTGAGTTAGCAAACATTCCTCTCTTAAAAAAAGATCTTGGTCAGATGCTTTAAAAGTGATTTACAACCAATGGTAAATTTTAGTTTCACAGTTACTGGAATTTGCAGGGAATTTGCAAGGGGCTAATCAGATTTGAAGTTTTGGGTCTTTCAAAATCCACCATCACCTACAGGGCTAGGAAAATATTTGTGCTAGTCTTTGTCTTCAGAGTAAACACAATATTCCCAGTTGGAACAAAGAGCCTTAGTCACAGAGATGTCTTGCAGTGGCTTTTATAGGCATATTTACTTGTATCGGCATGTGGTCTGTATTTTGTTTGTAGATGTTACTTGCCTTGTGAAGGACTGCTGTGTGCATGGACAAGGCCAGAGGTCTAGCATCGATCGCCCTCTGCAGTGTTTTCTCAAAACAAAGTCCTTTTAAGCACTCTGTGCAAGCTGTTCTCTGGATTCCTGACCCCATGAACCTTCTATTACTCTGCAAATGAAAAACACCAGCACAGTACATGGTTTCACCTGTTAGATGTGTGCAGCTGCCTTAGTGCACTCGCAGCATCAAAACAGGTTTCAATATTTTTTATTTGTTTTTTTCAAAAAGGAAGTTTTATGGCCAATTTCCATGAAAAAGGCCCCCCCAAATAAACATTATTCATCAAATAACAGATTATATTCAAGATACATTACAAAGTAGACCAATTATAACAGATCTAATCCAATATTACAGAATGAGTATAACCAAATTGACATAATATTTTAAGCGTTAAAGAAAGAGAAAAGAAACACATTATGTATTATCAGGGACGGATCTAGACCAAGTTGCCCCAAGTTGCGCCTGGGGCAAGGTCAGGTTTTGGCGCCTAAACTGCCATTCCCCATCCAAATTTTGCCGCCTTTTTAAGAATTCAACAAACTGCGCCTGGGGCAAGAGACCCGCTTGCCCCCCCCCTAGATCCGTCCCTGTGTATTATGCATTATGCATTTTAAGTAATTAGTTGTCCTGGTACTATTAAACTATAATACCTTTCTAAGGTTATTTGTTAGGGAGCAGAACTTCCCTAGTAACTGGGGGCTTTCAATCCTCCCAACTAAGTCACCAGGGAGTCGCGTCCATCTATTCCTGTTTCTAAGTATTATAGTGTATATATAAACCAATCTTATTTTAGAGCTATTATACATTAATATCTTTATATTTC
The DNA here is from genome assembly GCF_040937935.1 of Hyperolius riggenbachi. Classification (NCBI taxonomy): domain Eukaryota; kingdom Metazoa; phylum Chordata; class Amphibia; order Anura; family Hyperoliidae; genus Hyperolius; species Hyperolius riggenbachi. Next base: position 98,228,247 of record NC_090651.1, read on the forward strand.
TATATACAAATTTGGTGTATATAAGATACAACCTGAAAAAACCAATAAGAAAGAAAAATACTTGTTTAGGAGCTATTCTAATTAAAAAAAAGAAAGGTAAAACAAAAGAAAGAAGATGTATCTCATTAAATTTGGAAGATATATACTGTAGTTATATCTATCGTTAATCTAGTTATCAAGTCATTGTGTGTACAGAAGAGATCGTGAGGGTTTAATGATTTGTGTTGGTACATAAATATATTATACTTCTAGTAGTTTAGATTGAGGATCTAATTTAGGCCATAGAGATGATCTTTTCATGAAAGCTTGTATATTGCCTGATCTTATCGCCCAAGATTTTTCTGCCTTAAAGCCCCATCTACACGATATGATTCTTTATACGATTCTATTACGATTCTATTTATGATCCGATTAAATCCAACATGTCCGATTGGGATTCGATTCAATTCAATTTGATTTGCCATTTTTTGCAATGGCAAATCGAATTGAATCGAATCGAATCCGGATCGGACATGTTGGATTTAATCGGATCGTAAATAGAATCGTATAAAGAATCGTATCGTGTAGATGGGGCTTTAAAGGGACACTGTAGGGGGGGTCAGGGGAAAATGAGTTGAACTTACCCGGGGCTTCTAATGGTCCCCCACAGACATCCTGTGCCCGCGCAGCCACTCCCCAATGTTCCGGCCCCGCCTTTGGTTCACTTCTGGAATTTCAGACTTTAAAGTCTGAAAACCACTGCGCCTGCGTTGCAGTGTCCTCACACCTGCTGATGGCACCAGGAGCGTACTGAGCAGGCCCAGTATGGTCTGTTCCTGCGCCGTGCTCTCCTGTTGACATCAGGGTAAGCGAGGACACGGCAACGCAGGCACAGTGGTTTTCAGACTTTAAAGTCTGAAATTCCAAAAGTGAACCGGAGGTGGGGCCAGAGCATCGGTGAATGGCTGCGCAGGCACAGGATGCCTGCGGGGGACTATTAGAAGCCTCGGGTAACTTCAACTCATTTTCCCCCGACCCCCCTACAGTATCCCTTTAAATTAAATTCCATTGTCTTCAAATTTTCGTCTAAAGAGGGAATATATCTAAACTTCCAGTTATCCACAATACGTGTTTTTGTTGCTATACATATGTGATTGAATATATATCTTTCTTTTAAAGGAAGGTCTACAGTATTGATATGGAATAATGCCATATATGGTGGTATATTGTTAAGTTTTACATGTAATTTTTTGAGAAAACTTTCAATGTCAGACCAGACAGATTGGATTTTTGGGCAAAACCAAAAAATATATTCCAATGAGCCAATCTGTCCACATTCTCTCCAGCAGAGAGGTGAAACCTTTGCATCAAATTTTGAATTTTTTTCAGCGGTAAGGTACCAACGCCATACCATTTTAATAAAATTCTCTTGGTGAGATACTGAGTGAGATGATTTTTTAAGTGATCTAAATGCAATCTCCCAATCTTCTTGTGTAAAATCCATTTCAAAAATTATATCTGTTGCATAAGAATTCAAAAGTATTTAACCACTTTACCCCCGGCGGTACGAATTTCTCCGTCCCTTTTTTCCCTCCTAAAAAAACAGGGACGGAGAAATCCGTACCTTCCGCGCTCCCGCCGCTGTCCGCGCTACCGCCGCTCGTGCGCACGCACCCGCCGCTCGTGCACGCCGCCGCCCGCTTGCCCGGAGATCAATGAACGGGAAAATCCATTCCCGTTCGTTGATCTAAGCCCCCGCAATGATCTGCTGCTTCTTTTCAGAAACAGCGCGATCATTGTGATTCTCCCAGCCTCCTACTGCTTCCTGTAAGCGTCCTTTCGGTCGCTTACAGGTCGCATGTAAACATACTCACTGTGGCCATCTTGTGTCCAAATAGTAAACTACACCCTAAATCATTTTACACATACAAATAAATTGTTTTACATAATAAATTAACTCATTACCTCCCACACTCCCCAATTTTTTTTTTTGTAATTTAAAAAAAAAAATCATTGCGATAAGTAATAATAAAGTTATAGACGAATGAATGGACGGAGCTGAAAGGTGAAAATTGCTCTGGTGGTCAGGGGGTAAAACCCCTCAGTGGTGAAGTGGTTAAACCTTGTTCTCCAAACAGTTTGTCTAATGTGTCTATTCCTGCTTCTATCCAATTATGGTAAGAGATATTTTTAATAACATTCGATAGGTTAATGAGGGGAAAATGTACTTGAGTGGCCAATATATTATCTTTAGATAATTTATTAAATTCTCTCCAGATCTTCAATGTCTGATTCATAATTGGGTTAGAAATTTGCTTCCTAGCCTTCCAAACTAGGTTTGTTTCTAGACAGTTTCTATACGATGTATATGGATCGCAGCATCAAAACAGAGCTTGAGATGTGATTCGATTTTTCCACAAATGAAAATGCAGTGCCTGCTGTATATTTTTTTTCTGCCATTGCGTCTGTGTTAGTCAAAAAGTCAATAGAACCACAGAAAAAAAAATTGCATACCAAACATGCTTTTAAGTGATTTCATAGTTTAATTGTTTTTCTGTTTGTTTTTTTATAACAAAATGAATTGTCCTAAAAATGCAAACATAATAGCACTGTGATTGTACGGAACTGCGCAGAAAAAGCGTATCAAAATTTGATTTAAATAACCCTTTTCAGTGGAAAAGCTCCCTAAGGCTACTTTTACAGTGGTGCCTTGCAATGCGGCATAACGAGTGCACTGCAGTGCGTCACCGCAAAGCGCGGTTTTGGATGTGGATAGGGAAGAAAAGAAAAACCACAGATGGTGGAGTAAGAATGTTCAGGCTCCTTTTCCACTATATACATTCTATATACATTGTGTTAAGTATCCTGAAGTATAGGATTGCAACCCAATGGTGATGTTGAACTAAGCAGGAGCTGCATAGCAGCAATGTAATGCTGCGCGAGGTGCGTAAGGGTAATTCGGGGCTCCGGCGGTTGCTGGACCCCGAATCACATCTCCCAAAGAGTTGCGACAACTCGAAAGGGGGAATAGTATTTAATTACGCCAGGGAGTTTTGCAGCAGTAGGGAGAGCCATCATTTGGCTCTCCCTGCTCCCAACTCACCAGTGACACCTACATACGTACAAGCAGGGCCGGATTTCTGGAAAGGCCACAAAGGACATGGCCTAGGGCGATGAAAAAGCAGAAGGATAAAAGGGCGGCAGGACCTGGAGAGAGATAAGAGGCTGTATGTCAAAATAACTAATCTCTCCTGCTCCGAAGCCGCCCAGCTTTGCTGCACACACAGTCAGAATTCCAGAGCTCCGTGGATCTTCCTTAGGGTGAGTATACACACACTACGGCCGCCAACGCTGGGCGGATCGTTCAGAAACAGCCTTATCAGTCCACCGACAGTGCGTACACACGCGCTACTGTCGCATGAAAGTCCGCCCAGCGGGAGGGTCTGATGGACCTGTCGTTGGCGGCCGTAGTGCGTGTGTACGCACCTTTACTTCTTGGTGTGCGATGAGACAGTGCTATCTCCTGAACATACAAGCTTCAGTTTAGTGCCAGTGGTGTATTTTGACACCCGGTGTGGATTATTTACAGACTAGGGATGATCAATGAGATGCAAATTGTTCCTGAAATTATGCAAATTGTATGCAAATGTATACAGTTTGAAAATGGACCAATCAATTAAACCCAGGTTTAAATTGATTGGTTCATTTTCAAGCTGCATATATTTGCATGAGAATTTGCATAAATGTGCATCAACTCGGAATAATTTGCATATCTGTGATCATCCCTATTACAGACACCCCCCTCCCCCCCCCCCAAAAAAAACCCCCCCAAAACATAAAAGAAAACAATTTCTTTTGATGGGAAGGTTGACGGGTTGGGGTGCCAAGCGTTTACCTGTACATTTTTGGGGAAAAAGGAGTTGTCAGGATGTGGATGGAGCTAGCCATTATGGAACTCTCTACTCTGTACAGTGCTGTAGAGGATGTCAGTGCTATATAAATACACAATAATATTATGGTAGGACATTACACTATGACTATGGTACGATTAGATTGTGAGCTCCTCTAAGGACAGTCAGAAAAGGGGGACATATGGGGATGCATGGGAGGAGGGGGGGATAAAAAGGTAGAGGCACAAGACAGAGAGCCTGGTGGGAGAGGAGGAACAGGAGGAAAAGTCGTGGGATCAATTCTCATTAGAACAAGATGTTTCCTCAACACCTGCGGCAGCACAAAGTGGGGAGGAGGAGGAAGAGTCGTGTGGGGAAGAGGAGTCAGAATCAGATGATGAGGAAGGTTTTTTTTAGAGGAGGCGGCAGAAGAACAACCGCAGCAGGCGTCGCAGGGGGCTTGTGCTGCTCAACGTTCCCGTGGCATTGTTCGTGGCTGGGGGGAGGAGGAGAACTTACCTGACGTCACTGAGGAGGAGATGGATAGTACGTCTGGATCCAAATTTGTGCAGATGGCGTATTTCATACTGTCCAGCCTGTTGAGGGACCCCCGTATAAAAAAACTCAATGGGAATGAGCTGTACTGGGTGGCCACGCTACTAGACCCTCGGCATAGGCACAAAGTGGCGGAGATGTTTCCAAATCCCCAGAACACAGAAAGGATGCAGCACTTGCAGAACAAACTGGCAACTATGCTTTACAGTGCGTTTAAGGGTGATGTCACAGCACAACAGAATAAAGGTACCACTGCCAGTAATCCTTCTCCCATGTCCACGCAGGCAAGGACAGGACGCTCCAGCGATCTCATGGTTATGTCGGACATGCGGACATTCTTTAGTCCAACGCCTCGCCTTAGCCCTTCCAGATCTACCCTCCACCAATGCCTCGACCGGCAGGTAGCCAACTACCTGACCTTAAGTGTGGATGTAGACACTGTGAGCAGCGATGTCTACTTGGACTACTGGGTGCGCAGGCTTGACCTGTGGCCAGAGCTGTCACAATTTGCCATCCAACTTCTGTCTTGCCCTGCATCAAGCGTCCTGTCAGAAAGGACCTTCAGCGCAGCTGGAGGCATTGTCACTGAGAAGAGAAGTCGCCTAAGTCACAAAAGTGTTCAGTACCTCACCTTTATCAAAATGAATGGGGCATGGATCCTGGAGGGCTACTGCCCGCCCAAAGACTAAGTCAGTCCCCACACACAGCATCTCTGTCTGCACGCCGTGTGACTGCCTGCCCCAAAACTAAGTCGCTCCCCCCACAGCATCTCTGCCTGCAGGCTGCTTGACTGCCTTCTCCGCCACCACCAACAGGGTCCAGGACACCAGGCGGATTCCTGAATTTTTAAAGCCACTGCTATAATAATTTTTCTGGTGCGTGTCCAGCCTGCCTAATTTTTCTGGCTGCACTGCAGCTGCTACAACAAAACAAAAGGCATGTACATGTGCCAATTCCCCTTCGTGATCGTTACCTTGCTGCGGTGAAGGAGGGCTTGCGTATCACAATGAAGCAATGACCGACGGCTATATGAGTGTCTCGGGGGGCACACCCACGCTAACAAGGTCGTTGCTTCATTGTGCACAGACCAAATTCGATCAGCTGGACAGTCACTGTTATGTCATTCTGCTACCACAGCCCGGCGACCATATGGGCTTGAAAACCGCCATGGCCTGCACTCCCGCCATAGCGCGCACCAGTCCAGCAAGGCCGTCACTACACAAACAGCTGTTTGGGGTGTGTTACACAGTGAGTTTGGTGTGTCAGTGTGAAGCACTACACTAATTACACTACCTGATTGATGTATACACATGCAAGATGTTTTAAAGCACTTTATGCTTGTAATTTAGCATTCAATGTGATTTCTGCCCTTAAAATGCTGCTGTGCGTCAAATCCAGATTATTCCACTCATCCATGCAAAAACTCAGATGTTAGACCCCTTGAAACATCTTTTCCATCACTTTTCTGGCCAGCATAAATGTTTCTAGTTTTCAAAGTTCGCCTCCCCTTTGAAGTCTATTGCGGTTCACAGAAGTTTGCACGAACCGAACTTTTGCGGAAATTCCCATTCGAGGTTCGCAAACCGAAAATCGGAGGTTCGAGCCATCTCTACGGCAGTAATTCCCTGCAGAAAGTGTGTTGTTCGGAACTCGTGGCACTGCACAACTACCCTGAGTGGCCTAAATGGCTACTCAGGGCATCACAATATTTTTTGAAAGGGCACTGGCAGGACTGTGTCCGCCTTCCTCCTGTGTGGTACACAAACAAGCCGTACAGTCAAGTGAAGCTTCCCACTCAATGTAAAGAAAAGCACTTCTGTCTTCTGCACCTAACCAATAAGAGCGGAAGTGCTGCACATGTCACATACCCATCTGCACCTAACAAAGCAACATAGCTCCCAACTGTCCTTCTTTTGGAGGGACAGCGCATCTTTGGGAATCCAATCCCTTTGTCCCACTTTCTTCCTCATTTGTCCCTCTTTCAGGACTGATGTACAGATCTATATATACAGTATGTATTTTTCTACCTTCCTTCTCCTTTCTGTCTTCGGCCACCAGTGCAACGCAACTCGGCAAGTGTGCTAGGCCCCATTGCCTTGCATTACCATTACGTTACCCTGCGGTAAAAGAGGGCAACATAAAGCATACTTGCAATGCAAGTGTAAACAGGGCCTTAAAGGTATAATTCCAAAACATATACTGTGAGACTGTTCTTTGAAAACTGGTCTTTAGAGATAATTTACCAAATTTAAGTACAAATGGGACTAGAGCAATAAGAAGCACCTACCCAGAACAGCCAATCACTCAGCAGTTTCACTCAGCAGTTAAAATAAAATTGAGATGGCAAGGGAGAAAGAAAATATACATACCTGGGGCTTCCTGCAGCCCCCTCCAGGCTGATCCCTCCTTCACTGTCCTCCTTCGCCGCCTGGATCGTACACAATTGGTTTCGGTTCTGCACATGCATGGCCCAGCCGCACGCCCCTATCACGATCTCATAGCCAGGAGCGTGATGGGGAGTGCACGGGGCTGGACTGCGTTTGCTCCGACTGGAGGACTTTCCAGGGCCAATTGCGAATGATCCAGGTGGTGGAGGAAGATGGCGAGGTAGGGATCAGGCTGGAAAGGGCTGGAGGAAGCCCCACGTATGTATATTTTAGTTCTTCCTCGCCATCTTGGGTACCCTTTAAAACCTGGTTGCCTTGGGCAAATGTTCCACTTTGATGTAGTTTTACGTGTACCTTCATAAATAAGCCCGTCAGAGGAGTCATATATTTTATTGTTTCTTTACTGTGCTAGCAAGTACAATTTGTATTGAAGAGCTATACTTTTATATATACAAATATTTACTGAGACAGTTCACTTGGTACCTCTGCACTTTGCTGCAGGGCTTCAATAAAGTGCTTTGTCTGAGCTGGAAGTGGCATTGTTTCCTATGGATGTTTGCCAAGTCAATGGAAGGAAGAATAATAAATATGCAATGGAATTTCAAGGGAAGTGAAACTATATTCATTACAGATGAACTTGCAGGTTCAGTGCTTAAAATGTATGTCAATGTGATTAATATGTGGCTACATAAACCACCACTTTTATTACTATAAAAACAACCCCCACCCTCCCCAATTGATCTACTTCTTTCACTTTCCAGCCAGCCAGGATTTCCTGTGCCTAACAGTTAATGTTACTCTTCCTTGGAAAATGTACCTTGTAGTCAGCACAGCATTTCAGTATAAATCTACCCACTTCACAACCTTTTATCTAAAAGGATATCAGAGGTGACAAAATAAATCTATCCTTACTTAAGTGAAGATGTCTACAGGCAAATCTAACCCCCTGTTTAACTACCTAACGGCCGCGTCACGCCAATGGACGTGACCGCGGCGGCAGCCCCAGGACTGCCTAACACCAATTAGCGTCAAGTCCTGGGGCTGGCTACTGCAGGAGATCGCACGTGCGGATGTGCACGCATCTCCGCTTGGGAGGGGGAGTTCTGCCTCGCCTTCAGTCTCTGAACTGCTCGGGAGACTGTTAGACTGCATAACCGCCGTCTATTAATGGCGTAACCAACGTCTATTTACATGGTACAGCTCTGCAATCTGCAGCAGCGCTGTACTGGGGACAGCTGTGTGACACGGCTGTCCCCCTGGGACATTAGGGAGCGATTGGCTCTCATAGGCAGAAGCCTATGACAGCCGATCGCCAGGATTGGCTGGCTGAGGGAGGGAGGGGTTTGCAAAAAAAATAAAAATCAATAAATGGTGAAAAATAATAATACAAAAAGAAAGAAACAAATATTTCATTTAAAAACAAACACCTGGGAGGGCGTGTGGAGTTGTGCGGCCCTGCAGCTTGGCCTGTAAAGGAGTTATCAGCCAAATGAATGAAAATGAGGTTTACTCGCCTGGGGCTTTTTCCAGCCCTTGCAGCCGGCCGCTTCCCGCTGTTCGGCCGGTCTCCGGGCTCGGTATTCAGGTTGACCGCGGGGTCGACCTTACTGCGGCTGCGCAGTTCGCCGCGGCCCACGTGGCCGTGATTGACAGCGGCGCTTCGTGCAGCCGCAGTATCGAGCCCGGAGAATGGCAGAAAGCGGAGCGGTCGGCGTGGGACAGTCGGCTGCAAGGGGCTGGAGAGAGCCCCAGATGAGTTAACCTCATTTTCGTTCATTTGGCTGATAACTTCTTTATAGCTGCAGTGGCCAATTACACTAAATATGGCCTGGTCTTTAGGGGGGATCAGCACTGCGGTCCTCAAGTGGTTAAAGGGAATGTCCGAACTGAAATAAAAAAATTACATACATATAAATACTTACCCGGGGCTTCCTCCAGCCCCTAGCAGCCGCTATGTCCCTCTCTATGCTCCACTCTCAGCCGCTGGCTCCCAGTCCCCGATGGTGCAGAGGACAACCTTGCCAGGTCCTTATCGACTGCGCCTGCATGGTGTGGAGTGTACTGCGCAGGCACAGAACTACTGCGTCTGCGCAGTACATTCCACACCACGTGCGAGTGATTGACAGTGTCAATTGTTACCTTTAAGGACAATATTAAGATCCTCATCAGTCTGTAAGACAGGTAAGAACCTAAAATTTTATTTTTATTTATGGACCACTCCAGACATTTTGTACCTATGCTATGATTAATGAGACACTGAAGCGGGAAACAAAAATACACTATAATGATTATAAATTATAATAAATAAATTATTATAAAACAATAGGAGCAGAGACATAAGTCTAATATTGTTTCCAGTACAGGAAGAGTTAAGAAACTTCAGTTATCTATGCCAAAGAGCCATTGAGCTCCTGAAGCCTTCTGAAGCTTGTTATCTCAACTGTCAGTCACTGTCTTTTCTTTTTCTCTGCAGAGGACAGTTCAATAGTTCATTGGCCTGTTCTGTGAAATCATTTAGAATGCTGAGTAGTGTGTAAACTGCAAATATTAGAGAATGATGCAGTGTTATAAAAAACACTATATAACTGAAAACAAAAATATGTGAATATTTTCTTTGCTATTAATGTTCTAGTTACTATCCGTACTACACAACCGATTCATTATATCATAATTTTTTTTTCCACTTCAGTGTCTCTTTAAGGACATTGTAAGTCCATAACATGTCAGCATGTGGTGTATGGAATTTAGCCTGTCTGATTTAATAAAGCACTTTTATTTTCACCGGTTATTGTGCGGACTTCATCTTCTTTTTTCCATCAACCAAAGGTTTATTGAAATATCAGAACAACACATAAAGTGTAATATTTACATTTATCACAATGGCAATGGGAAGTGAAGAAATCTTAAGTAACAGAGGTACGTTTTCAGGCAGTAACAATTACAATTTAGATATCCAACGTTCCCACACTTTAAAGTATTTGCCTAGACATTTCCTATGTTGTTACACCAATTTTTAGTAAGGCAAGGAGTGGTTAACTTTAGCTTTCCAGTCTTCAATCCTGGGGCAGGTCTGGTACACCCGCCAAAAGGCAATACATTGCTTGGCTGCAAAAAGCGTTTCGGTAAGAAGCACCTTATCAAACTTAGCAGTATCTTCATCAAAATGCAGGTTTTTAGATCAAGTCAGACAGGCGATTTGATAACATCGTGTAAGAAAGCTATAGGCCCATACACACGTCGGACTTTTGCGAACGACGGGTCGTTTGAACGTCCCGTCGTTCAGTCGTCAGCACACAAAATCGGGCGTGTGTACAGACTGTCGTTCGGGTGATAAGACTGAGTTTGAGCGATCCGCCCGGTGGATCGCTCAAGACCAGTGTTATCACCCGAACGACAGTCTGTACACACGTCCGATTTCGAGTGCGGACGACTGAACAACGGGACATTCAAATGACCCATCGCTCGCAAAAGTCCGACGTGTGTATGGGCCTTTAAACTTGTTTCCAAAAATCCTCCAGAGGGGTGCATTGCCATAATAAGTGAAGAAGGGTAGGATTCACAGCATTACATTTAGGGTATTGATTGAGGGTTGAGGGGGAATATTTGGTTCTTCGAGCAGGAGTGATTGATGGATGATATAAAGTTGCGTTAGGCACTCTCCTATTCAAGGAGACACTTGACATATGGATAATAGACAATCCTCCCAGTCTTCATCATCAAATGAAAGTTCCAATATGGTGCTTTATTGGACCATCCTTTAGGAGCTCAAGACCCGAAGAAGTACCTGTATGCGGGAGGCCGTGTGGAAATTGAGCCCGTAAAGCATTCGTTAATTGTTAGTACATATAGGAGTGTACATCAGGAATGGAGTATTGAGTTTGAAGGGTGGTAAAGGGGACTGTCTGAGTGTTGTTGAGGATTTGGCCTAAATATTGTACACCTTTATTCACCCAGAGAGAAGTGTTTCCAAGTTTATCAAGCTCAGGTAGTAATAGGTTTTGCCACAAAGGTGTAAAATGTTCCCAGGAGGAGAAAGGAAGACTTTTCTTAGGTATTTGCCAATTTTACTTGGCTTGGTTGAGGAAAGAATTTGGTGATAAAGGTGATAAACCCAAAAGGCAGGTAAATAAATCAGTAGGACATTGCTATTGTAGTTTAGCCGTAAATGTATGCCATACTATAGATAAAGTCACAGATCTTAATTTCTTAAAGAAGGACATAGGTATAAATGTAGGGGAATTGTGCATCATATATGAAATGTTGGGCAGCATAACCATCTTGATCAGGTTAATACGTCCCATCACTGACCATGGCAGTTTAGTCTATGTAGCAAGTTTATTTTGAGCAAGGTTCACAAGAGGAGTAACATTATTATGGAGGTAGTGGTTTGGAAAAGCACTTAACTATACACCTAAATATTTTAATGTAGTTACTATTTGTAAAGGGCATGGCAGAGGGGAGGCAGAGACATTGGAATCATCCAGACCCATAATGACAGATTTACACCAGTCTATGGAGAGGCCTGAGTATTCACCCATTTCAGTAATGAGGTCATAAACTGTATTACGGGATGTAAGGGGATCAGCAAGATATAAAATAGTGTCATCAGCGTACTGGCCGATTTTTTCCTCGAGTCTTTTAATCCACAGGCCGTGAATAAGTGGGTGGGCTGTGATTTGACAGGCTAAGGGCTCAGCAGACATGGCATAGTAGAGGGGAAGCCTTGATGGGTTCTTTGGAAAATTGGGAAGGGGGGAGAAACAGAATTAGTACATATTTGGGCTGTAGCACTAGAGTAAAGAAGTGTAACCCACTGAAAAAAGTTGTCTCCAAATCCAAATCTGGTCAAAACCGCTAGCAAGAAGGGCCATTCTACTCAATAAAAGCAATAAAACAATAACAATAAAAGCAATGTAAATCGCGCTTGAGTCTCAGCATGCACACAGTACTTATCCTACGGTGGAGCGCTGTAGCCAAGACCACCTAGCAGTCCAACGTTGCATCCAATCCAATCTACAAGCGTTCAGTGTTCAAGTGCAGTAGTATCAAAAAACCGCATGCCTCTTCAATCACATTAACACCTTAAATAAAACATAGCACTTCTTCAAAGGACCGGCACCTCTCAGCATGTATTTTAAAGCTCAATCACTTTATTGCAGCATAGGCATATCGACAGCAATAACAGCCCGCTGTTTCGGCCTCATAGGCCTTTATCAAGTTGCCAACAGTCAATTACAAACACAAGTGCACAATCACACATATAGAGTAAAAATGTAGAGAAACCGAGAGCCCAATATAGTGTAGTATGTTAAAACATAAACGAAGTAAGGCATATCAGTGAGAAGATTATACTCATAAACGTGGGTTACTACACATGCAACCACTGTAAATGCAGGTGAGGAGATTAGACCTGTCCTCACTCAGGGCTAAGAAGTCGCTCTCTGTAGATGAGAAAAAGGGGTAGATCACCCCTCCACCAGGGGTGGACACGATTTTGCAGTGGGAGCAGGGGCGTCTCACCCACCAGGCAAGTATAGGCGGTTGCCTGAGGCGCCATGAGGTGGTGAGGCGCCATGAAGTGGTGAGGCGTATTCCCCCACCGCTGCTACTGTGACCATGTTTTTTTTTTTTTTTTTATATATTATATTACCTCCCGACTCAGTCCCCGGTGCTCGGCACGCTACCATGTGCTCAGCAGTGCCTCCACCTCCACTTCTCCCCAGCCAATAGAGCAATCAATACTGCTCTTCTCTGCCAGGCTCCTTCTTTAAAGCCATGCCCCTTCTTCTCAGTAGCCACACAGGTAAAGTGTTTACCTCGTGTGGCCCAGCCTTTAACTCCGCCCCACGCCAGTCAAACCAGGAGCCAGCGGCCAGCCAGCTTATGCCCCCGACAGTCTGACCCCCCACCTGTGTCACTGGCTGCACACAGACACTGGAGCGAGACAGCCAGGGGACAGATGCAGTCACAGAGAGAAGAATGTGATGTGTCTGTGTTGGAGCCCCGCCCCCGCACAAGACAGCAACACAGCCCGGGAGAAGGGAAGTTCCTGCTCCAGAGTAGTGATGGGAATTCCGGCTCTTACGGCTCTGAATCGGCTCTTCATTCAATATCACTAAACACCACTCAGAATCGGAGTAAAAGCCCCGCCCCCGTCTCCATGACAATTCCAGACTGCTTCTCTGACTGGGGCAATCCCTCCTGCTACTGCTCTGCTCCGCCCCATACACTCCTACAAGCTGCAAGAGGAGGACTACATCTCCCAACATGCCTCAGCGCCCTTTATTGCAGAGCAAAGCAGAGCTCTGTGGGGCGGCTGAGGCATCGGCTCTTTCAAAACTGAGAACCGGCTCTTGCGTTCGCAGCAAAGAGCCGGCTCTTAGAGCCGGCTCGTTAGCGAACGACCCATCACTACTCCAGAGATGATAAGCTGCATGCACAGGCAGAAGAGAAGGTATGCAGGCAGGCTGCTAAGAACACTTCCTGTCCTGTGTACAGACTCCCAATACTGTTATAACTGCTAGAATGTGCCCTGCTCTTTTGATACTAGAGATACTAGAGTTTTCTTTGAAAGCTGGTTAGGCTGTAGGCTGGTAAAGCTGTAAACCTGTGCTTTAGTGCTGTGCTGTCTCTCCCTCTCCCCTCTCTTTTCCTCTGCCCCCTCTTCCATCTTATGCTGTCTCTACCCCTCTCTGTTCCTCTGCACCCTCTTCCATCTTATGCTGTCTATCCCTCCCCCTCTCTGTTCCTCTACCCCCCTCTTACATCTTATGCTGCCTCTCCCTCTCTACTCTTTCCCTCTGCTCGGATTACGCTTCCACATTACGATTATTTTCTGACAACGCTGCCCCATTACGATTATTTTCTGGTGAAACGCTGCTGCCCTATGATTAATTTCTGGTGAAATGCTGCTGCAATAAGTATTTTCTGGTGAAACGCTGCCACCTTACGAATATTTTCCGGTGAACTGCTGCTGCAATAAGTGTATTTTCTGGTGAAACACTGCCACATTACGATTATTTTCTGGTGAATTACGATTCTGAATTACGATAATTACTATTATTTTCTGATGAAACACTGCCGCATTATGATTATTTTCTGGTGAAAAAAAATGCTGCATTATGATTATGTTCCTGGGGGGAGGGGCTTGGAGGGGGGGCGCCACAGGTTTTCTCGCCTGGAGTGACAAAATGACTAGAGGCACCCCTGAGTGGGAGAACAGAGGCGCCAGCAGAATAAAAGTGGATAAAACCTTTAAAATTTGCTTGGAGGAAGAGGTGGACTTACCACCATAAAGCAGACACGAAAGACTGTCTGAAAAGTAGCAATCACATTTATTAAATAGTACCCCAAAAGTGCAACGCGTTTCGCAGGCCAAGCCCGCTTCATCAGGCAATAAACGTAGGGAGAAATAAGAATTTCAGTAATAGCAGGTGTAGCACCTCAGTCACCCCATACCAAAGTGGCTGACCAATCATGGTGGACATAAAGAGCACCAATCATAGTGTGCACATTCAAATTTAAACTCACCAATCAGGGAACAGAGGCCAACCGCCAGTAAAACAAACAAAAGACCGGTGTGTAGTTGCCTCAAGATCAATGTTGCCACCATGGCAACGTGTACATACGTCAGCATAGCGTTGCGGTCACGTGACCAATCATGTGATCGCTCACCAGGCTTTTGTTTGTTTTACTGATGGTTGGCCTCCGTTCCCTGATTGGTGAGTCCAAAATTTGAATGTGCACACTATGATTGGTGCACTTTATTTAGACTTAGGGCCTGATTCACAAAGCGGTGATAACTCAGTTATCACGCCTAAAAGACTTTAGGCGTGATAACCTTTGCACTAGCAAAGTTATCACCGCTTTGTGCTCCAACTCACGCGAAGCTCCCGCACGCAAAGTTTTGCACGCGCAAAGTTCCATAGGGCTTAATGGGCGCTGCGCGCGAAGCGCGGTGCGTTGTGCGTGCGCAAAACTTTGCGCGCGGGAGCTTCGCGCGAGTTTCTTCACATCACGCCTAAACTAAGTTTAGGCGTGATAAAGGGCTTTTCACAGGCGTGCAAAGTGTTTGCACCGCTTTGTGAATCATGCCCATAGTCTCCCATCAGGTCCACTCTTTATGTCCACCATGATTGGTCAGCCACTTTGATATGGGGTGTGGTTTTTACTATATATGTGTGATTTGTGCACTTGTGTTTGTAATTGACCGTTGGCAACTTGATAAAGGCCTATGAGGCCGAAACAGCGGGCTGTCGTTGCTGTCAATCTGCCTATGCTGCAATTAAGTGATTGAGCTTTAAAAAACAGGCCGAGTGGTGCCTGTCCTTTGAAGGAGTGCAGTGTTCGTGATCCCTTGGTACAGGGGAGAGGACCTGGGCACACTTTTCTTTACTGTGCTTTTTCTTGGGTGCTCCTGGACTCTGTTTCTACTTAAACAAAACATATAAAAAAAATGCATCATAGTTCAGACTGTATATAACACTCAAGTCTCCGCCTGTCTATGTCCAAGGCATGCACCCAAATCCTCCAAGGGTTGTGATAAACCATCACCAGGGTATCGGGGTCACACACCCCTCAAATCCCTGCTCACCAGAGCATTTCTTGTATGATCGCAGATCAAATGCTGCCGCTCCCTTTAAGCAAGATCCAGTACCACCTCAGAATACAAAGGCTTATCATGTGTAAATCAATATTTGAATAAAACACTTTCTAAAACCTATATGCATACATTAGACATTCTTTGTAAACAGCATATCGCATAATCACCATCTGCTTCAGAAGCGGTCCCGACCACAGCTGCGTGCAATCTTTCTTCCCTATGTTTGTTCAACACGTCTCTCAAGGCTCCGCCTGACCGGTTTTGTCAGCGCTGCTGACTCATCAGGGGCTGGAGAGCATGCGCTAAACCTCAGACTAAATAGCTTAGACGTCAGCGCATCTAGCGTGAAAAAATTCCCTCCCCACCCTCTGATTAGATATTATTCCCCTTCCTCTCTGTCTGTCAAGCCCGGCCCGGAGCGTTTACTTCACAGAGATGGCCCGAACGGTTCGCACGCGAACCTATTCGTGCGAACTTCGGTGGTTCGAACGAACTCAAACTTTATGGCGGATCGACCCGCCCCCTATACTACATCATTAGGGTCAACTTTGACCCTATACATCACAGTCAGCAGGCACAGGGTAGCCAATCAAGCTACACTCCCTCCTGAAGCCCCACCCCCCTTATAAAAAGCAGGCAGCGTCACCCATTTCACTCACTCGTGTGGCTGCAGTAATTAGAGAAGGGAGTGGTGCTACAGAAACAATAGAGAAAGCTTAGTTAGGCTTGTTAGGTTGTTCTTTCTTGCTGAACCTTATTGCTAAAAAGCACTCCTCATCCTCAACAGCTCTTTTGAGAGCTAATGTTCTTGTGATCTATTTTTTGTGTGTGTGTGTCCCACAGACACTTGTGTTGCATATACAGCCCTGTCAGTCAGTCTTAGCTGCTGGACCTTGGCCCCTTGGTAATTCCTAGTGTGCCACTGCCAGGCCCAGCACATTCAGTGACTACCTGTGTGTGTGACAGCTGTACATTTGTAATACCCATCACTGCATATACCTACTTTTTGTTCACAGTGCACCCACCTACCTACGTGAGCGCATGCAGTGTCACTGTACCTGTTCGGTACCTGTGTGTGTGTGACAGGTGCACATTTGTAATACCCATCACTGCATATACATACCTGTTGTTCAGTGCACCCACCTACCTACATGAGCGCACACAGTGTCACTGTACCTGTTTGGTACCTGTGTGTGTGTGTGACAGCTGTACATTTGTAATACCCATCACTGCATATACCTACCTGTTGTTCACAGTGCACCCACCTACTTACGTGAGCGCATGCAGTGTCACTGTACCTGTTCGGTACCTGTGTGTGTGTGACAGGTGCACATTTGTAATACCCATCACTGCATATACCTACCTGTTGTTCAGTGCACCCACCTACCTACGTGAGCGCACACAGTGTCACTGCACCTGTTCACGGTACCTGTGTGTGTGTGTGACAGCTGCACATTTGTAATACCAGTCATTGCATAATTGTTCACAGTACCTGTGTGACCACACGCTGTGTAATATACCACACCGTGCATACCTGTTAACTGCACCTGTTTGACAGCTGCACATTGTATTGTAGTACCAACCACTGCATACCTTTCACTGCACCTGTGTGACTGCACATTGTATTAGTCAAGTCAGTGCATACCGTTCACTTCATCCCCGATATGGACAAAACAGGTAGAGGCAGGGGCAGACCCAGAGGCAGGCGACCCGGCAGGTCTGTTTGAGGTCGTGCTGATGTGATTTCGTGTGGCCCAGGACCAAAGTACAGTGCTCAGAAGAAGGCACACCCCATCAACTCCCAAGATTGTTAGGACGTGGTTCACTATTTAACACAGAACACTTCATCTTCCGCAGCCACCAGTGCAACTACAAGCACCACATCCGCTGCATTTGACACTTCGCAGGAGATATTTGGTGGGGAATTAACTGATTCACAGGCATTATTGTTACAACAAGATGAAGGCGCTAAACAAGATACACCACCTCATATGTCGGAGTTAGGCGACACTATGCACGTAACGTGTGAGGAGGAGGATGATGAAGTACCTGCTGTTGGTGCAGTTTATAAGGTGTCTGAGGCAAGAGAAGCTGGGGAGGATGATTATGATGATACAGATGCCCCGTGGGTTCCTAAGAGACAAGATGACCAAGGGGACAGTTCAGAGGGAGAGTCAGAGAGGAGTAGGAGGAGACGAGTTCCTGAAAGAAGCAGGGGGAGCTCGTCATCAGAAACAGCTGGTGGCAGTGTCCAGCACCATGTATCGCCACCTGTGTAAAGCCAGCCAACATGTCCTTCAACGTCAGCTGCTGATGCCACCATAGTGCCATCACCCCAGGGGGGCTCAGTGGTTTGGAAAGGTTTTAGTGTGTCTGCCTTAGATCAGAGCAATGCCATCTGTTCTCTCTGCTTCCAAAAATTGAGCCATGGAAAGGCCAACAGCCGCGTAGGGACAACTGCCTTACAAAGGCACATGAAGAAAAGGCACAAACTGCAATGGGAAGAGCACCAGAGGAAAAGCAGCACACAAAAGAAAAGCCACCCTCCTTCTCCTCTTCCTCCTTCAGGTGCATCATCTTCAGCCTCTTTCTCCCTTGCACCTTCACAATCACAGCCACCCTCCTCCACTCCGCCTCTCACCTTGAGTGGTTCCTGCACCTCTGCCCACAGCAGCAGCCAGGTGTCTGTGAGGGCAATCTTTGAGCAGAAGAAGCCAATGTCTGCCAGTCACCCCCTTGCCCGGCGTCTGACAGCTGGCTTGGCGGAACTGTTAGCTCGCCAGCTGTTACCATACCAACTGGTGGACTCTGAGGCCTTCCGAAAATTTGTGGCCATTGGGACACCGCAGTGGAAGATACCAGGCTGCAATTATTTCTTCAAAAAGGCGATACCCAAACTGTACCATGAAGTTGAGAGGCAAGTGGTGTCATCTTTGGCAGACAGCGTTGGGTCAAGGGTCCATCTGACCACGGATGCCTGGTCTGCCAAGCACGGTCAGGGCAGGTACATTACTTACACAGCCCATTGGGTCAACCTGGTGGCCGATGGCAAGCAGGGAGTACGTGGCTTTGCAGCGGACCTAGTGACACCTTCACGGCTTGCATGCAGGCCTGCTGCCACCTCTCCTCCTGCTACATCCTCTTCACTGTCATCCTCCTCCTTGGCTGAGTGGCAGTTTAACTCTGCTGGTGCTGCGATCTCCTCTCCAGCTACACAGCCCCAGCTCCCCAGGGCCTATGCTGCATGCCAGGTACGATGGTGTCACACCAACTTAGACATGTCTTGCCTCAAAGCGGAGTGTCACACTGGAGCAGCTCTCCTGGCTGCTCTTAAAGGACTTCCGAGGCCAAATGTTCCCCCAAAAAATAAAAAAAAGTTAGATACCTGTATAACTTTGGTGGACACGGAGGACGCCGTCCGCGCCTTCCGTGCCGTTCCGCCGGGTCCCCGCCTCTCAATATCCCCCCAAATGGATCCAGATCCCACGGCCAGGGTCGGGCTCTGCTGCCTGTATAAAGATGGCCGCCGGCACTGGCCGCGGCTGCGCAGCACTAGGGCCAACCCCCCGATCCACGCAACAGGCTGTTTCCTGTAGCATGGATCGGGGGGTTGGCCCTAGAGCTTCGCAGCCGCAGTATCGGCCATGCGGAGTGCGCAGCCGAGGCCAGCGGCCATCTTTATACAGTCAGCAGAGCCCGACCCTGGCCGTGGGGTCGGGAGCCATTCGGGGGGATATTGAGAGGCGGGGACCTGGCGGAACGGCACGGAGGGCGCGGGTGGATCAGTGGCTGACCCCGCAGCAACTGGAGATCGGCAACGTGGTGTGTGACAACAGCAGCAATCTCATTTCGGCTTTGAATTTGGGAAAGTTGACACAAGTACCCTGCATGGCACATGGGCTGAATCTCATAATTCAGAGATTTGTGTCTAAGTAACCAGGCTTACAGGACGTCCTAAAGCAGTCCAGGAAGGTGTGTGGGCATTTCAGGCAGTCTTACATGGCTATGGCACGCACTGCCGATATTCAGCGGAGAAACAACTTGCCGGTGAGACGCTTGATTTGTGATAGCCCGACTCGCTGGAATTTGACCCTGCTGATGTTTGACCGCCTACTACAACAGGAGAAAGCCATCAAACAGTATTTCTACAACTACAGTAAAAGGACACAGTCTGGGGAGATGGGGATGTTCTGCCTGAAGTACTGGACACTCATGCAAAATGCCTGAAGGCTCATGCGGCCGTTTGAGGAGGTGAAAAACGCAGAGTCGCAGTGAAGGCGTCATCAGAGACTTGATCCCATATGCTTTCTTCCTGGAGCGTGCCGTGGGAGAGTGGTGGATTAAGCTGTGGAGGAGCGTGAACAGAAACAAACAGGAGGAAGAGTTGTGGGATCAATTCTCATCAGAACCAGATGTTTCCTCAACACCTGCAGCAGCACAGAGGGGGGAGGAGGAGAAGGAGGAAGAGTCATGTGGGGAAGAGGAGTCAGATGATGAGGAAGGTGTTGTTTTGGAGGAGGAGAAGGAGGAGGCGGCAGAAGAACAACCGCAGCAGGTGTCGCAGGGGGCTTGTGCTGCTCAACTTTCCCATGGTATTGTTTGTGGCTGAGGGAGGAGGAGAATTTAGCTGACATTACTGAGGAAGAGCAAGAGGAGATGGATAGTACGTCTGCATCCAACTTTGTGCAGATGGTGTCTTTCATGCTGTCCAGTCTGTTGAGGAACCCCCATATAAAAAACTCAAAGGGAATGAGCTGTACTGGGTGGCCACGCTACTAGGCCCTCGGTATAGGCACAAAGTGGCGGAGATGTTTCCAAATCACCAGAAGGCAGAAAGGATGCAGCACTTGCAGAACAAGCTGGCAACTATGCTTTACAGTGTGTTTAAGGGTGATGTCACAGCACAATGGAATAAAGGTACCACGGGGGGCGGAGCTAGCCATGGCGGCGTAAAGACCTATCTGGACGGAGCTCCTCACTCTGACAGCTTAAACTACCTGTCCGACGGCACTTACGGAGGCAGAAACCACTCAAAGTATGCCCGGAGACCCCAAGAAAAAGAATACCACCAACAAAACACTTAAAAAAGAAAGGCTAACCCAGCAATCCGTGTCAAAGTTTCTAACGCGCACTGCCACTCCGGAGCCCAAGATGGCCGACACTCCCGCCACGAGAGGAGCCAAAGCAAAGGAAGACGTCAATGAGGCTACTACCCGCTCCTTAAATGAAATACGGGACTATCTCCACAGCCTCCCCACGAAAAACGACCTCACAGAGCTGGCAGAAAAAATCACTGCGAGCACAAGAGCTGAGCTCCAATCGTTAGCAACGACGGTGACTGACAACAGCGCCCGTATCACAGCAGCAGAGGTCAATATTCAAGCCTTACAAGCAGATCTAGCAGCACTCAGGGAGTCTCAGACACGCCAAACAACCTTGAACACCATGATGAGAACCGGCATAGAGGACTTACAAAATCGGAGCTGCCGGAACAACATCCGACTTCGGGGCCTGCCGGAATCCGTAGAGGCGGACCAGCTAACGTCTACGGTGACGGCCATCTTCAACGGCCTCCTGGGTAACCCAGAAGATACAGCCATTCAAATGGACCGTATACACCGAGCCCTACGTGCAAAACCAACTGCAGACGATCCACCCCGAGATGTGGTCTGTAGGATCCACCACTTTCCACTTAAAGAAAACATCATGAAGGCGGCAAGACAGCGGATAGAAATTCTCTACGAGGGCAACCAACTGAGCCTGTTTCAAGATTTGGCGCCCTGTACGCTAGCCCAAAGAAGAGCGCTGCAACCGCTGCTGAAGGAGCTACAGGAGAGGGGAGCGGTATACAAGTGGGGGTTTCCCTTCCAGCTACAGATCACCCTGGAGGGTAAATCTTTCATTTTGCGTACCCCGGCAGACCTACCGGAGTTGTTCCGCTCACTAGGGGTGCCGGAGACCGAAGTACCAGAATGGAAGCCGGAGCAGCTTTTCCTTGGCCTTCTGCAACGCACACGGAAACAACGGCAGGCACGGAACAAGCCTAGAGGAGACGACTAACGGAGCTACTTAGACGCAGATAAGTGGGGTAATTTTGTAATCGCTAAGCTAGTGGGATCCTAGTTAGGTGGGGCGGGGGGACCTGGGTAATGGGAAGAGGGGATTGCGGCCTATTTAGGTATACTCTGGGCGAGGAATATCGGATGGCGAATTACTTAAGCCACGAACAAACAGATATATATATCAGCAAGAAAGAGCAGCTGGCCACTTACGGTCTTGACTTGTACAGTTTAAAGACGGCTGAGGCCTATTTGCAAAGCTCACGAGCATACGATACACGCTCAGGCCTATGTTCTCCTAGTGGTTAAGCTGACCCTTATTAATATGGGACAATTGCACTCCGTTACAACTGATATGATGTCATAATATTATGTGAAAATGTGAGGCAAAGATCTTCTTGCTATCTGAATGCTTTTGAGCTAGTTTAACTTTTGTATATGCTTATGTACCTTGAAGTAATGGGATTTATGCTTTCATATGTTTAATTTTAAAATTGTGGCGCCATCTGAAATCTCAAACATTATAGCTCAGGGAACGCAGTGTAGATTTGCAATGCAAACGCACATTGATTATAATTGCCATAGAGAACAAGACCACTACCCAGTATATGAGGCTTCATGCGTACTCAGGGGCCCCTGCCCCCCTCTTCCCCTCGAACCTCACCTGACCCACGAGATCTGACACCTATTTATTTTTATACTAGAGATTAGATTAAAGTCTCTGGATTAAGCATCTATAACAGCGTACAGAGAAATTTTCTTTACAACCTAAGTTGATCTAAGATATAAACCCATACCCACTATAAGGGGGATAGTTCGGGTTTAGGTGGTTCTTTCTACAATTTTCACTGATAAGGTAGTTAATAGTAAGCCTCATTCATACTTAAACTTATTAGAGTGAGGGGGCCTCGGACGGGACATGACCGTCATGCTATTTTCCTTCCCACATAGGGCAGTCCTAGAGACTGATATCACTGAAGGATGGCCTTGGCTCACTACTCAGCATAATGTTTGGATGTTAATTTTATTCTGTTATGTTTTACCTTCCGGGATGCGAGGTGTTCATTCTCAGCTCTACAATAGTGATGCATATCAATGACAAACTTAAAAATAGTATCGATCAATGCCAGGGGGTTAAACATTCCTGAAAAGAGGACTGCACTTCTACATGATATGTGGAAGAAAAAGGCAGACATAGTGTTAATTCAGGAAACACACTTTAAAAAGGGACTAAAATTCCGAAGCTAACCAATAAACATTTTCAGTCCCTGTATACTAGCAACTCACCTGATTCCAAGACAAAAGGAGTCGCAGTTCTCTTGAGCAAAAACGTACCAGCTACAGATATTGAAATAGAAACAGATGACCAGGGTAGAAGTATCATGATAAAATGCCTCCTCAATCAGCAAAAGCATACCATATGCTCCCTGTATGCCCCTAACGTAAACCAGGTTACTTTCCTGCTAAATTTCTTAGAAAAACTGGACACATTCCGTGAAGGTAGTTTAATAATAGGGGGAGATCTCAATATAACCCTAAACCCAGAAATAGATACCTCTCATGGAAAATCTTTCATCTCCCATCACAAACTAAACAGATTGAAAAGAGCCCTAAGAGAAAGACAACTGGTGGACGTGTGGAGGCTGCTCAACCCAAATGCCAAAGATTTTACGTTTTATTCTCCGCTTCATGCGATGTACTCGAGAATAGACTATATACTTATTTCACATGATTTGCTTTCAGAAACACAGAGTGCAGACATTGGCATAATCTCTTATTCAGACCACGCCCCTATCTCCACGGAACTCTATTGTAGGCCTCTGTGTGAAAAGGCCTTTAATTGGAAGTTTAATCCCTCCATGTTGTCCGAGCCGGAGAACGTGGCAGCTATCAAACAAGAGCTTGAAACTTATTTTCGACTTAATTCAACCAATGACGTCTCCTGCCTGACAACATGGGAAGCCCACAAATGTGTGCTTAGAGGATTTCTGAACCAGCTGGGTTCCAGAATCAAGAAGCGACGTAGCAAGGAGCTTGCTGATCTGATATCTGAAATTCAGGAGTTGGAGCAAAGACATAAACATCATCCTGTACCACAAGACCTACAAAGACTAAAGGAAGCTAGGGACTCAGTTATGAGAATCATGAAGGCGAAATACTTAAAAGCGGCACACAGATGTCAGAATGTTTTCTACCAAAGTGGAAACAAATCAGGCAAAATTCTGGCTCGAGCTCTCAGAGAGCAGCAACAACGAAATTATATTCCCCAAATTGTAGATTCTAAAGCCCAAAAACATATACGTAATACATCGATAGCCGCGACCTTTCGGAATTTTTATGCTAAATTGTACAATCTGAGGGGGGAGTCTGGGACGGGCAGAGAATCCATACTAAGAGAAAAGATGAAACAGTATCTAAGAGAGAGGCCTCTATGCCTAAACTGTCGCAGGAAATGATTGAGGAATTAGAGGAACCAATTTCTGAAGAAGAAATAATACAAGTAATCTCTCAAATCAAACCGGGAAAGGCTCCGGGGCCAGATGGTTATCCTATAGAATACTTTAAGCATTACAAGAGCATCCTGGTCCCTTTCATGTGTAGAGCCTTTAACAAAATCGCAGATCCCGAAGGAAATGACTCCTTCTCTATTCAGACGCTTGAATCCCATATTTCGGTCATACTCAAACCAAACAAGGACCCCTCCTCGTGTGCCAGTTACCGGCCCATATCCCTGCTTAACTTAGATCTTAAGATTTTCTCCAAAATTCTGGCCAACAGACTTGCGACCCATATGAATCACCTTATTCACTGGGATCAAGTAGGCTTTATTTCGGGTAGAGAGGGGAGAGATAACACTATCAAAACTCTCGATGCGGTCCAGTCTGCTCGGTCGGAGTCACTCCCTCTGATGCTACTTTCAACAGACGTTGAAAAGGCTTTCGACCGAGTGGACTGGACCTGGATGTTGGAGGTACTCGGGTACATTGCCTTGGGTCCTAGGATGCTCCAGTGTGTACGGGCTCTGTACTCGGCGCCTACGGCACGGGTTAAGACCAACGGGTTTTTATCAGATGCACTTCAAATCAGAAACGGCACAAGACAGGGATGTCCATTCTCTCCTCTAATCTTTGCCTTGGCCCTGGAGCCTTTCCTGTGCCACATACGAAGTAATGCTGACATTCAGGGTCTTATGTACGGTGAGAACCAAACAAAAATAGCAGCGTACGCAGACGATTTACTGTTTTACATTTCTAACCCAAGGATAGGGTTACCAAATCTTCTAAAGGAGTTCCACAGATTTGGAGACATCTCACAATTTAAGATCAACCTAGACAAATGTGAGGCACTGAGCGTCAGCCTTCCTTTAGAATTACAGTCCTCTCTGAAGGAAAACTTTCCTTTCAAATGGAATGAGCAATTTATAACATATCTGGGGACAAAGATTACCCCCAATATCAGGGATATTTTCCAAAAAAACTTTCCGCCTCTGCTGAAAACTTTGACAGCAGATCTAAAAAAGTGGGATAAACCCCAATTTTCTTGGTTGGGACGAATAGCAATCATTAAAATGAACGTGATGCCACGGATCTTGTACCTGTTCCAGACTCTCCCTGTCCAGATACCAAATTCCTTCCTCAGAAAAACTCAGACGATATTTAATAAATACGTCTGGAAGAGTAGACCTCCCCGAATTCAGAGACAAATCCTATATAGGCCCAAATATGCAGGGGGTCTGGCTGTCCCGGACGTACAAAAATACTATTACGCAGCTGTCTTAACAAGGCAGATTGATTGGCATAGACATGTTACATCCAAACAATGGGTTGGAGTCGAACAACACTTTACCCGATTTCCCCTGGTTAATCTACCCTGGTCATCCGCAACACTTAAATCAGAATGGTCTAAATTGGACCTGGTCCAAAACACTCTGAGGGTGTTCTCTAGAGCACGATCCCTGCCTGGCGTCTCTTCTTGGCCTACCCCTCTCACTCCAATTTGGGACAATCCGGGCTTTGAACATGGCTGTAACCCAGGATATCTGAGATATTGGAAAGCTAATGGTCCATCAAAAATTCAGGACCTGCTCACTCTCAATAGATGGGCTACCCTGGAAGAGCTACAGCTAAAATATCGTAACCATAATCTTGATTGGTGGGGACATATGCAATTGAAACACTTTGTGAGGGCGGTGGGTGTCACACCAGGAAACGTGCGCAGCCCCACAGAGTTTGAAAAACTGTGCCAAGCCGGAGAACCCCTGAGGAAATCCCTATCCCTGATTTACTCCATATTCTCGTGCCAAGATGTAGACACTTTACCCTTCTTTGAGGCGTGGGAGAGAGACCTGCAGGCATCTTTTACCACGGCTCAGAAGAGAATGATGTGTACCCTTGCTCACAAGGCCTCTGCAGCATCCCGAATACAAGAAATAAACTACAACATTTTGGCCAGATGGTACTATACCCCCGCCAAGTTGGCACACATATTCCCCGAGAGAGACCCAAATTGCTGGAGATGTAAAACGGCTGTGGGTTCACTGGTTCATGTTCTGTGGGACTGCGCACTCATAGGCCCCTTTTGGAAAAAGATTGAGGGGTTGCTCGGGGAGATGTCAGGCAGAGATATCCCATTTAATGCTCAATTCTACCTATTGAATTTAAATACCTGGAGGATGAAGTCCTTTAAAGGGTCTGTGGTAAGACATATTTTAAATGCTGCAAAAACAGTACTTATGAGAGCGTGGGGAACAAACAGGGTTCCCAGGCTTTCAGAAATTGTTAAAGAACTCGACCTTATCTACGATCTAGAGAATACAATTTACACGCTTCAAAACAGAACCGAAAAATTCAACAAAATATGGAGAATTTGGGTTGTGTATAGATACGTGTATAGATACGTGTGCCAGGGGTCATGCATGACCCCTGGCACACGTGCGCGGCTAGTGCAGATGACTGCGTGTATGGAGGCGGCGACCCAGCGAACTCCAGCGGCTATTATTCAGAGGACCCAGCGGACTCCAGCGGCTATTATTCAGAGGACCCAGCGGACTCCAGCGGCGATTATGCAGATGGCCCAGCGGACCCCGGAAGTGTTTATGGAGATGGCCCAGCGGACCCCGGCGGCTCTGCACAGCGGTAGGCGGCCAGTGCCCCTGCCTACCGCTGCCACTGAAGAGGATCGCACTGCGGGACCCAGGGTGAAAGGAGGATGCTGAAGAGGATCGCCGACAGCCGGGGGGAGGATCGCGGCTGCAAGATCAGGTAATGTATGAAAGTGTATTGTAGTGTAGTGTAGTGTAGTTAATTGGAGTTTAGTGCAGTGTAGTGCAGTGTAGTTTAGTGCAGTGTAGTGCAGTGTAGTTTAGTGCAGTGTAGTGCAGTGTAGTTTAGTGCAGTGTAGTTTAGTTTAAGTGTAGTGTATTGCTGTATAGTGTATTGTAGTGTAACTGATGGGGAAATAGGGCATAGTGTAGTGTAACTGGGCAGTGTAGTGTAGATAGAGTAGCTTAGAAAATGTTTTTGGGGGATAAATGTCCATAAGACGCCCCTGCAGTATAGACGCACATAGGTTTAGTTTTTTTTTTTTTTCCTGATTTTTGCCCTCTAAACCTAGGTGCGTCTTATATGCCGGAGCGTCTTATATTCCGAAAAATACGGTATGCTTTCTCAAAATAAAAGTTTTTGAAGAATAAAGGTACCACTGCCAGTAATCCTTCTCCCATGTCCACGCAGGCAAGGACAGAATGCTCCAGCGATCTCATGGTGATGTCGGACATGCGGACATTCTTTAGTCCAACGCCTTAGCCCTTCCGGATCCACCCTCCACCAATGCCTCGACCGGCAGGTAGCCGACTACCTGGCCTTAAGTGTAGATGTAGACACTGTAAGCAGCGATGAACCCTTGGACTACTGGGTGCGCAGGCTTGACCTGTGGCCAGAGCTGTCACAATTTGCCATCCAACTTCTGTCTTGCCCTGCCTCAAGCGTCCGTCAGAAAGGACCTTCAGCACAGCTGGAGGCATTGTCACTGAGAAGAGAAGTCGCCTAAGTCATAAAAGTGTTCAGTACCTCACCTTTATCAAAATGAATGAGACATGGATCCCGGAGGGCTACTGCCTGCCCGAAGACTAAGTCAGTCCCAGCACACTGCATCTCTGCCTGCACACCGTGTGACTGCCTGCCCCATCACTAAGTCGGTCCCCACACAGCATCTCTGCCTGCAGCGGCCGCTATAATAATTTTTCTGGTGCGTGTACATGCCTGCCTAATCTTTCTGGCTGCACTGCAGCTGCAACAACAAAACAAAAGGCATGTACATGTGTCAATTCCCCTTCATGATTGTTACTTTGCCGCGGTGAAGGGGCTTGCGTATCACAATAAAGCAATGACCAATGGCTATATGAGTGTCTCGGGGGGGGGGGGGGGGGATGGGGGTTGGCACACCCAAGATAATAAGGTTGTTGCTTCATTGTGGGCAGACCAAATTGTATCAACCGGACAGTCACTGCTGTTCGGTCGTTGAGCTCCCTCAGCCGAGCGACCATATGGGCTTGAAAACCGCCATGGACTGCACTCTGACCATGGTGCGCACCAGTCCGGCACGGCCGTCACTACACAAACAGCTGTTTGCGGTGCATTACACAGTGAGTTTGGTCTGTCAGTGTAAAGAAGTACTGTAATTACGTTCCCTGATTGATGTATACACATGCAAGATGTTTTAAAGCACTTTAGGCCTCCAATTTAGCATGCAATGTGATTTCTGCCCTTAAGACGCTGCTTTGCATCAAATCCAGATTTTTCCCCGGGACTTTTGGCGTCTATCCCACTCCGCCATGCAAAAGCTCAGATGTTATACCCCTTGAAACATCTTTGCCATCACTTTTCTGGCCAGCATAAATGTTTCTAGTTTTTAAAGTTCGCCTCCCCATTGAAGTCTATTGCGGTTCACGAAAGTTCGCGTGAACCGAACTTTTGCGGAAGTTTGTACTCGAGGTTCGCAAACCGAAAATCAGAGGTTCGAGCCATCTCTATTACTTCATTCTACTGCATCGAAAGCTTTAGTGGCATCCAATGACACTATGACTCGACTGCCCTAGTTGTTATGTTCTGCTTCAATATTAGCATAGAGTCTGTGGATATTCAAAGATGTCTTTTTCCCAGGCATAAAACCTGTGTGGTCATTTTGCACTAGTGATAGGATCACTTGGTTCAGTCTGAGGGCAAGGATCTTTGCTAGGATTTTGACATAAGTTCATTATAGGGAGATTCCCTATTGGCATTGTGGGCCTGAGCAGCCTGGTTCCTGCACTATCGGTAGGACTGAGGTTCTGAGTGGAAAACCACTTACTTCCGTGCAGGGTCGGACTGGGACACTAAGGGCCCACCAAGGAAGTTTCAGCCTGGCCCCCCCCCCCCCCCCGATCCCCTCCTCCTCGCCACCCCCCCCCCCCCACCCCCCATTTTGGGCTCACATACACATGTACTCTAGAAATTTTGCATGAGTTTATGGTAGGGAAAAGATTGTGAGCACTTCTGAGGACAGTCTCCAATAGGGATATGTCCACATGCGGCGCGCGCAGCGCGCCGCAGCGAAAGTAAATGGGTGTCACCACGCACTGGAACATCGGCGTGGTCACGATGAGTCATGGGCAGACTTAAAAAAAAAAAAAAAAACACAACATAAGTAGCGGTGTTATTCACAGAGATTAGGTCCGACCAGATACATTTTAGATAAAATATTCAAGTAGTTACATGCCTCATGATAATTCATCAAGTAGTCAAATCGCAGCAGATTTTCCAACAAAATGCAATCAGGTTGGCGGCTGATACCCCCACAAAATGCAATCAGATTGGCGGCAGATACCCCCCAAAATGCAATCAGGTTGGTGCCAGATACACCCCCCAAAAGTGGGCAGCAGTGACCAGAAAATCGTAATGTGGGCAGCAGACACCTGAAAATCGCAATGTGGGCAGCAGTGACCAGAAAATCGTACTGTGGACAGCAGACACCAGAAAATCGTAATGTGGGCAGCAGACACCTGAAAATCGCAATGTGGGCAGCAGTCACCAGAAAAGCGTAATGTGGGCAGCAGACACCTGAAAATCGTAATGTGGGCAGCAGACACCAGAAAATCGCAATGTAGGCAGCAGTGACCAGAAAATCGTAATGTGGGCAGCAGTCACCAGAAAATCATAATGTGGGCAGCAGACACCTGAAAATCGTAATGTGGGCAGCAGTGACCAGAAAATCGTAATGTGGGCAGCAGTCACCAGAAAATCATAATGTGGGCAGCAGACACCTGAAAATCGCAATGTGGGCAGCAGTGACCAGAAAATCGTACTGTGGGCAGCAGACACCAGAAAATCGTAATGTGGGCAGCAGACACCTGAAAATCGCAATGTGGGCAGCAGTCACCAGAGAAGCGTAATGTGGGCAGCAGACACCTGAAAATCGTAATGTGGGCAGCAGACACCAGAAAATCGCAATGTAGGCAGCAGTGACCAGAAAATCGTAATGTGGGCAGCAGTCACCAGAAAATCATAATGTGGGCAGCAGACACCTGAAAATCGTAATGTGGGCAGCAGACACCAGAAAATCATAATGTGGGCAGCAGTGACCAGAAACCCCCCTCCCTCACCTAGGGGCCCCCGCTCCAGAATTGCAGCCAGCGGCAAATAATCACTTACCAGCATGACGGAGATGAGATCCGTAGCTCTGCGTGCCGCTGGCTGGTCTGCTCTCTGCTTCCTGAACTGACTGTCCAATCACGCTCTCGCAGTACTTCCTGCGAGAGCGTGATTGGACAGTCAGTTCAGGAACCAGAGCAGACCAGCCAGCGGCACGCAGAGCTACGGATCTCATCTCCGTAACTCATGCCGTTAAGTGATTCTTCCCCGCTGGCTGCAATTCTGGAGAGGGGGGGGGGGAGCGCGGAAGGGGGGCCCCTAGGTGAGGGAGGGGGGGGGGGAGGCTTCCGCCCCTCCCCGCCGATCTGTGCACAATGTCCCCCCTTCCTGCGCTTAGCCCCCCTCCTTTTTAGCACTGGGGCCCCCAGGATGCGGGACGGCCGGGGCCCACCGATGGGACCATCGGTGGTTCGGTGGGCCTGTCCGAGGCTGCTTCCGTGATTTTTACTTACCTGGGGCTTCTTCCAGCCATAAAAGTCACGCGTGTCCCTTGTCACAGCTCCAGTCTTCTCTTGAGTCCCGCTGACAGCTTCTGAAGTATCACCGACCCCTGATGGGCCCACGGGCGCAGGTATATTAGGCTCCCAATTACGTGAGTGCCTTCATAAACGGCACATGTGCAGAAGACACTGGCCTTATCAGAGGTTGGCGATACTTCAGAAGCTGCCAGCGGGACCCGGGAGGAAACCTGAGCTGCGAAGAGGGAAACACGTGATTTCTAGGGGCTGGAAGAAGCCCCAGGGAAGTAAAGAGAGATTTATTTTGTCACCTCAGATATCCTTTAACCCTCCTCTTGTGTTAGGGTCAGAATCGACCCGTTTTCAGGTTTTGAATGTCTATAAGTATCATTTAAATTTGTTTATTTCATTAAGATTTTTTTACTTTGTCAGGAGAAAAATAATCCTTTTCACTAAATTAGAAAATACTGTGATGAAAATTATGACGTTTATGGTGTTAGGGTCAATTCTGACCCAGTTATGATATAGGATTATAGAACACTAATAAGTGCCAAAACAGAGATACTAGAGCAAAATCTGACAAGCTTGCTCCCATAAGGGATGTCTGGGAGAAATGGGTTCAGCTCCTTCCACTAATGTTTCACCCTGGGCCTCAGGTAACAGTAGATAAACATTTGATCCCTTTCCGTGGAAATTGCCCCTTTCGGCAGTATATGCCCAGTAAGTCAGGCAAATACGGCATAAAAATCTGGGCAGCCTGTGATGCAAAAACAAGCTATGCATGGAACCTACAGATTTACACCGGCAAACCCGAAAGCGGCATCCCTGAGAAAAAACAAGGACAACGTGTAGTCTTTGATAGGACTACTGGACTGCGGGGTCACAATATCACATGTGACAATTTTTTTTACCAGCTATGACCTTGGACAAGAACTTCTCAGGAGGAAACTTACCATGGTAGGCACAATAAAAAAAATAAACCTGAGCTGCACACTGAAATTTTGCAAGTGAAGGACAGAGCTCCACTTTCTTCAAAATTTGCTTTTACAGACACCACCCCGTTGTTTCATACTGTCCAAAAAAAAAAAAAAAAATGTGATACTTATGTCCACTTTTCACAAAGATGCAGCTGTGTCATCAAGAAGTGACAAAAAGCCCACAATTATCCTGGATTACAATAAAAACAAAGGGGGAGTGGACAACCTGGACAAGCTGACTGCTACCTATACTTGTCAGCGAATGACCAGGAGATGGCCGATGGTTGTGTTTTATAACATCCTAGATGTGTCTGCATACAATGCATTTGTGTTATGGACCCACATCCACCCAGGTTGGAACACAAAAAAGAACAACAAGCGGAGAATATTTCTCGAGGAGCTAGGAATTTCCCTTGTCAAGGCACACATTGAGCAAAGGAAACGGGTGTCTCGAGATCCAATCGCTGCAGCCATGATCAGACAGATGCAGAGTTCATCAAGCACTCCATCCACACCATCAACAACACAAAGAGAATCAGTGCCAGCATCCTCATCATCATCTAGCCTTGCCACAACATCAACCAGCACAGCCTCAACTCCAGTGATGCCATCTGATTCTAAAAGAAAGAGGTGTCAGGTCTGCCCCAGCAATAACGACAGAAAGACACACACATTATGCTTCCACTGTAAAAAATATATCTGCAAAGAACATGCTAAAAGTGTCAGCTTTTGCCACACATGCATCTAAAAACACCCACACAAACACATGCAAGTTCTTGCACAAAGATGCTTTGAAACTAGTACTTGATTTCTATTGGTTTGCCTTGCTTGGTTGTGTGTTGTTTGTTTGACCTTGCAAGTCTACATTTTGTATTATTACTTGCTTTTCATTGTTTATGAATGTATTATATTAAAACCAATCTTTTCAAGGATAAAGAAGCCTAACAAGGTAACCAAGAGGAATGAAACAAATTGGATGATAAATGTTTGTTCAGAGGGTATTTTATGGCTTATTTAAGACACGGGTCAAAACCGACCCGTTAACATCATGGATAGTAACAGAAAGCCAACATAAGAGGAGGGTTAACCACTTGAGGACTGCGGTGTAAACCCCCCTAGTGACCAGGACATTTATTACTAAAATGGCCACTGCAGCTTTAAGACCAAGCTGCAGGGCCAAACAACTCAGCACACGAGTGATTCCCCCCCCTTTTCTCCACACCAACAGAGCTCTCTGTTGGTGGGGTCTGATCGCCCCCCAGGTGTTGTATTTTTTTGTAAATATTTATTTTATTAAATGTTTAATAAAATTTACTACTTTTTTATATCCCTCCCTCCCCTGGGCAGCCAATCACTGCGATTGGCTGTGATAGGCTTTATTAAAACCACAATGGGCAATCAAATGTAAAAAAAAAAAAAAAAAAGACAATATACCCTGCACGTGGGTGGGTAGGAGGGTGATGGTGCCCCTGGAGAGGAGGGGAAAAAATGATTGAAGCGCCAGCCGCACGGATGCGGTGTGTGGGATGCAGGTCCGGCATCATATTCTCCCCTCCTCCCTCCGAATGTGCCCCCGTGTCCCCCTGTTTGCAGAGTAAAGTGCGCAGTGGAGCGGGCTGTCATCTTACCATTCATCCTTGTGTACCGGCATCTGGCTCTTGTGTTCTTTCCTCTTCCTGTGACGTCACAGGAAGTAGAGTGAAGTCAGATCCCGGTACGCAAAGATGAATGGTAAGATTAAATGACAACCCGCTCCGCTGCGCAAACTTACTCTGCAAACAGGGGGGGACACTGGGGGGCACATTAGGAGGGAGAATATTATGCCAGACCCGCATCCCACACACCGCATCTGCGTGGCTGGCGCCTCAATCATTTTTTTTCACATCTGACCCCCACCAGCCAGCCGGGACACTGGGGGGTCATAACGGGAGAACGGGAGAGCCCCCCAAATTGGGACGGTCCTGCAGGATAAGGGACAGTAGGGGGGGCATGTGTCTGGCCACCTTTACTTTGTCTTCCTGGATTAAACACAACTTTCTTCACTGTGGCTTCATTGGCCGTAAATATATATATTTATTTATTTAGTACAAACTAGACTTGGATGGAATCTCCCCCCATAATGTTATATCATATACTCACCTCATGGCCTCACTCAGTGCCCTGCACTTGACGTTGAAAAAGCTTTTGATTTTGTTGAGTGGGAGTACCTGTGGGAAGTCTGAGGTTTAGCATTATAAATTTACTTAGTGGCATTTACTATATATTCTGGGTGCTTGATCCAGGCTACCGCCTGTGTATTTTTTTTTTTTATTATTTATTTATTTTTTTTGTTCCTTGCATTTGAGTTCTTAAGCTAATAAGAAATCCACCGAACTACATCCAGGAGAAAGAGTCTGTGATAGCTGACATTTTTATAGCACTCTGAAAAGATCAATAAATTTCATACCTTCCCTAAGGCTACCACACACAGAGTTCAGTCATTCAAAGCTAATTATAAAACAAGCAGACTCCTATCTCGTTGATCTTTGTGTTGTAAGCTAATTTAATGAGCTAGCTGAATTAATGACAAGATTTATGTGTGGTACCTGTGCATATATTATACCAGGGAGGAGGAATACAAGGGTTGCATTACTGCGAGTATTACGTGAATAAGCTCACAGACCTGCGGACTAGTGTTACCTAATTTGGTCCAGGGAAAGTCACATGACCTCAGTTGGATTAATTCTTCTTGCCAACACAACAACAAATTTTTTTGCTGGTTCAGTCTTAATGGAAACCTGAGAGAAATGGGTGAAAAACATTTAGGGCCGGTTTACATCACAAATGCGGATGGCCATGCGTGCAGAACGCGTGCGGACCACAACGCGTACGAACGCACGCCATCCGCGTTTGTGTGCGTTGCGTGGCTGATCCCATCACTGAAAAGTGAATGGGACAGCCGCGCGTTTTTGTAAAATCTGCGTGCAGCATGCGTTCTCGGACCGCACAGGTCCGGAACGCATGCAGTGTGAACATCAGACAGTGCACTCTATGCACTGTCTGATGTCGTGCGTGTCGGCCTCCTGCACGCGTTTACAAAACGCGGCTGGAAACGCGTGCAGTCTGAACGGGCCCTTATATTGACAGTATCTAGGGCTTCCTCCAGCCCCCTTAAGGCCGTGGGCTCCCTCGCCGCCTCCCCGGGCCGCTCCGGTCATTAGCTAGTTGTTCCGATACTTATGGGCTGTCGCGCCTTATCGCAAATACGTGGTCTGGGCACGCCCATCACACTCGCTTAGCTGGAAGCGTTCAGGCACAGAACACTCCTGACCATGGAAGCGCAAATACATGTCAGAGCATGACTGACAGAAGTAACGTGATGGCTAGTAGACGACCAGAGTGCCCGGAAGGGCAGCAACGGAGCCCATGGCCTGAAGGGGGCTGGAGGAAACCCCAGGTAAGTATAAATATTTTGCATCCATTCGTCTCAGGTACACTTTAATAATTTTCCACTTGACTCTTTCAGTGCTTAGTGGCTCCCTGCGTGGAGTACATATTATCTGTCTGTGTTTCATTTGGGTGAATCAACTAAAAATAGCGCCAGAGATCTCCATGCAACCGGCACTGCCATAGGCCGTAATAGGAATGATGGCTAAAGCTGTGCTCAGACAGTAATTTGGGTGCTGTCAAAAGACGGAGCCCAAGTTACTATATAAACAGCATAATTCCACTGCCAGCAATATCTGTCTTCCGAATTACATCTTTCCCCCCCAAGTCCACAGCGACCTGGAGGAGACTAGTAATTAACACCCCCACAACTCTTGCAGGAGCAAGGTGAGCTATTTTTCGGCTTTACCCTGCGCCCCAATGTTCCCGGCGGCTTAATTATATCTATGCCATTTGGGCACAGGAAGAAGCTGAAAGACATCTCTCCCAGTGCGCTAGGTAATCTCAGGAAATATAATAAATTTTTTCCCCCACAGATTACCTAATTTCTTCCTCTGGACATGTAATTTGGTGTTCAGCTATTGCCAGCACCCAAATTACAATAATTCTATAATAATTCAACCTGCACCACTATAGCCATTAACATTATGGCCTATGGCAGCACCCAAATCAGGCGCAATGCGGCGCTGGAGGGGGCGCCCAAATTACCTGACTCACTAACCGCGTGAGCAGCAGCCCAGGTGAAAATGGTCTAATGACTGTTGGATGCTTTGGATGACTTTCTGTGTTTTTACCCAAGGGGAATCAGTCAAATACTCTTAAGCTCTCAGAGAAACCCTGCATAAAAGTTAAAGGGATACTGTAGGGGGGTCGGCGGAAAATGAGCTGAACTTACCCGGGGCTTCTAATGGTCCCCCGCAGACATCCTGTGCCCGCGCAGCCGCTCACCGATGCTCCGGCCCCGCCTCCGGTTCACTTCTGGAATTTCTGACTTTAAAGTCAGAAAACCACTGCGCCTGCGTTGCCGTGTCCTCGATCCCGCTGATGTCATCAAGAGCGCACAGCGCAGGCCCAGTATGGTCTGTGTCTGCGCAGTACACTCCTGGTGACATCAGCGGGAGCGAGGACACGGCAACGCAGGCGCAGTGGTTTTCTGACTTTAAAGTCAGAAATTCCAGAAGTGAACAGGAGGCGGGGCCGGAGCATTATTATTATTATTATTTATTGTATTTATAAAGCGCCAACATATTACGCAGCGCTGCACAATAGATAAATGGGTTAACATACAGGTAGAACATACGGAAACTCACAACAAAACAAGATCATGCAAATGATTTGATAACAATAGTGTCATAGGTCAAGATAGAGACTGTTCAAGTCTACAAGAAGGGTGGTTGTGAGTAAGATTGCATAATCAAGATGGATACATTAGGGAGGAGGGCCCTGCCAGAGGCTTACAATCTAAAGGGTGGGGTGGAGACAATAGGTGCGTCTTTTGAGAGGGGGTCTAACAGAACATATTATGATACTGGTGTAGGGGGGTATGCGAGCGTGAAGAGGTGAGTCTTGAGAGCTTGTTTGAAGGTATTAAAGGTGGGGGCGAGTCTGACGGCTGGTGGGAGAGAGTTCCAGAGAGTAGGGGCAGCCCTGGTGAAGTCCTGCAATCGTGCATTGGGGAGTGGCTGCGCCAACACAGGATGTCTGCGGGGGACCATTAGAAGCCCCGGGTAAGTTCAGCTCATTTTCCCCCGACCCCCCTACAGTATCCCTTTAAGTCACCAATAATCAGTAATTTGTTGCTCCTTCCTGCGTGGGAAAACCCAAGAGGTTTTGAGAGGTAGCTAGCAAATGATCTAATAAACTACGGTACTTGTTCCAATCTTGGAGTTGGCGCAATTATTAGGTACCTGGAGTCGGAGTCGGTGGTTTCATGAACTGAGGAGTCGGAGTTGAATGATTTTTGTACCGACTCCATGGCCTTGAATAAAAGTATATGCAGATCTGCCATTGGATTACTGGGCTTGTACAAAATCAAGCCACTTTCCCAGTTCAACTTACCAGGGCCCATATTCAATTCACTTTTCCTCCTAGGAGATATTTTTTCCTCTTCTGTTTAAAATATTTTTACAGCACTCTACAACTGAGAAAAGTATCAAAAACAGTACTGTCAGGGTCGGCGCTTGCAGTAAGGCAAAAGGAGCAACTGCCCCTAGGCCCCAGGGGGCCCCCCTTTGCCTGGCAGCCAAATGTCCACGCGGCCACCATCCTCTGTCCCACCAGTGTGGACTGGTCTGCCTGCCTGGGTGTGTGGGGTGGCTGTGCGGCGGCCGTGCGGGCAGTGAAGTCACCTGGCAGAGGGAGAGACATGAATCATATACATACCTCCTCGGAATCGCTTGGAGGAGACAGACGCTGCACCGAATTGCTTGGAGTAGAAGTATGTATAGGATTCATGTCTCGGTTCGGGTCCAACGCATTTCGGTTCCAGCGTTGTCTGACTCGGACTCCTCCGACTCCTCTCTCAAACGGCTCATCTCAGTGGTTCGGCTCCCTGACCCTGCCTCCACGCAGCGCCGCCGACGTAGCTGCGCTCCCAGGATCCTGGACTTGGAGAGACGTCCTGGTCACATGCTGCGGCACCTGGCTGGTAGTAACGTGCGCCTGACTCGGAGCCTGCCTCTGAATGCCTGACACAGCTAATGGTAAGAGAAGAGACGTCAGGGGTTGACTTCGCTGGGGGGGGGGGGGGGGGGGGGGGGGGGGCACCTGGTGAGTATAATAAAGTTTATTTAAACTGTAATCGCTTTGGCCCCCAAATCGCTGCAAAATCACTTTTAACCCTCCTGGCGGTTAATTTTTTTTGCCAAAATGGCAAAAATCCTTTTTTTTTTAATTTTTTTTTTTGTGTTTCATGTAAAGCTACCAGAGTGGTAGCTACATGAAACACCACTAGAGGGCGCATGTGTCCCTCTAGTGCGATCGTCGCCGGCATCAATAGCAAACAGGGGAACGCGTATATAACGCGCTCCCCTGTTTGGCTTCTCCTGTCGCCATGGCGACGATCGGAATGACGTCATGGACGTCAGCCGACGTCCTGACGTCAGACACCTCCGATCCAGCCCATAGCGCTGCCCGGAACTCATTGGTCCGGGCAGCGCAGGGCTCTGGCGCGGGGGGGGGGCCCTCTTGCGCCGCTGCGTACGGGCGATCGCCGCAGAGCGGCGGCGATCAAGCTGTACGCGCGGCTAGCAAAGTGCTAGCTGCGCGTACAGCATTTTAAATGGAGCAAATCGCTCCATCAGGGGGCTGAGATATCTTCCTGCGCGCATAGCCCGAGCTCAGCTCGGGCTTACCGCCAGGAAGGTTAAAAGTGCAAAGGCAATCAAAATGCTGCATGTCCTGCGATTACCCCTAATCATAATCACACTAGTGGGTTCAGTTCCATTCAACCACATTGGCAAATAGTTTTTGGGAATCGCTGGCGATTGTCAGTGATCCCAAGACACTGGCAAAAACGCCCTGGTGGGACCAAGCCCTTAGGGTAAGTTTACAATGAATCCATTGCGATGTGCATGGTCCTGTGTGCAGAAATGTTCCCAGTCCCAGAATTTTCCTGCCAAAGAAACAAGCATAAAGTCTGAGTGCCTGGGTCAAACTGTGTTATAAAAACACGGCAGTCTCATAAATATCCCAAACAGACTAATTGCAGCCAACACACTTTTATGTTTGCGTTTCTTAAGCAAATCCCATAATTACAGAAGGCCCAAATACAGGAGAAATCTCTTTGAGCAATGTAACTGTTGCCATTTCACAGCAGCTGTAAAAGTGATCAGATTTCATGTGTAAACACTTGCAGCTAAACCAAATCCAATATCCACAAACCAAATAGATAACATTAAAAGAAAAATGAATTTTAGCCTGGCTGGAGAAACTGAAAATCGTGTGTATGGTCTATTATTAACTTAGGCTATGTTCACAGTAGCGGGTTG
The DNA here is from genome assembly GCF_040937935.1 of Hyperolius riggenbachi. Lineage (NCBI taxonomy): Eukaryota > Metazoa > Chordata > Amphibia > Anura > Hyperoliidae > Hyperolius > Hyperolius riggenbachi. Next base: position 98,267,256 of record NC_090651.1, read on the forward strand.
CTGGTCCTTGGGTCCGACAATGTAAGCGATGCAAATGTAATATGATACATCAACACTGCGTGTTAGCAGTGCGGATGGATGGATGCGTTGGCATAACGCATGGCATGGATGCCCTAGCAGGACAGCATGCGGGTTTACAGTTACAATGAAGACACCCCTCCAAGGTAGATACCTCGGTAGTGGAAAGCCTCTGGATAGTCCAGATGCTTTCACATCTGATCCCTATATACTGTACCGTTCCATGTACTGTAAGTCGTAACCATTGTTTGCATGGGTTTTTTTCCAGGCACTCCACTTTCTCTGGTCAAAAGCATACTGATAAATTAAGTGGTTCTTTTCAAAAAATGTTTGCTACCTTCACATTTGTAATCCCTGTTGCTTGTTAGGGATTGACCTCGATCCCTTGGACCAGGGCTGGTTCTAGACTCTTTGCTGTCTGAGCAAGCTTGTGAGGATGCGCCCTCCGCTTCTCTGTTTAGAATGATCGCAAAGCACCAACATTTTCACACTCAGTATAGGAAGGTACGGTAGTGAGATCTTCAGGGGGTTATATGATTGAGAGGAAGGTGTATGAGTGTTGAGTCGGTGGCCTGATCATCCACCATCAGTCCTTTTTATACATAGTCTTATTTGTGTATGTCTTTTTTGATAAATAAAAATTATATTTTAAAATTATTATTTGTTGTGGTCTCCTGTTTCTTGGGGTATATGCCTTGCTTTTGGTCTCCTACAGGTGTAATTTTAGGTAGGTATGTAGGCAGGTATAGGTGCCCCCAGTATAGGTAGCATAGTTGCCCCAGTACCTGCTCCCCCCTCAACCGCCGCTCATGTTACTGTCTGAGCTGCAGCCGCTTCCTCTATTATAGTCACTGCCGGCCCCCTCTCCTCCAAGTGTGCTCTGTGATAGCAGTGTGCCCTGCAGCTGCTGTGAAGAGGCCGGAAGCAGGACAGTGGCTTCCTGTTGCTGTCTCTTCAAAGCAGCTGCAGGGCACACTGCTCTGACAGCACAATCGGAGGAGAGGGGGACGGCGGGGACTATGATAAAGGAAGCAGCCCGTCAGCTCAGATGGTACCACAAGCGGCAGTCGCGGGGGAGAGGGGGGGGTGGGTGAATGTGGCACCCAGGGCCATGCTTCCTGACGCAAATGCGTCACTTGGAGTCATGGGCCAACTGCCCCTGCCTTGGGCGAAAGATCATGGCTGAGTTTTATACAAGCCTATATGTGGAAGGAGACAGAGGGACAACAGAGGCTGGCTTCACACTGCAGTTTGGCGGCAGCGATGTGGGCCGCGCACTGCCAATACAGGCCTTCATGCATTACCGCGTTAGTACACAGTACAGCCAATAACTCCTCCAGCCCCCAAGTGCAGCAATTATTCACATCCCCTTCCTGCAGCCCAGTATTTTTCACTTGCCCCTTTCCTTGTTAATTGTCGGTGACCAGGACTTTCAGACCGGTGCTTTTTTTTGGCATTTTCTTTACCAAGAAAGTGTCATTTACCACAAGGTAAATTGCTGCAAATACAAATGTCAATAATAGTACACACATTACTCAGTATGCTCAATGTTGCCTGTGACTCGTGTATAAGTCGACCCTACACTTTTATTTAGTGAGTTGGACCTAAATCTCTAGACTTATACTCGAGTATATAGGGTACATCTTTCCCCAATATCCACGGCAACTTGGAGGGGGAATAGTAATTAGCGCCACTGGGACTGTGCAGGTTGAGCCATTTTCGGCTTTACCTGCACCCAAATCTCCCAGAGGCTTAATTACAGTATATATATATATATATATATATATATATATATATATAATATAAGCGACTAAGATGGCCACTCCAGAACACCCCCCCCCCCCTCCAAACTGCACAATGTTGCATGTTCTGAGATTTATTTTTCCAACATAGATGTCTTATCTTGTCCCCGGAATGGGAATCTGGGAATCGCTATCTAAGGAAGTTCATGCTGGAAAATTGCAATCGCCTTGCAATCATTTTGTGATCCGGCTCTTATACTCTGTTTGCTGGCTGCTGTCCCCAATTGGCTATTCCCAATCACTGTGTTTGAAAAAGAGAGTGGGTTATTCTCCTACTGCCTCATTGGACTGACAGATCCATGATGTTTCAGGCCCCTTTTTCACAAGCAGGTAGTTCCTGATTTGCGTTACCTTGTTTTACTATATGGATACTTTCACACTTATTGCGGTCCGTTGTGGTGTGCCAGGAGTATCGGAGCCGAACCACAAGGGCAACAGTCTTCGGGCAACACACATAGGGCTTGATTCACAAAGCGGTGCTAACCTACTTAGCACGTCTAAAGTCTTTAGACACGCTAACCAGGGTGCTAAATAGGTTAGCACCGGATTTCTCAATCAGATCGCGCGCTAACTTTGCGCGCGCAAAGTTTTACGCGCGCTTAAGTCCGTAGGCTTTAATGGGCACTTCGCGCGGAGCACCCTGCGCAGTATGCGCGTAAAGTTTTATGCGCATAAAGTTTTGCGCGCGCAAAGTTTTATGCGTGAAAAGCTTGTTTAGACGTGCTAAGGGGGGTTTTCACAGGCGTGCTAACAGTTAGCACCGCTTTGTGAATCAAGCCCTAAGTGTAAACGGCGGAGCACTGTGTGACGCAGCATGCATGCGAAGACCAATAGGCAGGTCACTGAGTAGGGGGCGGAGCTATACATATGATCCTGTCGGCACAGTCTCCGCATGGTTATATGTTTGTCATTGTTTGCGTTGCTATGTGGCAAGAGCATCGCATTCCTACCACAATGCAAAAAACTATATATAAAACCAGCCTCAACGTTTTAGCTATGACTGCATTTTTTATTATTTTTTGCAGTAAAAAATTTAAAGTGACAGTTTTTAGCTTTATAAAACATCTTTCATGAAAAGACCATAAAAGCAACATGTAAGCATTCTATATGCTAACGCTAACCCCTCAGATTCAAAACTAAGGCTGGAGCTGAGCTTTTATTTTCTCTGTGCTGTTCTCAGAATTGTGTGGATTAATAATAAATGGCCACAGTGACTCTGCAGGGAATAGATTTGTAGCATTTGACAACTGAATGGTGCCCGGCTGGACGTTCCCTTCCCTCATGCACAATAGGTGAACACCTCCTGAATCGAGAACGATAAGATCTCAGCACCTCTCACATTGTCAACATTAGTTAACATGCTGACGTCACACAGAGCTCGGTGTCTGAGGCCCTGTTGTCAGGCTGCTGCTGTTTCTAACAGGGCCATGCAGAAATCACAGAGCAGAGAAGAATGTAGTACCAGGGCAAGCAGCCACCACAGGCATTCATCATAGCATTGTCATGCACTGAATTTCAGCATTATTCCATAGAGATACTCAACAAATCACTCATGCAGCTAAGTTTCACACAGCTATATGCAATTACCTGGATCCAGGGGAAAACCCAGGATTTTCAAGGGGGGAGGGGTATTTTCAGGATGGATTCCTGAAAGGTCTCTCTCAGGCACACACAATACAGTATATTAATATGGTAGGACATCATGCTGGGAGCATATAATGCAATTTCCCATCCGACTGACCAACAACGGGATCGATCAGGAGCAGTTTGGATACAGATAATAATGAGAACAGCCGGCAATGTTAATGAAGGGGAAAGTGAAGCATTCACACAGCAGGGCACAGGGCTGTGCTCATACCTGACTCTGTGCTTTGTTAAGTTCCCCAGAGCTGTTCCATGCTCTGTACACACACTGCTACTCCATGCTTTCTATACACGCTGCTGCTCCATGCTCTCTATACACGCTGCTGCTCCATGCTCTCTATACACGCTGCTGCTCCATGCTCTCTATACACTCTGTTGCTCCATGCTCTCTATACACGCTGTTGCTCCATGCTTTCTATACACGCTGCTGCTCCATCCAAAGTCAACTGTAGCAGGGAAGGAAAGGGAGCAGTGCTGTGAGCTGCAGGATATCTGCAGATATTGTGGTGTCTAAACTTGCTTGTCCCCAGACAATGCACCAGCCCTGGTTTGTCGGGGAATTCTGGGCAGCTGTAATCCCCCCTGCGTTTGTCTATGGGATCCCATAAATTATTTGTTACACCGCAAAACACCTGCATGAGAAGGCACTGATGGAAGCTGCCATGCCAGAAGTCATCTGTGATGCTGCCATACTGTAGCTACAAGCTTTAAAATTCAGGCAACCGGAAGTCTCAACCAACAGGCATGCCTTAGGGAATAACGGGGATTATGGTTGGTTTTTTTTTTTTTTGGGGGGGGGGGGGGGGGCTGGGGGGATTTGGAACATATGCGGAATGCAAAACCCTAGTGGAAATAGACCCAAACTGAATCCATCCATTTCAGGTATCCTGAATAACTCATGGTATCCCAACAGGAGAAGCTTGAAGCTCTTTGGACTTTAGCTTGGCTTTTAATACCATCTGCCCACACATAACTTCAGGAAGACCTTGCAGCACTTGAGATCCATCCCACCCTATGCCTATGGATCACATACAGTACTTCCTAAGCAACATGTCCCAAATTATCAAGCTGGAGGATATCTCCTCACAAACAATGCCTACCAACATCTCCGATGTGGTTCTCCATTATAGGAATAACTGCAGATCCACAGCAGGATCTGTCAAGGCCATTAAAATTTGCTGACGACACCACCACAGTCGGCCTTGTCACTAAGGATGACGTGCAGGAATACTGTATACAGAAGAATCTTGTTATAGTACAATCTGATATAGTAAACCTCTACATATAGTAAACTCAGTACTCAGGTCCCAGCAAATGCTTCTGTATGAATGTACAATGAATGACCAATTCTGATATACTGTAGTAAACTTCTGATTATAGTAAACTACTTTTCCTGGTCCCTTGGAGTTAACTATAAAAGTATTCTACTGTATTATATTGTCATGTATATTGCGTGCATTGTGTGCCCTTTCTACTAGAGCTATGTATAAACCAAACCCAATTCTGGGCAGCACCCAGTCATGCTTGGCAAAATAAAGGATTATGACTGATGTAACTTCGGTCCTCAATGTATTGTAAACAGCGGTTATCAATAACTGAATTTGGAACATCCCAGCTACACGATCATACATACACTAACATTTACCCAGACATGGAGAACAAAGAGATTCCAGGAAGTAATTATAGCTTGTACTGGGGAAGTAAATTCATATTATCACCAGTTGCTTTTGTTAGACCTGGAAGGACATAGCAAATCTGCATAGGAAACCTATAATAATCCCTTTCTTATGCTATACCTATAAAGATTGCTAACTATGCTGTATTACAGTAGCTGTGCTGGCTGAATAATGTTCATCTGAACTTTTGGATCTAATAAAAACCAGCCTCTAAAATTTGATTTTACTTTCCCCCAGTGTAACCTATAACTACGTACTGGAATTGTGAGCAGAGCAGGGTGTAACTTGTCACTACATAGTCTGAGCAGCATCAGGTGCCAATGATTCCAAAAAATGGGTCAACTGACAGCAGCAATAGATATTAGGGAAATAATCCTTCAGAGGCTCCTCTTTTTCCTTAATCCCCAATAAACACTGCCAGGCAACCACAGACATCCCTGCAAGGGCAGCCACTCAGCTTTGGTTCTGGTGGTCATATCTCATTCTCATGATGGTCAACGAACAGTTTGTGACACTGAGGTCCAGAGGCAATGAGTAGAACTTGGTGCTGACCAAATGATGTAGGTAAGGATCAGTGAGGGCCTTTTTCCACTGGGTGCCTTGTCCATTTGTAAATTGGATGCAACACCAGTGCTGTTGTGAAGCTACAGCCAAATCGCTGCAGTCAATCGTGGCCACGTTCGCAGTGGCCCACGTGGCCATGATTGACAGTGGCGCTTCGCGCAGCCGCAGTAAGGCCGACCGGCTGAATACAGAGAACGGAGACATCGGCGGGGAGCAGAGCGGTCAGCGTGGGAAAGTCGGCTGCAAGGGGCTGGAGAAAGCCCCAGGTGAGTAAAGCTGATAACTCCTTTAAGGACTCGTGAGCCCAATGCTACAGATAAGCCCTTTTGAAAGTACAGACTGTAAACAATATGTCTGCTTCCATGAATCAGGAAGGAGAAACTGAAATTTTAGGATTTTTATCAGCTGTAACAAATCCCGGATTCGGGGTCCGCTGTCCCAGGCTGCATGAGGATCCCAGGAAACGTCCCGCTTTCAGCAGCGGGACGTCCCGGCCTCGGGACTCTGGCCACTCCATCCTTATGAACTGGCAGCGGCGTCTATAGACGCCGTGCCAGTTCATTGCCCGCAGCCCCGCTCCAGCCTCGTCTTCCGGTGTCTGTACGGCAGGCGAGCAGGGCTACGGCAAGATGGCTGCCGAAGCCCTGTACTGGAGACTATTTGTGTCTCCAGTACAGGGCTTCGGGCGCCATCTTGCCGTAGCCCTGTCAGTACGGGAGACAAGAGAAGGAGGTCCCGGGAGCAGCGCGCCAGAGGCCGGAGACTTCTGCCAGGTGAGTAAATGCTTTCTTTTTCAGGTGAAATGTTTGCCCGCATTGTGTTTCTTTTCAGGTGAAATGTTTGCCCGCATTGCATTTCTTTTCTGGTGAAATGTTTGCCCGCATTGCGTTTCTTTTCTGGTGAAATGTTTGCCCGCATTGCGTTTCTTTTCTGGTGAAATGTTTGCCCGCATTGCGTTTCTTTTGTGGCGAAATGTTTGCCCGCATTGCGTTTCTTTTGTGGCGAAATGTTTGCCCGCATTGCGTTTCTTTTGTGGTGTGAAATGTTTGCCCGCATTGCGTTTCTTTTCTGGTGAAATGTTTGCCCGCATTGCGTTTTTTTTGTGGTGAAATGTTTGCCCGCATTGCGTTTCTTTTCTGGTGAAATGTTTGCCCGCATTGCGTTTCTTTTCTGGTGAAAGGTTTGCCCGCATTGCGTTTCTTTTCTGGTGAAATGTTTGCCCGCATTGCGTTTCTTTTCTGGTGAAATGTTTGCCCGCATTGCGTTTCTTTTCTGGTGAAATGTTTGCCCGCATTGCAGTAATTTTCTGGTGAAATGTTTGCCCACATTGCAGTAATTTTCTGGTGAAATGTTTGCCCGCATTGCGTTTATTTTGTACTGACATGTTGCCCGCATTGCGTTTATTTTTGTACTGACATGGTTGCCCGCATTGCGTTTATTTTGTGCTGACATGTTGCCCATTGCATTTATTTTCTGGTGTCCGGGGTAACTGTTACTACATTTATTATTTAATGGTCATAGATGGCTATGTTTGCTGCTTTGTGGTTACGGTATACTATTAGCATCACAGTTTCTGCACACTCATGATGCAAAGTCTCGATTGTCCACATCATGGCGTAAACACAGCTTTCTTATGCCTCGCTGTTACATCATTACGTTAGCTCCGCCCATTAAATGTCATGGCCACGCCCATTTTTCGCCGCAGCCCCCCCCCCCAGTTTTCATCACTGTGCGCTCCTCAGTCCTCCCCACTATTCGCCGCGGCGCGCCCACCCTCCCTGTCCCAGGTTGGACCCACAAAAATCTGGTCACTCTATAACAAAGAAATGTTTTTGTTTAAAGGTTGTTATGCTGTTTATCTTTTAGAGCAGAGAGGAGTTCTGAGTTCAGGTCAACTTAAAAAAGCAGCTCCACAGATTGTGAATCGGTTTCATAGTGAAATAGTTTCAAAATCTGTTTGCAGTGTAGGCAGCCAATAGATCCCTCTTTGATCAGATTTGCTCACAGAGAGATCTATCTGCTGGTCGATCTGGTGGCAAATCGACCAGTGTATGGCAGCCTTTAGCTAGTTTACAGGGAAAACAAAGGGTGATTTGCATATACAGCAGTGATGCATTGTGGGAGACAACATATGCTCACTCCAACCTGAATAATCATAAATACCTTCTGTTTTAATCAGATCAGAATCGGAATCTTTTATTTCGCCAAGCACGACTGGGCCGTGCCCGGAATTGGGTTTGGCAAGTACAGGGCTAGGTGAGAACAAGCAGGACATAACGATACATATATGTAAGCAGACAGACAATATAAAGGGTACAGTTACAGCATTTGAACACATTTGAACACGTATATATGAAGTGTGCAGCCATGCGGTCAGGCTGGGTGCTACTAGACACCACTTGTCGTGGTAGGATGAGGAGGGATCTAAGAGTTCAGATAATTCACGGCTGAGGGGAAGAAACTGTTCCTGTGTCTTGTGGTCCTGGTGTAGATGGATCGGAATCTCCGGCCTAGGGGGAGCTTACTAAAGAAGCGGAAACCTGGGTGGGACGGGTCATTAGCGATTTTTTGAGCTCTGGAGCGCAATCTAGAGTTGAAGATCTGGGCGAGAGAGGGGAGTGGTTTCCCGATGATTCTCTCCGCTGATCTGATGACCCTCTGCAGTTTGTGTCTGTCGCTGGCGGAGGATCCAGCATACCAGTCCAGGATGGAGGAGCAAAGGACAGATTCAATTGTGGCAGTGTAGAAGCTCGTCAGAAGTTCGCGGGCCATACCGAACTTCTTTAGTTGGCGTAGGAAAAATAGCCTCTGCTGGGCTTTTTTCTGGGTTGAGGTAGTGTTGGCTTTCCACGTCAGGTCCTTAGAGATTGTCGTGCCAAGGAGGCGTGCACAGGGGACGTTCTCAACTACCGTGCCGTCAATGCTGATCGGGGGTGGGGTGGTGGCGCGTTTCCTAAAATCGACAATCATCTCAACCGTTTTTGTAGTGTTCAGGACCAGCCCGTTCTCCCTACACCAGTGGCAAATTCTGTCAATCTGGTGGCGATACTCCTGTTCATCATTTCCAGAGATAAGGCCAACGATGGTGGTGTCGTCAGCGAACTTGAGGACTTTGACGGAGTCTGCGGTGGACCTGCAATTGTTAGTGTATAGGGAGAATAGGAACGGCGACAGTACGCAACCATGGGGGGCCCCTGTATTGGTGGTCCTTGGTTGGGAGAGGATAGTGTCCAGCTTGACGGCCTGGGATCTATTACTTAGAAAGTCCGTGATCCAGAGGCGGAGGGTGGGGTGGACTCCGAGGGCAGCAAGATTTTCTTGAAGTATTAGGGGGCTGATGGTGTTAAACGCCGAGCTAAAGTCGAGTAGAAGGATCCTGGCGTATGAGTCAGGTCTGTCCAGGTGTTCATTTACAAGCTCCAGGCAGATATTTATGGCGTCGTCAGTAGACCTGTTTGCTCTATATGCAAACTGAAACGGGTCCAGCAGGGATTCGGTCGATTGCTTGAGGAAAGGCAAAACCAAGCTTTCAAAGGCTTTCATGATGACCGAGGTGAGAGCCACTGGCCTGAAATTGTTGAGGTCTGAGACGCCCTGTTTTTTGGGGACCAGGATGATTGTGGACCTCTTGAAGCAAGCAGGGACCCTGCCTTCCTGGATGGACTTGGTGAAGATGGATGAGAGAATGGGAGAAAGCTGCTGTGCGCAGGTTTTCAGACAGGCTGGTGACACTCCATCTGGGCCTGAGGCTTTCCTTGCATTAATCCCTGACAGGTGTTTCCTGACGTCATCCTCATACACCTCAAGGGGGGGTGGGCTTGGATGTGGGGGTTCTAAGTCAGAGGAGGTGGCCGGAGGCTCTGGGGACCTTGCTGGATTCTCAAATCTGCAATAGAACTCGCTGAGGTTCTCAGCGAGCTCGGTGCTGGGAGTTGCATGCTGCGGAGGGGGCTTGTAGTTCGTGGCAGCCTTGAGCCCCTTCCAGACAGTTCGTGTGTCTCTTGAGGAGAGGTTCTGTTCCAGTTTTACCGCGTAGTTCTTTTTGGCGGCCCTCAGTTCCTTGTTTAGGGTGTTTTTTTGCCCTCCTATACTCCTCCTGGTTGCCAGACTTGAATGCCAGTTCCTTGCTTCTGCGCAGATGCCTAAGTTTATTGGAGAACCAGGGTTTGTCATTCGGGTAGTGTTTGTGGATTTTTGTTGGTACACACTGCTCCTCGCAAAAGCTGATGTACGAGGATACAACGTCTGCCCACTCATCTAAGTTCGGTGTTTCCAGAGCCTTCCAGTTCGTGCAGTCGAAGCAGGCTTGAAGTTGTTGTTTAGCCTCCTCCGACCAGACTTTGCTGGATCTTAGGACTTAGGACTTTTGTTTTGTACAAGATGAAACACAAGCTAGGATTAATGCATTTACTCTACACACACCTAGCTGGCACCCAAGCATCACGCTTAGCAAGGATTTTATCCCAGCCAATACGACTTATATCTAATACTGTACTAATGAAACTTAATATCCTTAGTGGCCACAGCCTGCAATGTGCTGGGTGTAGATGTGTTACCTGTGCCGTCTCTTCCTGTACATGCTGAATCCACACAAGCCTAGCATTAACCACAGTGACTCCTAAAAAGAAACCGGAGCCCCACCCAGAGACACAGCCAGAGTTACATGTATAAATTGATTTATTTACAGCTTTACTTCATGTACATATTGTTCTGCAGGTTATTCACAAGGCTATACAGAGCAAAGGAATTTACAATGCAGCACTGTGGGTGACAGTTAGTGGCCCTGAGCTGGAAACAGCAGAGCAGGGAGAGATATGGAGGTTGAGGCAAATACAAACCATTCAAATGCTAAACAAGATGCTTCAGTCAGGCTTATGCTAGGTACACACCATACAATTTTCTAGCAGATTTACTGTCAGATCGACTTTTTCCAACATTTCCTATTTTTTTTTTAAATGTATGTATTTTTTTAATCGATTTTCAGAGAACTTAACGAAAATTGATTAAAAAACAGATAAAACGATTGGAAAATTTTAAAATCGAACGAAATTCAGATCGGACATGTTGGAAATAATCGATCTGGCAGGTAAATCTGCCAGAAAATTGTATGGTGTGTACCTAACATTGGGGCAACCTATGGATATTCCAGTGAAAGGGAACTACAAGCTCTGTGCTTCTACATCACTTGAGGAACCCAAAGACCAAATGTGGCATAACGTGCTATTAAATCTAGTCAGAATGTCCCTTCCATTCTCTCAATGCAGCATAGGAGGAAAAAATAAAAAGGTGCAATCTGATTGGTTGCTGGGACTGCAGGATTAGATCTGCCCTCAGACACATGAATAAATAACATGTTGAAATCATGTTGAATAGCAAAAACTAGAGTCATCACACTGCGCAACCTTGTCAACAACAAAAGGCAAGGAGAGGAGACGACACATATCTGTAGTGGGAAGTTTGGTGCTTCTGCTGCACAGCCCTTCAGTTGTGCAGAGCTGCAGCATTATACACTGTATCTAGAAGTGGTGTGAAAAGTGCAGAGCAGAATTTGTCACTAAGCATGACTACCAGTGTAAGGAAGACTGCTGCTATGAGGCTTAATGGCCTGGAGCAAACATGCAGACAGTGAGTGATGGGATAACTGCATATCGCATGCATGTTAAAGATGGATAACTAAGCAAGCAGTGATATATAGGAGAGAACAGAGGCGCCAAGAGGATAAAAGGGGTTTTAAATGAGCTTAAAAGCCAAAAATTTGGTAATTAGAGGAGGCAGTGGTGGACTTACCTCCTCCAAGCAGACACAACACGACTGTACATTCAGTCTATTTATTAACGAACTCCAGATTTTTATCTGGAGTTTGTTAATAAATAGACTGAATGTACAGTCGTGTTGTGTCTGCTTGGAGGAGGTAAGTCCACCACTGCCTCCTCTAATTACCAAATTTTTGGCTTTTAAGCTCATTTGAAACCCCTTTTATCCTTTTGGCGCCTTTGTTCTCTCCTATATAATATTGTATCCACCCTGGGTGGAGGGTTGCGACCCTTTTCTACTATCTACAGAGAGCGACTTCTTATTCCTGAGTGGGGTCAGGATAATCTCCCCACCTGCCTTTACAGTGGTTGCCTATTGGTGACCCATGCTTGTGAGTATAACAACTATTACTCTTTGTCATTATCATCTTTGTCAATACATACTACACTATTGGGGCTCTTGGTGTTCCTCTGTTTATCTCGTAAGCAAGCAGTGAGGAACATAAAAACGACAGCTCTAGATTTCTATCTTGAGAACCCTTTTGTTTACATTCCCGATCTTCCTTGGAGTCCTCAAAGACAAGCTACTAAAAAAATACAAGCTTTTCAAATTTGCTTAAACCGACTTATCTTTTGTCCGAAATAGTTAAATTAACTTACAGACATGAGAGGGAATCTGCCTTGTTTAGCCTTGACTGCAAGTTAACTTTGGAAACGGTTTCACCAGCAGTATATTCCTTGAAGCCCAAGGTCCGGTACATTTCACATAACTGAATTCATAGAAATGCAATAATAAAAAAAACCTATAAATTCAGACTGTTGCAGAAATGCTTGGTTTGTGCTATGATTAGATACTGACAGGTGTAGCAGTCCATTGGTGGCAAGTTCCTCAACACCAGAAATCCTGCAGCCCCTCCCACCTTAACCACGATTAATGGAAGCCTAAATAAAGATAAAACTGCCCCATAGACACTACCTATCCCATCTTCTATGACATGGCAGGTGTCAATGCTTTTCATAGGTGAATTTGGGGGCGGGGTGGATGAAGAAGGGATGTAGAAGAGACTGGTTCTTGATGACAGAGGATCTAGAAACCTTGAGCTATTGCAGCACTAAGTTTCTATTTTAATATAGCATCAACCAAAATTATCTTGGCATTATCATTCTGAATGAATTAAGCTCTATTAAATGCAAGTATAAAAATCGGAGAATCTTTTTAACCACTTGATGACTCAGCCTTTACCCCCCCTTAAAGAAAACCTGAACTGAAAATTAAAAGTCAAAATAAGCATACACAAGTCATACTTACCTTCCATGTAGTCTACTCCTCAGTGTCTTTCTCCTCTCCCGCGTCCTGTTTGTTCACTGTGATCAAGGGAATTTTCCGTCCTCCATTTTGAAAATGGACATCACCCATAACAGCTTTCTGGTCAGCACAGTTAAACTGTAACATCGCCTACTTGAGCTATAGGGAAACATGGACATTACCTGGTACATCAGTTTTCCTCTTGGCTATAATTGACAGCAACTGATAATTTACTGACAGCAGCTGATATATTTCAGATCTGACAAAATATTGTCAGAACTGGAAGGGATTATTGTAAGAAGAAAATGGTGAGCGTCTGAGAGGAACTGATGGCAAGGTAACTATGTAATGTTCATTTGAAGTTACCTCATGTGTTTATTTTAAATATTTTTACTCAGTACAGGTTCTCTTTAAGGACCAGCGCTGTTTTTTTATGATCTGTGCTGGGTGGGCTCTGCAGCCCCCAGCACAGATCAGGTTGCAGGCAGAGCGATCAGATCGCCCCCCTTTTTTCCCCCATATGGGGATGATGTGCAGGGGGGGGGGTCTGATCTGTTGCGGGGGGCGCACCTCAAAGCCCCCCTCCGCGGTGAAATTCCCCCCTCCCTCTCCTTCCTCTCACCCCTGGTGATCGGGGCTGCACAGGACGCTATCCGTCCTGTGCAGCCTGTGACAGGCTGTCCTCTGTCACATGGCGGCGATCGCCGGCCGCTGATTGGCCGGGGATCGCCGATCTGCCTTTTGGCACTGCTGTAGCAGCAGCGCCGTTCAATGTAAACAAAGGAGACAAACGTCTCCTGCGTTTACATTTAGCCTGCGAGCCGCGATCAGCGTCTCGCAGGCTATTCACGGAGACCCGCTCCGTGATCTAACAGGAAACTGCCGCTCGCGCGAGCGGCCTTTCCTGATTAATTAGGGAGGCACCTGGCGACGCAGATATGCGTCGCTGGTCCTACAGCTACCACTTTGCCGCCACACGGTATGAGTGTGCGGTCGGCAAGTGGTTAATGTCTCTAATCAAGAAAATATTAGCGCTCATAAGTGAAAATGTAGTATTGCTTAGACAGTGTTCCCCAACCCTGTCTTCAAGGCCCACCAACAGTACATGTTTTGTGGAAATCCACAGAGGTACAGTAGTTGATGAGCTCTACTGAGACACTAATTACCCCACCTATGCATGTTTGTGATTTTCTGCAAAACATGTACTGTTGGTGGGCCTTGCGGACAGGGTTGGGGAGCTCTGGCTTAGAGCACCCCCTGATGATTTCACTAGCAAGCTTTTATAGGTCATGAATGGATTTGTTTTGCTGCTTTGCAGTTGAGAGACGAGCTCTTTTGTAATGTTACAGAATTGTTTTTAGTGTGATGGTATAGCAACACTTTTCTGCTGAAGCAGCCAGAGCTCCAAGCAAATTGGTATCTGTAACCTTTTAACTTACATGCTAAATAAATAAAACAATCATGCAAAAAAAAAAAATTATGTATTTCTTTTTAAGGCCAAATTCACCCAAAATGGCTCCTTAAAGGGGCACTACAGCGAAAAGCTGTAAAATTTAAAATATGTGCAAACATATACAAATAAGAAGTAAGTTTCTTCCAGAGTAAAATGAGCCATAAATTACTTTTCTCCTATGTTGCTGTCACTTACAGTAGGCAGTAGAAATCTGACAGAAGTGACAGGTTTTGGACTAGTCCATCTCTTCATAGGGGATTCTAAGCAAGGCTTTTATTATTTATAAAGATATTCCCTAAAAAAGATATAAACAATGATGCTGGCCAGCTTCCCTGCTCCCTCAAAGTTTTTTGGCAGTTGGACGGAGCAACTGCCATTCACTAAGTGCTTTTGAAAATAAATATATCCCTGAGAATCCCCTATAAAGAGATGGACTAGTCCAAAACGTGTCACTTCTGTCAGATTTCTACTACCTACTGTGACAGCAACATAGGAAAAAGGTAATTTATGGCTCATTTTACTCTGGGAAAAAAAATTACTTCTTTGTAGGTTTCCACATATTTTAAATTTTTTCGCTGTAGTACCCCTTTAAAGAGATCCCAAGGTGGTTTCTAAGAATCTAATTAGCATACAGAGGCTGGGTCTGCATATAATACCAAGCCTCTGTTGCTATACTGCTGCCCCCAGGCCCCCTCTGCACTCTGCTATGCCCCTATAAATCAATCGCCATGCTGGGGACACGCAGCGTGTCGCCAGCCAGCTGTTTACATGTGAAGTGTCAGTCTCTGCCACTCCCCCGCCTCCTCCATAGCGCCAGTCCCCGCCCACGACCCTTCCCTCCCCGATGATTAGAGGGATAAGACCCAGGCAGGGAGCAGCGCTATGGAGGAGGCGGGGGAGCGGCAGAGACTGACACTTCACATGTAAACAGCCAGCTGCGACACACTGCGTGTGTGATTTATGGGGGCATAGCAGAGCACAGAGGGGAGACTGGGGAAGACAGTATAGCAATAGAGGCTGGGTATTATATACAGACCCAGCCTCTGTATGCTAATTGGATTCTTAGAACCCACCTTGGGTTCTCTTTAAGTACAGGCAACCAATTACCATATATACTAGTGTATAAGATGTTCCATGTATAGGCAACCCCGCAATGTGAGTGCCTACCCCCCCCCCCCTCCCGACTACTATAAGCAGACTACTAAACCCCCCCCCCCTGCATTCCCCCCACCACACACACTTTTGGGACACTTTCTTTGTCTTAAAAATTGGGCTTATATGCTAGTATGTACGTTACATGCTTTTTACATTTCTCCCAGATTCCAGCAGCTAGCTATAATGACCTAAAATGTCTGCCATTTGTCCCTGCTGTTACGCAGCAAACTAAAGCCATCACTCCCTGCGGAGTAGAACTTCAGGGCTGATAAACTAATGATGAAGTAATGAACTCAACAACAAAAAAGTGATTCCTTAATTATACATTGTGAAAAGCATTGTGAGAAGCATATCTTGCTAAAAATGGACTGCTGGAATATCAAAAAGAAAGCTGGGCCTCGATACATAAAAAGACATTTTCACTTCAAACAGCCAATCAGAATGTATTTAAAGTGAGCCAGAGGTGAAAATAAACTAATGAGATAAACAATTGTATTTATCCTCCTACTCCTAAAAATGTCTGTTAGATATCTCATGATTTTATTTTATTTTATATTTAAACATCTACAAAGTAGATTGAATGTTTTATTGTCTCTGCTCAGTGGCAGCCTATTAAGTATCTCAGAGTTAAAAACACATGAACTACTGACCTTTTTCCATCTCTCCCCTGTCCTAAGTTGTATTCTGCCAGGAAAACTTTTATGGCTGTAATTTGCTTATCAGTTAGGTTTACTATATTCCTGACAAGGTACCGACAAGACAGAGCTGTTGCTTGCATGCCTGAAAATTAATTATTTCAGGAAGCAAAATAAAACAGCCTCGTTATTAACATGTTTGGCACAGTACATACACGTTTATCTCATCTTGTCACATTGGGTACACTTTAAGAAAACAGAACATTTCATGAATCTGATAGGATGCTTGGAGAGAAAACTGTCTCTCTTTTGTTCAGCAGGCCTGGATGGTGATAAAATACACTGGTAATCAACACAAACAAAACAAACAAATTAGTCTAGGGTTGAAGTTGCCTTTTATGGGCAACTTACATTTTAGCATCATTGGTCCTTAAAGGTCAACTGTCATGAAAAGCTGACATATCATTTAATACTGTACACGATCGCGCTTATTGCCAGCAATAAATATTCTTTTCCTATTCAACACATCAGTTGGTTTCCTATAGTCAGCCTGCTGCATTCTGGGAAGTGTGGCCCTACTGCTTAGTTTTCATATACTTACAACTGCTGTAATCCCTGCAGCAAATAAAAAATAAATAAATAAATTACAAAACAAATCCAATAACTGCTGATCAAGGCAGGTACAAGGCAGATTACCAAACCTGTACTGAGTGAACTGATGGGCATTGACATTGGTTGAGACCTTTAAACAGCTATGACCGAAGTATCAATGTTATGTACTGAAGCAGGGACGTCTAGCAATCACATCACTTAATGTTACTTCTTCCTGTTTTGTTTTCTTTGCCTTCACAACAGGGGAGGCCTTAATACTGTCAAACGAGTTTGCCTGGTTCCATGGCTCCTCTCCAACACATTTCACATAGAGTCACTAATGACTCACTCCAGTCCCCCATGGAGTGCTTCACCTGACCCAAGTGATGTGGCAAGACTCCAATATATTTAATGAAATGTCCTTCAAATGACCAATACCCAGAGCCAGCTGGACTGAAGCCACTTCATGCAGCAGCTGCGCCATCTACTGGTTTGTTTAGGACAAGCACACAACAGCATTTTCTACAGGAACAGCCAAATTACAATTAATCTCACGCTGCAGACCAATCTAAAAAGAATAAGTCAATTCTAATTAGAGTGAACATTATGTGATAAACTTTAATTAGGAGCAATTCCAGAAGCCCTGAAATGGAAGATGCTTTTATATGCAAACATTGATTTTCCTTCAGAGAGGTATGTGGCACCCCCCTCTCACCAGGCTTACCAACTGTCCGCACCAGTGATGGGTGGGACTCACTGGGCCTTACCTACCAGGAGAACTCAAGTGATCCAGCAGACTCAAACTAATTTTCAAATTGTGTCTAAGTGACAAAAGCTACCTGGGTCACAGCAGACCATTGCAGTCACACTTACACACCCTCAACCTTTTATTTTCATAATTTCAGGCTGTTCTGGACATATAAAAAAACAACTAAAAATAAAACAAAACACACTCATTGGAGGTGAATTAGCACAAGTCACTCACCTTTCAGCAACCCTTGCCTTATATGACTAACACGAGGGTGGCTAATTCTTGTCCCCGATAGACAATTGCTTGGGGAAGCCATGGGGTTACGGTCTCCTCACATACCCGCATCCACAAAACCCCTCGTGCTATAAACAATGTGTGTGCCCCGTTGCTTCAGATAGGTGTACACCACACAGGGAGTAAAATAAGAACATGCAGCTTGACCAGCCATTTGGGTCTGTAGAGCGAAGCAAGTGAAAACCGCGCTGGAGATTTCCATGTAGCCGATGCCACCATAGGCCGTAATAGGAATCACGGCTAAACTGACGCTGAGACAGTAATTTGGGTGCCACCAAAAAACAAAGCACAAATAACTATAAAAAAACTGCGTAATTCGTCCGCCAGCAATAGCTGGAAGCCAAATTACGTCTTTCCTCCGAGTCCACGGCGGCCTGGAGAGGGGAACAATAATTAACACTGCTGGGACTTTTGCAGGAGCAGGGTGAGCGGTTTTTCGGCTTTACCCTGAGTCCAAATTTCCTGGCAGCTTAAAGGATACCCCAACTGAAATGTGACATAATGAGATAGACATGTATATGTACAGTGCCTAGCACACAGATAACTATGCTGTGTTCCTTTTTTTATTTTTCTGCCTGAAAGAGTTAAATATAAGGTATGCAAGTGGCTGACTCAGTCCTGACTACAGTGTGACCCTCACTGATAAGAAATTTCAACTATAAAACACTTTCCTAGCAGAAAATGGCTTCTGAGAGCAAGAAAGAGGTAAAAAAGGGGAATTTCTTATCAGTGAGAGTTACACTGTAGTCACTTCCTGTCTGAGTCAGCCACTCACATACCTGATATTTTACTCTTTCGGGCAGAGAAAGAAAAAAAGGAACACAGCATAGTTATCTGTGTGCTAGGCACTGTACATACACATGTCTATCTCATTATGTCACATTTCAGTTGGGGTATCCTTTAATTATATGTACAGACTCGAACTTTCCCTCGGCCGAGACTTATTCTACTGATGGTATTAGATGAAAACTGGGATCAGCACAGGAGTCCCACAACATTGATTCACAATCCGCCATACCAGATAAACCACTAAACAAAAACCACATCACTGTTCAGCATTCCCATTCATAGTACAAAACAAGCTGCTCAGCTACAGCCAAGCAGCCTGTGCAGCAATCATTACTAAAACAGTCACCTGAAAAACAAACAATCACCAGTGACTGTACCATGTGACTGACTGTCTGTATGAGTCATAAGTAAGGTCAAATATTTTGTGAGGTGAACAACAACAGTTACTACTATGATTAGTGGGGACAAATTATTTAATTCATGATAAATTTTAGTTACTTTTGCACCTCCTTGCAAACAACTCTGGTGTTAATTATGATCCTCTGTACATAAAACTATGTTTGAATGATGTCAGCTTAGAGCCCAGCTTTAAATAAAAATTCCAATAAAATTGTTTTTTATTGTTAAAAAATGGTATGGTATGCCATGGCAACAATGCCGTCCCCTAATCATAGTGAAGGCACAGGTGAAGTTTAGACATTATGTACCGGGCTTTGGCAATGCGGAGTACCTGTCTTGTTGCATCCTATTTCCCAAGTGTAGGCAGCAGAAAGTAAATTGCAAGCACAGATCTTACCATGTGCATGAAGGTACATTACTCACTGAGGGCCATTCCTGCACCTGCACAGCGGCAGACGTCCGTACCTGCACTGTGCGCTCTCCCACCAGCATCCTGGAAATGGAATGCTCTAGCTGTGCCCTGCAGCCTTCAAGCCGGGCATATAAAATCTAGACTTCCCCTGGGCACAGGTAACTGGCTTTACCATCAGGGGTGACCACGGCACAACATCATTTGTAGCAACATGATGTTTATGATGTTTCCCATTGACACAGTGGAAGAATGAAGACAGCTTGACTGAAGCAGTGACAGAGTGGAGCTGATGGATTGCATTGCAGTGTTAAAGGCAAAGTTTGGTATGCATGTGAGCACAGTGTGACTCAGAGGTCGTAAACAGTCTTAATCATGTCATCCATAGCACAGTATTAAAACTAGGCTTTGACTGCCTTTTGAATGTGCATAATTAATGCTAAATCGTTCTTTTCACTATGATCCTTTGTAAACACACCCTTCTAATGATTATGTAACAAGCAAGGGGGGAAAAAGAGCAAATGCCAAACCTCTGATCCCAGGCATTGGATTGCCCATACACGCCACTGTACACCCGGCATTTCAAGTATTGCAAGAAGTTAAGGACACTTGATGAGGCAGCTGAACACACCCAGGCCTCACAAACGCTGTGGTGAGGTTACACTGATTAGCAGTCTCACACACGCACTAGTAGGAACGGGCAACTTTCAGCACCTGAGCTGCTGCTGAACAGCCACCGTCTAGCTGTGTAGCCGGCAGCGGTTCAGCTGCTGATAGTTAGCAATGCTTGCATTATGCTACCTACTTGCACTGTAACTGGCCTTATGACCACCATTTAAAGTGTCATCTCAAGAGAAGCGAGGCCTCTACTATTTCGGATAATAGAGGGTTTATAAATAATTCCAAGTCCAGGCTACTAGTAAAGGGTGTTTCCTTGCATCAAAATGAAGAAAAAAAGTCTAAAATATAAAGTTTCAAGTGGAGAAGTGGTATCACTCCTTTCAGCTCGTCATTCTCTTATGGAAGAAAACGATCCACGCCGGGGGTCTGGCTCCTCCTTGCTGTAAGAATAGCGCCAGCCCTGCGCCTTGGAGAGCTCCTCCTCCTGTAATCTTGTATCCAGAGAGAGAGGTTGTGTGCACCATCACACGGAGAGCGAGAGGTTCTTCTTGTTCTGGATGCTCTGGAGCACCTGGATAGTGTCCCGGATTAAGGCCTCAAATATGCCGTCAGCCAGCTGCATCTTTACAAAGAGCTCATCTTCATCATAGTTCACCCACTGCGCCTCCTCTTCATGCAGCTCCTGCACCTGTCGGATGAACAGAGGCAAACACGGGTAAAGCACTCATGCAGCATATTAAAAATAAAACAATTGTTGCTTCACATTCATGACTTAAATGCCATACCTCCGCCATGCAGACCTGGCTTATTGCTTTTGGCACTGTAGGATAATCAAGGACTTTTGGACATAGGTGGTAAACTACACACTTGACAAACTACTGAACTTTATACCCTTCACTCCAGACTGGGTACTGCTCAGGATTTCTGAGCTAGAAGGTACAAGAGTCACCACTAGTAGCAAACAAAAAAACCTTGTATTAATTATCTTACTGGTAGCACGGAAAACAATCCTACAGAATTGGATATCTCCCTCACTTTAAACTGAAATTATGCAAGGCCTTCCTAATGGACTGGCTAAAAACCGCTTAACAAAAGAAGACTTATACTAAGCAGTTTTTTGAAGTGTGGGAAAGCTTCATGGACATGTTATCCAAGCCCATCAAGAAGAATCATTAAATCATTTAGTTTACCTTAACTCAATGGTACTTAAAGAGAGCTCCTAGGTGACCCTCCTATAGTCATAAGAGAATTGAGGGTCATTTGAAAGTAAGCCCCAGAAGATGACTGCTTAGTTTGCTTTAATCTTTTTTCTTTGTGTACAGGATGTGTAACCTTATATGGCGATAGATGCCAGTTCTAATTGATGTCACTATGTTGCTTGTTCTATAGTGATGATTGCTTTCCTCAATATGCACTTGTGATTGTAAATTGTTGTATTTCCTTTTTGCTGTTGCTTATCACAGATGACATGTAAAAGCTTGTGATTGCCAGATATGCTTCTTCTATGGTTTCTTTTACAAAACTGGGTACCATAGTTCTTATCCCGCCTAATCTCATATTTCTGTGGAAAAAAACAAAACTGAAGGCACATTGATAAATGAAGCCAAATTTGATGCACCTCTGGCCTTAGATACAAACTCTGAACACTCTTGGGCCCTGTGCACACATACAAGGAAATTTGCCAGCAGGGCATCTTTACCTGATCCCTTGGGCGAGAGTACGGGGCCGACACTGTACCGACACGTCACTAGCTGCAGGCTTGCAATGCTATGCGGGGGAGGAATGATTGACATCACACAGCGATGGGGTGAGCGGAGAGAACAATGGTCGGCGCTAGTCTAGTTTAGGAGATGCAGCAGAAAACCTCATAGGGAAATTCCGCTCTCTTGAACGTTTAGGTTTCAGATAGGTTGTAGTAAACTAAGCACACACTAT
This sequence comes from Hyperolius riggenbachi, assembly GCF_040937935.1. Taxonomy (NCBI): domain Eukaryota; kingdom Metazoa; phylum Chordata; class Amphibia; order Anura; family Hyperoliidae; genus Hyperolius; species Hyperolius riggenbachi. The sequence continues at coordinate 98,289,051 of NC_090651.1, forward strand.
TCTGCCAATGACAACGCTTTGTGCTGTAGAGGGTACCGTGATTGGAGAACTGTTCACTATGAGGTCTCCTGCTGGGTCCCCTAAACTAGACTAGTACCCAATGCGCTAGGCCAGCGACAGGCCAACTCGATCGCTGGCTGGCGCATTGGAGAGCACTGTACACACAATAGATTTTCAGCAGAGGCGGTTTTTATATTCATATGAGGCTTAAAAGAGGACCTAAACTGATGATATAAAAAAAGTGAAGTACCAACAAAGCTGGATTCAAATCAGCCTCACGTACCACTGTGAACTGCACACTAATGCTAATACTGTATCAACTGGGAAAGATCCTTCTCTTTGCTAAAAAATACCATAATTCAGATGAGTGTATCTTAGTGACTGGTAGGCAGATGACTGCTTAGATGGGCAATACTACTGAATTAGTCCTGAGACAGCTCCTGGCAATACCCTGCATTATTTTTTTTTAGCATAATAATCTTTAACCGCTATAACTTGCACAGTATGCAAAGTTTCTAGAGGCAAATGCTGTCAGTGATTTTGCACAAGCAAATGCTTCACTTTTTCCAACAACATACGTTCTTTTTAAACCCCCAGATGTTGGCTTCAGTTGACGGCAGTACTTATATAGCCCAGTTGTTGTTTTTTTTGTGTGTAAATAAAAGTATTTAAACATAATGAATCAGAAGTCACTGTGCAATGGGAGTAATAATAAAATGGAGTATTTATTGTACTTTGAACCAAATTGGAGTGGGAGTACCTCAACATCTCAAACTAGCTGCATAGATTGAAGTTTTGCATTTAAAGGAATCGTCAGGCAAAAAAAAAAAAAAAAGTTTCACTTACCTGGGGCTTCTACCAGCCCCATGCAGCCATCCTGTGCCCTCGTAGTCACTCACTGCTGCTCTGGCCCCCCCTACGCATTCCCGCTGGTGCAGGAACATTAACGCATACATTTTTACGCGTTAGTGGTGCAATTCGTACATTTTTACGCGTTGCATCACTAATGCGTAGAAATGTATGTGTTAATGTTCCTGCGCTAGCGGGAATGCGTAAAAATGTATGCAATGTGGCCCGCTGACCCTGAGGTCGGCAAAAACGAAACTAGCTGGTGGCGGGGGACTAGAAGCAACAGTGAGTGGCTACGAGAGCACAAGATGGCTGTATTGGGCTGGTAGAAGCCCCAGGTAAGTGAAACACTTTTTTTTTTTTTTTTGCCTGACGATTCCTTTAAAGAGGAGCAACACTACAATCCATTCACTACCGGTTTTAAACAGAAGTTTTTGCAAGGACTTAAAAAAACAAAAACAAAAAAACCCCATACCATTTCTCCCTTTTCTTGTCAAGTGTGATGTGGCTGCGAAGAAAATTCCTATCTTTTCTTCTTCTTCTGCTAGTTTATTTACACATGCCTCCATATAAACGAGGGAGTCTTTTAAACTAAGAGCATCAGCCAAAAGTAGCCATACGATACTTAACAGGCACACATGCTGGCAAATTACTGATATCTCCATGACATGATGGTCGGGGAATATTGATAAGATTTCAGCAGAGGTTTATTTGAATACTAACCAATCCGGGACAGCTGATAGATAAAACTAAGCCACATTTGTGACTGCCTAAGCATTGTGCGGCACAGTTTTACTGCCGGCAACTCCCATGCACGGGACACATTTGCATGTCTTCGCAGGCCTTCGTACCTCAGTCAGGAGATGTTTTATTAGCTCCTGACCTCCTGAACACTTTAAACCAATCACCGTGATCAGGAAGTGAAAAAAAGGCTCTGGTCCTTAAAGGGATCAAAACCTGTGGTCCAAAATAAGTTGGTTTTGTGCCAATCAATGTAGTACAAATGTATTGCTGACATTGTTTCCACTTGCCCAGATCTATAAAAATGACTAGCATTCTCAATGAGGTTTTAATCAATGTTTATATTTAATATTTAGTTTGTGCCTAGTCTTTGATCAACTTTTGTCTAATTTTATGGATTTATCAAATAAAAAGACTAATTAAAAAATTCCAATCGGGTTTTAGTTAAATTAAAAAAAAAATGCCATTCTCAACACCTTGTGGTTATTCAACAATAAGCTGGGGGAGTTCAATGAAAAACCCTTCAACCTTATTTCATATAAAATATTACTGGTGGCAAAAAAAAGTATTATTTCCCACATGGCTGGACTCAGACATTTCAAAAATAACTAGAGTTGAAGATCCAGGAATTGTTTATACTGGAGAAAGTAAATGTTTTCCTTTCTAAGGAAAACCGATCTGAGTCCTTGAGGGCTCATTCCCACTATATGCAGATTCGTAGCGTTTCCCCGCTTCCAAGCTGCTTGGGAAACGCTGCCAATCTTCACTGGCTTGTCGTCCAGTTCACATTTCAGTGCATATCTGGGCAGCATGCTGCAGATTTTTGCAGCACGCAGCCAAATAACTATAGCCGTGCATTCGGCCTGTGGCTATGCAGCAGAATGAGAGCGTCAGCCAAATTGGAAACAGCCGCGGCTCCCAGTGGAAGTAGGCCCTTATAGAGGTTTGAAATCAAATCAGGAAAGGAATGTCTTGATAGGCAATTTTACATTTACATCCTGGTATTTGTTGGAAAGTTCCAGGGGGACACTGAGGACCGTGGAAACAAGTGAAATAACTTAAAGGTAGAATGGTATGAGTGGGGATCAATCTGCACGGAGAAAGGTGAGGGAGGGGGTGGAGGAGGAAAAGGTAACAAGAGAGACTATTTGGGGGAAGGAAGGGAGGTTAATTTGCAGGGCTGTGGAGTCAGTACAAAAATCATCCAACTCCTCATTTAGGAAACCACCGACTCAAAGTACTCAAAATTGCTCCGACTCCACAGCCCTGATAATTTGTCAGAATGGATCTATTGACACCAACACAAGACAAATGACATTTATATTGTGCTTTTCTCCTGGCAGACTCAAAGAACAAGAGCTGCAGCCACTAGGGTGCGCTCAATAGGCAGTAGTAGCGTTAGGGAGTCTTACTCAACGTCTCCTTACTGAATAGGTGCTGACTTACTGACCAGGAAGAGCTGATATACGAGTCCAGGCTCAGCCCTCAACTGGTACACTATCCAGCCAGAAGGAGACATTCAAAGAGGCTGCTCTTTATCCCTTTGGATGTGCAGATATATATACACTGATACACAGAAGAGGGCCCTCTAGTAACAAGTATGCACATCTAAAGAGATGCAGGAAGCCTTTTACACTTGTACACATCTGCCAAACAAGGGTCATGGGCCAAATGCGGCCCTCCTTGCCATTTTATGTGGCCCTCGAGAGCTTCAAATGAGCAACGCACTGCCTTCTCATGAATCACCCCCAACATAATTAGCACAGGGCCTGCCATGTTTCGTGAAACATAAACTGACTTTCACCTCCCGTTCAACACCATCTCCCCGCATACCAGTAGTGTAGTAGAGTAGTGCAGCAAAACAGTGTAATATTTACCTGCAATGCAGTATGTCTAGACTGTTCTTCCTGGCAGTGGCACGCTGTGATTCCATTGCTCCTTTTCCAAATCACATAACATGCCTCAGGAGCCAGGAAGATCAGAGGAATAGTAAACTGCTCTACTGCCCAACTCAGTAGAGAGAAGAGCGGGCCCCAATGGTCGCTGTAGTTACGCCACTTAGTTTGTAGACTGTTCAATAAATGTTAAATCTTGATTTTAAAAAATGTGACCCACAACTTCTCTTAGGCCTGGTTAACATTAGCGTTCGCTGTCCAGATTCGCCTGTATACTGTACAAACGGAACGTACGTTCCGCATAGCAATGCAAAGTCTATGCGGACGTTCACATGCGTACGTTCCGTACAGAACGGAGCCGGATCGGATCCGGACACTTTTCTAACATGCGCTATTTTTCGGTGCGGATCATCTGGCCCACGCACCCGGACCGGAGCCTGACTGCACCATCCGGAAATAGAAACCAATGGGAAACTGAAAGCACAGAACACACTGGCTACAAACACCTGACGTTCTACCCCACTTCCTATGCGTATTCTAGCGGCCATTTTGGATGGGGACACATGGGCCCAGCATTCCTGGAGTGGAGCAGCAGTGACTAACGTGCTGGAGCTGTTTGGCAGTATGTCGGAGGTGGAGGTGAGGCCTAAACAGCGGAGGACCTAATTCTACAGGTGCACCTTCTGCTGACCTCCCAGACCCCAACAATTATAAAGTTTTATTTATAACTTTTACCAAACGGATCCGGATCGCAGCCGTATACATACCTGATGCAACCGGACCGGATCCGGATCGGAACCGTACGGTTCCGATCCGGTCATCCGGTCCGTTTGGCACAGAAACGCAAATGTGAACTAGACTAAGTTATAGATTTTGGCCCCTTCAGTGATTGAGTTTGACATCCCTGGCCTAGTAAGAAGCCTCATGCAGACCACTTGTAGGAGAAGAATTACGCTTGCTGCAGAGACCTACTCCACCTACTGGTGAGACTTCTACACATGCAAAGCAGATCTTTGTGAACTGAAGCAACTTTATTTGTACATTACCAAACTATTGCCATGTGTGGAAATCATAATGAATTTAGAAAAAAAAATATATCTAAAATTACCCAACTTCATGTTTTAACAAACAGCCTTACTTAATTTAAAAGAATTGTAGTAAGGCTTTCATCTTAAAATTCTGGTCAAGGTAAAATTCTGGCCAAGACTACTACATATCCAGAGGTGAGGTAAAGCTGGGATTTGCCAAGTGAGAAGTCTCTTCAGAAATGTGCAGGTAAGAATTTTTTTTTTTTTAAATATTTGCTAAATGCTTTAAATTTGTATACCTGATGAAGTGGATTGTATATGGTGGGAATACACAATACGTTTTTTTGCGGTCGATTATCCGCGCGATCGATTTGCCATTCGATTCTCTGCTCTATTCTTTTATCTTCCATTTCTTTTTCTTATTTTTTTTCCCATTCATTTCTATGAGCATTCGAGCGGTAAAACGATCGAGCAGAATATCAGACATGAAGGAATTTATCAATCGAATGCATCTATTGTGCGGAAAAAACGAAACGCGTGTTCCCAGCATTAGTTTCCTCATGACTGGAATAAATATTCCTACAGAAAGAAAAGGAGGTGCTGTTCATTACCAGTATATGATCCACTCGGTCTCTTTTTTTCCTTCCAAACTTCATCATCCTCTGCCAGTCCATCTTATGATTTTGTTCCTTCTTTAAGCTCAGGAGATGAAGAATTTCGCTGGTCAGAAAGGACTACAAGCAGATAAAGTAATTTAAACAACAATAATTTACACGTAACACCACAGGAATAAAAATCGCACACCCTGTGCAGTACCTTCACTTCATGAATATTTCTGGGATCTTTCACACGGCGAGAGTATGATGGTGTCACCCGCATAGGCTTTTTCCACTCCGGCTGAGATCCACGGGTGTCAGGAGAGCAGATCTCTTGGAATATATGCATTGTCAGGTCGAACAACATCTGCAAAGAACAGATCGTGTTATGATGAAAAGTAACTTTTTTCAGATGGTATATGTATTAGACGAGTAGACAAAGTATACCTCCTTAAATAGTTACCTTTGTTATATATATATATATATATATATATATATATATATATATATATATATATATATTACGGCCAAAACCAGAAATCGGCAAATTCTAGAATTGGCCGGCCGTTTCTAGAACTGGCCAATTTGACGTCAGCCAAAGTCCAAAATGCTGGGAATTTCTGACATTGGCCGGCCAGTTCTAGAACCGGCCAAAGTCATTCGGCCAGAGTCAAAAACGCAAAAATCCCAGAACATCGCGGGTCCTGTCCAGAAACATGAATGGCACTCGGAACTTCTTTCTATTTGTTAGTTACAGCTGATACAAATCCTGCAATAAATCTGCAGTGTGTCTACATCCTGCTTTCTTGGGAGCAGACATATTGTTAACATCCTGTGCTTTTAAATTGGCTGCTCTGCTGTGGCAGTCAGGTGGGTGCTATGCATGGCTGGAGGGGGGGAGGCTTTGCTAAGGGGAGGGGGGGCCTTTGCTGGGCGCTTTGCATGGCGGGGGATTTGCAGGGCGCTTTGCATGGTGGGGGGGAGGGATGTGCTGGGCGCTTTGCATGGCTGGGGGGGGGGGGGGGATTTTCTGGGTCTTTGCACGACTGGGCGGGGGGGATTTGCTGGCCGTTTTGCATGGCTGGGGGGGTAAATGCTGGGCGCAGCGGCCAATGTTAGAAATGGTATGATTACACTAAGCTACAATGTATTTTACTGCCGTCTCGCTGCGGCCAAATGTATTAGAAGTTAATTTTATGAAATATAGCCGGCGGCAATATAATAGATGAAGCCGCTGGCTTTCGCACTGCCTCCTCCTCCCCGCCTCTCTCCTCTCCCTGCCTCCTATACAATATACAGAGCAGCCGGGGACACACGGAGAGTTGTTCATCGCGGCAGGGGAAGCAGAGCGGGGAGGCTGCAGACATTGCTTCTGCCAGCACCCGCTCTGCAGGAACGGCAGGATTCCCCTGCCGCGACGAACGACTCTCAGGGACACACGTGTCCCCGGCTGCTCCGTATATTGTATAGGAGGCAGGGGGAGGAGAGAGGCGCGGGGGAGGAGGAAGAGAGGAGGCAGTGCGAAAGCCGGCGGCTTCATCTATTACATTGCCGCCGGCTAGAGTTCATTAAATTAACCAACTTCTAATAAATTTGGCCGCAGCGAGACGGCCGTAAAATACATTGTAGCTTAGTGTAATCATTCCATTTCTAACATTGGCCGGTGCGCTGCGGCCACTTCGCACATTGGCTGGCCAGAACGCGAAGTGGCCGCACTTCGGGTTCTGGCCGTAGCATATATACAGTGGCAAGCATATAGACACTTATGCTGTGCTCTTTGTCTTTTTTCCCTGCCTGAAAAAGTTTATAATTAGCTATGAAGCTGACAGTTTTTCTCCAGTCAGGACTCAGTCAGCTCACTGATAACAAGATACAGATATAAAACACTTTCCTAAGCAGATATCTGGGCTTTTTTCTGTGAGAGGAAAAGATAATAAAGGTCAATAGTTCATGTATTTTCACTCTGGGACGCTTGAGACACTGCAATTGAGCAGAGACTATCAAACATTAAATCTGCTTTGTAAATGTTTATAAATAAAACCTTGAGATATAGAAGAGTATTTTTTAGAAGAAGGACAGATCCAATTGTTTATCTCAGTATTGTATTTTCTCTAGCCGTCATACGGGACAATGGAGATGTGGCACCGCCCATCCAATTAGTGGAAACCACCTGAAAGAGTAAAAGACTATAAATAGCCCCCACCCTCCCCTGGCTCCTCAGTTTCATTTGGTTTCCGTCCCGGAAACACCGAAGAGGAATAGCTCCCTTCATTTTTGTTATTTATATTGTTTTTTATTTTAAACCTCACTAAGTGGTGAGGTAAAGAGAAAACAGAGTGGCTTGGGTGATCGTTGTGACGCTAGTGGTGTCTTTTTGCTCACCCGGTTTTCTGCCGAACGCAGTGTTCGGATGTCGATCCCTCTGCCCTCCGTATGCATTTGTTTGGGCAAGGATCATTGTACTCTCCCACAGCTGCTGAGTTTATTTTGCAGAATTGGTGTCCTCTTGGCAGCTCTACACATGCATGAAATCCCTGGGCCACAAACGATGGTCAGGAGGCTGACACTGGTGGGGGAGTCCAATATAGGAGAACTGGGCAGCATAAGAAATGGAACTGCTCCTGACGTTCTCCGCCATGCTGGAAAGATGGGATCACAGACAAGAGGCTTCCCAGCCTGTTCCAGCAGCAGAGGTGAGTGCACGGATGGTGCATTTTTGCAGGGAGATACATTCATATGGTTCAGATTAGAGTGTGATTTCTTTCCCCTGTGTTTTTTACCCTTTCCCTCTATAATCTAACAAAAGGACAGGGTTTGGAAAAGCTAATATCTTAAGAATGTTGCTATTTCAACATTGGGCTTCCCCAGCATTATAACAAAATGATTTGTCAAGCCTGCACTAAATCTGTGGTAGCTGTAGTGATTGACAATTTACATAAATAGCTAATGGAGGCTTTCATGGTAATGAGGAATCCCTGAGCAGTTTCAGGGAGTCATTTGTTTCCCATTTGATTTGTCAGGCCTGCAGTAAACCTATGCTAGCGGTAGAGACTGACGATTGTTTGCAGGGATGTGCACTCACATGGAGTGATTTTGCCATGTATAGTTTATACTTTCTCTTGTCCTCTGGCACCCACTGCTAAATTGCATGGATACAAGCAGGAGGTGGAGTGGAGGTGAATTGTTGCCATTGTGGCAATATGCTTCCCCAGGGTTAAAATGAGATGATTTGCCAAACCGGTACTGGAGCGAGGGTGATTGACAAAATGGAAATTTTCAGGAAGTGAATCTCTGGGTAGTTTCAAGGAGTTCCTTTTTTTCAAGTTTGTTGCAGATCTGTTTTGAATTTGCATTTTGTTTCAGATCTGTGTTGCATTTGTTTGATATCTGTGTTGCATTTGTTTGATATCTGTGTTGCATTTGTTTCAGACCTGTTTTGCATTTGTTTCAGACCTGTTTTGCATTTGTTTCAGACCTGTTTTGCATTTGTTTCAGACCTGTGTTGCATTTGTTTCAGACCTGTGTTGCATTTGTTTCAGACCTGTGTTGCATTTGTTTCAGACCTGTGTTGCATTTGTTTCAGACCTGTTTTGCATTTGTTTCAGACCTGTTTTGCATTTGTTTCAGACCTGTTTTGCATTTGTTTCAGATCTGTTTTGCATTTGTGGTGGAGTGGAGGTGAATTGTTGCCATTGTGGCAATATGCTTCCCCAGGGTTAAAATGAGATGATTTGTCAAACCGGTACTGGAGCGAGGGTGATTGACAAAATGGAAATTTCCAGGAAGTGAATCTCTGGGTAGTTTCAATGAGTTCCTTTTTTTCAAGTTTGTTGCAGATCTGTTTTGCATTTGGTTTCAGACCTGTGTTGCATTTGCATTGGTTTCAGATCTGTTTTGCATTTTGTTTCAGATCTGTTTTGCATTTGTTTCAGATCTATTTTGCTTTGCATCTGTTGCAGATCTATTTTTGCATTTGTATTAGTTTCAAATCTATTTTTTCATTTGCATTGGTTTCATACCTGTTTTGCATTGGTTTCAGACCTGTTTTGCATTGGTTTCAGACCTGTTTTGCATTGGTTTCAGACCTGTTTTGCATTGGTTTCAGACCTGTTTTGCATTTGCATTGGTTTCAGACCTGTTTTGCATTTGCATTGGTTTCAGATCTGTTTTGCATTTGCATATGTTTTAGATCAGTTTTCCATTTGTTTCAAATTTATTTTGCATTCGTTTCAGATCTGTTTTGCTTCTGAATTCGATTCAGATCTGTTTTGCATTTGTTTCGGATCTGTTCTGTGTTTGCATTTGTTTCAGATCAATTTTGCATTTTTATCAAATTTATTTTGCACTTGTTTCAGATCTATTTTGCTTTTGCAGATCTGTTTTGCTTTTGCATTTGTTTCAGATCAGATTTCCATTTGTTTCAAATTTTGTTTTTCATTTGCATTGGTTTCAGATCTGTTTTGCTTTTGCATTAGTTTCAGATCTGTTTTGCTTTTGCATTGGTTTCAGATCTGTTTTGCTTTTGCATTGGTTTCAGATCTGTTTTGCATTTTTTTTTCAGATCTGTTTTGCTGTTGCATTGGTTTCAGATCTGTTTTGCTTTTGCATTGGTTTCAGATCTTTTTTTTCATTATTGGTTTCCAATCTGTTTTGCATTTCATTTAGAATTTTGTTCAATATCAGGCCTGCAGTATGAAGGCAGTGCTCAGTTGCAGTGCTCAGTTGTGTGGTAGATTTATTTTGCATAGGAATTCACTGCCCATGAAATTCTATGGGCCTTTGCACAGTGCTGGGTTGTACCTGACCGCATTGTTCTAACAAGTTGCAGGCAAATTAGTAGTAAAAGTCCATGTCAGGGCTCCATTGCAGTTCACACTCATAATGTTGCATTACTATGCATGCGTTATGAAACTAACCACTGTGAACCTAGCCTAGAGCTATAGTAGCAGTGGGTGTTGTCAATTTACTTATAGGGGTATTGTAAACTGTCAGGAACATCCCTGAGCAGTTATAAAAGTCCCTTGTGTTTTAATAGATAGGCCCATGCTGATCTAGGTCAGCCTTGCTGTTGCCCTGATATGCTCACGAACACATGGGAAACAGCGGCCTTGGGGTTCTTTACCTGGAATGGCCTCTAGGTATATTTCCAGCAATTTAAGGATGTGGATGAATAGTTTGGTTGTTGCATTACAACAGATGCCCTGCTGGAAACATACAGCCTTCTCGACAAAGCAGCATCTGACATCATTTGTGTTAGACAAGGATAAAACATTTTCTTGATTAGGTGTTTTAACTTACACATTTTTCTACTAAATGACCAGAGTCAATCTAGGGCTCATCTTTGACCCTCCTAGGTATGCTGGGAGTTGTTGCACAATTGAGTGGTCACAATTACAATTGTCATTTTGCCACAATCTGTCCCATGTAGCGCTACATACAACATTTTTTTGCGTTAGTGAATGCTCCCATAAGGAGCCGCTGCACTGGTTAGATGGTATTGCATCACAGTTGTGCGATTTCCTGCGGTGTGAGAGGGCCTTAAAGGACTTGCGAGGCGAAATTACAAAAAAAAGTAAATTACCTGCCTCATCTTTTAAGGCAGGGAGGACGCCGTCCGCGCCGATCCGCCGGGTCCCCCGCTCATTAGCCCCCCGGGCCGGTTGCCGACCCCACGGCCTGGGTCGGGCGCTCCTGCCTCTCAACATGGCCGCGAGTGCGGCTGCGCAGCTCTAGGGCCAACCCCCCTGATCCACGCTAGCGGCAGAGGCAGGAGAGCCCGACCCAGGCCGTGGGGTCGGCAGCTGGCCCGGGGGGCTAATGAGCGAGGGGACCCGGCGGATCGGCACGGAGGGTGCGGACGGTTCGTGAGTCCTTTAAGAAATCCACTGTGAGCCTCCTGTGGCAGTTCATCTTAGGTTATGCTTTCTCTCTGGATATAATCCAGAACCCAGGAGAGGAAATGCAGAGGAAGATGGTCAGAAGGATCGTTGTCACTCATTGGCCCAAAAGGCCAATATTCTAACATTAATGGATCAGCCATCTGGTTTGCCTTCCAATGTAAACAAAGTTGTTAGAACAAGCTTCTTAGCTGTGTTCCAAGTCACACCTTGCCAGGTGGACATTATGATCCAGTAGGGGTAAACCCAAGAAATCAGTTTGTCTGACAGGGTTATTAAACACCATTGTGTAAGGGCATAGAATGATTATGCATAAGATTCACAGAAATGATTAGGAGGTCTGTGGATCATGTACCAATTAGCAACTCTCGTTTACACCAAATAGCATGAATAACTTCACCCATAGATCATGGAGTGGTTTTGTACAATCCTATCCTTTGGTGTGAACATAACGATTTTGTAGGAGGACAGAATTCCATTGTTCATAAGAATGAATGGGGGTCAACAAGCATGAGGCAGACTTCATCAAGAGGGATTTGAGAAGTTTAGCATGTACTTATGTGGTTAAGCCAAGTTCCGACTCTTAAGATTAAGGCCCACTCTACTCGCTTCTTGGGCAGTAAGAGCAGGGGCTACAGTATCTGTAAAGTGGCAACTTAAACATACCTCCGGATTAATCAAGATGTTTTTCAGATGTTTATAGTGGAGGTCGTGTCTAAACAAAATTTGTCATTTTGGCAGATTAGTGCTCCAGGTTGTGGTCCCTCCCTATATATGTCTTTTCAGAGTACTTGTTTATCTCTCCATTGTCCCGCATGATGGCTAGAGAAAACCACAGTTCGACCTACCGGTAACTGTATTTCTAAATGTCATATGGGACACTAACCCACCGATATACCTGCCGCACTCTCTTACGACTATTGGATAGGGGGTTTAGGGGTTACACTTCTTTGGAGGTGTGTTGTTTCCTCTCCTTTTCTCTGTGTTTTTGTTTTAAAGGAAAGGTTCAGGGAGGGTGGGTAAAAAATAAAAATCAATTTCCACTTACCTGGGGCTTCCTCCAGCCCGTGGCAGGCAGGAGGTGCCCTCGCCGCCGCTCCGCAGGCTCCCGGTGGTCTCCGGTGGCCGACCCGACCTGGCCAGGCCGGCTGCCAGGTCGGGCTCTTCTGCGCTCCAAGGCCCGGAACTTCTGCGTCCCACGCCGGCGCGCTGACGTCATCGGACGTCCTCCGGGCTCTACTGCGCATGCGCCTGCGCAGTAGAGCCCGGAGGACGTCCGATGACGTCAGAGCGCCGGCGTGGGACGCAGAAGTTCCGGGCCTTGGAGCGCAGAAGAGCCCGACCTGGCAGCCGGCCTGGCCAGATCGGGTCGGCCACCGGGAGCCTGCGGAGCGGCGGCGAGGGCACCTCCTGCCTGCCACGGGCTGGAGGAAGCCCCAGGTAAGTGGAAATTGATTTTTATTTTTTTACCCACCCTCCCTGAACCTTCCCTTTAAGGTTACTTTCATTACACTGAGGAGCCAGGGGAGGGTGGGGGCTATTAATAGTCTTTTACTCTTTCAGGTGGTTTCCACTAATTGGATGGGCGGTGCCACATCTCCATTGTCCCGTATGACGTTTAGAAATACAGTTACCGGTAGGTCTAACTGTGGTTTTCATCTCTGGTTCACTTTAAGTATAGTTAGTGACCCCAATCTTGTCTGGAGGGAATGTTTGGAGTGTCCTCACATTTTGCTGCATTATTGTTAGGGGGGGGGGGGGGGGGGGGGGGGGATTCTATACTGGTAAAAGAGAATAGCTGTATTTACTGAAAGGAATTCACTTTACATACAACTTGCAGATTAGCATGTAGGACAGGAAATAAGCCTAGAGAACAGCTGTATGGAGAACTGTGATTTTCATATTGCTCTTTATTAGGTAATGGCCACCATAATCTTGCCCATCACACCGATGCAGCTGCATAAAAGAATAAAGATCTGAACTAGGAATGTCAAGTCCTAGAAAACAGAATGGCCTGTCCACATGGGGGGGGGGTGGGAACACTGAATCTAATGAACAGGGCACATGGATCATACCAAGACTGGTTTCAACTTGAAATTTGAGCAGTCACATTTTTTTTGTTTGAAATGTAACCTGTAAAAAAGCAACTCCTGTCAGTAAGTTATGGAGCGCTGCCCTTACTTTTATTCTGGAGTAATACTTTAAAGAGACTCCGTAACAAAAATTGCATCCTGTTTTTTATCATCCTACAAGTTCCAAAAGCTATTCTAATATGTTCTGGCTTACTGCAGCACTTTGTACTATCACAGTCTCTGTAATAAATCAACTTATCTCTCTCTTGTCAGACTTGTCAGCCTGTGTCTGGAAGGCTGCCAAGTTCTTCAGTGTTGTGGTTCTGCTATGAACTCCCCCTTCCAGGCCCCTCTGTGCACGCTGCCTGTGTATTATTTAGATTAGAGCAGCTTCTCTCTTATCTTTTACAAGCTGGATAAATCGTCCTCTGAGCTGACTGGGCTTTCACATAGTGAGGAATTACAGACAAGGGCAAAGCTGTTTGCAGGAAGAAAAGAGCAGCCTGAAACTTCAGTGCATGAGAGATGCAGGGGGAAAGAAACACACAAATGATCTCTTGAGATTCAAAAGGAAGGCTGTATACAGCCTGATTGTGTATGGGTGTATTTTCTATGTGTGGACATACTGTACATCAACCTACTTGCTGTTTTGGTGGCCATTTTGTTTGTTTATAAACAAACTTTTTAAAACTGTTTTTAACCACTTTTAATGCGGCGGGGAGCGGCGAAATTGTGACAGAGGGTAATAGGAGATGTCCCCTAACGCACTGGTATGTTTACTTTTGTGTGATTTTAACAATACAGATTCTCTTTAAGAAAAATGCCATGCATTCTTAAGTCAACATTTGAATTATAACCTAGACTTACTTCTTTATAGGCACTGAAGGCTGGGCTTTGCTCATCACTCTCGAGACGAGTGAAATTGTTTCGGATGTCCTCAATGTCTAGACTCAGCCTTTTCCATGCCCACAGCTTATCCACTGCCGTTTGCACCAGCTGCTCCACCTCTTGCACAGTGTGAGGGACAGCCATAATGACCTCTGGAGGGGAGAGAGGCAGAGCTGGCTTCGGGGGCATCTCAGAGCGAGGTGCTAACATGCCAGGTTCTGTTACCATGCTGCTGGAAGGTGCACGTTCCAGATGATGGTTTTTTCGGCTACTCAATCCAAAATCCTCCTCAAACCAGTCTGCTTCTTCACCGAGGACAGACAGTAAGCGGCACGAGTCAAATTCAGTGATGTTTTGTTCTGTAAACTTATCATTCAAAGGTACCTAGCAAAATAATAGACATGAAATCAAAGGGTAATGGGATTTTATATTAAACAAGAACCACACAAGCCATTTTCACCAATACTTTGTTCACAAATTGCCATCTACAAAAAGTTTCCAATTGCTTAAAGGACAACTGGAATGAGAATATGGTGGCTGCCATATTTATTTTTATTTGAATAATACCAGTTGCCCGGCAGCCCTGCTGATCTATTTGGGAGCAGTAGTGTGAGATCTATTTGGGAGCAGTAGTGTGTGAATACCACCAGAAAAAAAAGTATGTAGCTAATCATGTGAGATGTGACAATAATGTAAGAAACACCTGATCTGCTGCATGCTTGTTCAGGGGCTATGGCTAAAAGTATTACAGGCAGAGAATCAGCAGGGTAGCCAGGCAACTGTATAGCTTAAAAGAAAATAAATATGGCAGCCTCCATATCCCTCTCACTTCAGTTTTCCTTTAAAGCGGACCCAAACCAAACATTTTTTTAATTCAAAATATTTAGTTGCACCACTCTGACACATACAAAGATAAATTAACACTCCTTCAAACCTATGAGCATTTCAGTGCATGCTTTTCACCCTCCTAGTTATGCACTAGGGATATACAAGTGGCAGCCATTAGCAATTCCTCCTTTGCTGGACACCATCTACTCCACCAGTTTGCCGGATTTTTTGCTGGCAATACGAAAAGAAGGGAGGGATTTCTCCAATAAATGTAAAATATTTTATATTTGTCATCATGCAGCTGAAAAAAGGCTGCTATTTATTATTATAATTTAGAAAATAGATTTTATTTTTGAAATCTTGTATTTTTATTTTGGGTCCACTTTAAGCAGTTTTGAAGTTCAATCTCCATTTAGGGCTGTGGGAATTACATATGCCATACCATGTGATTTTCTTTAAAGCCAGTAAGTGTACCATTAAGCATACCCATGGCAAATGGAAAAATAAAGCAACTTACCAAGGTCCTCCAGAGGCTTCCCATGTCCGCCTCAAGATTACAATTGCTGCTCAGGACCTTCTTTTAGATCACGACTGTGGCTATACTGCCTACACAGCACCACGGAGCCGCTTGTGAGCTCGCAGCTTTGGTTTACGGCACATACGTGGCTGTACTAGTGCAGGTGCTGCACGGCCACCCTTGTACATAGTAGGGAGTGTGGCCACGAGAACACATAAGACAACCTCTTGTCGGATATGTTCAGATGTCAGTGTGTGGCAACGGTGGTGGTGGGGGGGGGGGGGGGGGGGAAGGATGACACAGGAAGCCTCTGGACTATACAGAGGCTTTTCTCTTCATCTAGGTAAGTATCTAACTGTTTTTTTCCTTGGGCTCACTTTAAAGTTAACCTGCAACTTTAAATTAAGAAATGAAACAGATACTTAACCTTGGGAGGGGAAGCCACTGGATTCCTAATGAGGCTTTACCAATCGTCCTCAGCCAGCCCTATACAGCGCTGGGAACCCCGGACACTCTAAAACAGTAGCATGCCCGCGCAGGTACACTAGCGGCTTTCCGCCTGCGCAGTACAGCTGACCTGATCAGGCTCGGCTATTTCTGCTGGAGCCTGAGCGGAAAGCCGCTAATGCAACTGTGAGCAGCAGCGAGAAACGCCACAAAATGGACTTTCAGAAGTCCTACTGCTGGAATGGGGCTTAAAGGGAGCCCGAGGTAAGTACCCCCTAGGGGCACTTTTTTCAGTTCAGGTTCACTATAAAGACAATTAAAGGGTGTTAAAAAAAATAAGGAAGTCCACTGATTGAACTACTGATTAAAAGTTGATTAGGAAAGGCAGAAATATTTATTAATTGAATGCATGTGGGGAACAGTAGCAGAAGGCTGAATGACTCAGGTGCATTGCCTGGGGTGCCAAATAGGTCACAAACAGCCCTGAAATTGCATGACAATAGAACAATTAATCTCTTGCAGACACAGGTAATCTAAATCTATACTCTGCTTGGAGCCTCTAATTCCTGCCTGGGCATAGATTTCAGCCTTCTGTCACTCTCGCTGCTGCTGCACTCAGTTGCCTAATGACAGCTGGGCTCATGCACCAGTTAGGAGGCGGTTTCATTGGCTTATGACCCTGTGATCACTATGAGTCAATCACAGTACTAAACACAAGAGAAATTTGATTTGAAGTGGTATCTGGCATTGTGGGCTGCACACCTGCTTTTCATGTTAATCACCTCTCCAATTCCCGGCAGCTCAACTTAAATCAATTTCCGATTGGCTCTCATGCTACATCAAGAGAGAGTATATGGAAGATGGACATGGAGATAGAGAGGCAGGAGGAAGGGCAGTACAGATCAGAATTAACTGATAATCATACCCCAGACCATACCGGTCCTGTCTGCAAGGGAGGTGTAAATTGGGGATTTTAATCCTAATTTTCTTTTAGAAAACAGGGTGACTTTAGTATTAGTCATCCACTCTATAATCTGAATTACAAGTAGACATAAAATATTTTATATCAATTACAGCTCTTTCATCTGCTAGTGTAGTGCAACTCATCTAAAGTTGCTCAATTTCAAATAATATCTTTAACTTACCAGCCTTTGGTGTTGATCTTGCTTTGTGGGCTTCTCTAAAGTCTGAATACTGTGGAACTCCTGGTTGCTCTGCTGAATTTTCAGGGATCGTTGTTTGCGTATGTTTTGGAGGTAAGTAACTGTGTCCTTTAGGCAGGCTTGCAGAAGACTTTCCGAAAGTATATTAACTTCTGGTGTCCTTTTCATTAAGCTGTCTTCTTGTTTCTCATCAACATCTAGTACGGAATCCTGAGGTTCTTTATTTTCTTTATCCAGAACTGTAATGTCAGTGGGGATGTCCACTTGAAGATCTTCCTGTAAGGAAGAACTGTGGGACTCAGAAACAATGGACTTTGGACTTTCCAAAGGGGTCTTCTCTGGTGTTCTATGCTCAAAGTCCTCAGTTAATAGAACACGGCCATCTAAATAATCATTGTATTTAAAAGCGGTCTCTTGCGTCAATAGACCCTTTTCTGTTGCTGAAGACAAACGTTCCTCCTCTGACAGGCGAGTGATCTTGTGTGGTGGAGCAAAGATTCCATGACGAGGAGAGCAAACAAAATATCGATTGCCTTCAAGTGACCCATCATTGTTGCCCTCTGACTTGTCAAGCTCCACCCCAGCCCATATGCCCTCAGCAAAGAGAGTTTCTCCTTTGAAACGTAGGGTACCTGGCTGCACTCCACTTACCAGTACTCTGTCTCCAAGGTGAAACCCTTCAAGGGGATCATCAATTGTCCCACTGGTGGGAAGGGGCTCTTGAGAAGAGGGCTGAAGCTCTGTAATGTCCTGAAAGTAAAGACGTGCTGATTTCCACTCATCTTGCTCCTCAGCCTCCAAAAAACTGTCATGAGGTATCTCTCTCCCTGGTGTGGTTGAGTATGAGATATCTAGTTCTTCCCGAGGAGTTTCAGAGACAGAGTGCTTCAAAAGTGCAGATGACTCAAAATCATCAGAGTAAGAGTGATCCCTGTGTGGTGAAACTTGCTCTTCTGGGGTCTCACTCCTTAGGTGAAGGTTCAAGGCAGGCAATGGTGAAACTGATCTATGAGAGTCCAGTGCATATTCAGGGATCTCTGAATGAATGCTGGACTCAGGACTATCACGTGCTGAAATTTGTGAAGCTTCCTTGACTGGAGGTGACAATGGACTGGTGATTGAAGCATCTTCCTTAGGAGAAAAGGGTTCATGTGCTCGTACAAAATCATCATGGATACTCTCAGCAGCAACATCCTTCTGGCTGTATAAAGATTTCTCCTGACTAATATTTTCACCTAAAAAACAAACAAATAGCATCAGAAGTAAGTAAATTAAGATATCTCATTCACACTATACACTCAGCAACACTACACTGCCAAATGAACCTACATAAGCTCTTACCTTCAGACTTCGCACTGATGTCTGTTAGGTGCTCAACTTCTGCTTTCGAGGAAGGAGTGCTGTCAGGTCTGAAGAACAAAAAAAAAATATCCAAAAAAATGCACCAGTAAGTCAATGTACAGTGCGTAATACAAGCTTGTATAAGTAAATACCTTTGAAGGGAATCCGGTCGTACAGGGACTGAATCGTAGTCAGCTTTAGTCAGACTCTTTACACTGGGCGGTGTTGTACTTTGCTCTCGGCTGAGCTCAGCTTGTGTCTTCTGAATGTAATCATCATAAGACTGCAAGACATAGTGGAAGAGACAAACTAAACTTCTGCAGTTACCTAAAAGTATACCTGTGGGTCTTTTTTAATGACACGTATCTGTATATTCTCCTCTGAATAATTATTAGCTATATACCTTTACTTTGTCTCTGTGAAGACCCATTCCTCAGATATTTCTGCCAAAATCCTCAGGTACGAACTGAAATTATCTGGGAAATGGGACTTCCCAGAGACCAGTTAAAGCCATCCTTATGTCCTCCTCTGAAGCACAATTAGCTACATACCGGTCAGCTGCTCCCATCCACACGCTTGCTAGGGCTCAGCACAAGCCGTGGACAGGTGACCTCGACCAGTCATGTTGTTGCATCTGAGCAGCACCATGAGACTTTGACATGCAGTGGCTTTAACCTGCAGTAAAACAAACATGATACACGTGGTGTTACCATACGCTTCCATTTGGCTGCATGAAACTGAAGCCAAATGGTGATTGTGGCTGAAGTGCTCGACAAATGAGCAGTTCAGCCAGTCGTGGAAAAGAGGCCATTTTTTTGTCTCTGAAGTCCTGTTCTTTAGATGTTCCTACTTCTAACCTTAAGACTTGCAGCAAGTCTATAGGTAGGAAGTGGAAATATCTTATGAGACTTCACAGGGAAGGCATAAGAATGTGAAGTAATTCATGCTTTTGTATGAGAAATACAAATACATGTTATTTAAAAAAAAATACATTTTATGTATTCAGGTACCTTTTAAGTGAAAAACCAGCAAAAGACTTTTCCAATGACAAATGAAGATGGAAGGATTACAGTTGGATTTTCTGTAACTTTCGAACCCAGTGACAAGAACGACTGATATGAGCTAAAGGGGCATCTACCAGCCCCCTGCACAGGTCTTCTGGTCCCCCTCCGCCCAGGGGCGGACTGACCATTAGGGCACTAGGGCACGGACCGAGGGCCCGTGGTCAGGGGGGGGCCCCATCAGACAACCCTGGGCAGGAGGGGAAGCAGCCAGTGAAAGGGAGCTATGGGAACAGCAGGGAAGTTTCCCCCCCCCTTCCCTCACCTTGGGGCCCCCCTTCCTGGCTGTCCCCTCCGGAATACTGAAGTGTCGCACTGTCGTACAGCGGCTGACAGCGGGCGGAGACTTACCGCTGTTATAGCCAGCTGAGCCTGAGGGAGCTGTGATCTGTGCGCCGCAAGTCTGGTCTTGAGTAGACCAGACTAAGTCTCCGCCCGCTGTCAGCCGCTGTACGACAGTGCGACACTTCAGTATTCCGGAGGGGACAGCCAGGAAGGGGGGCCCCAAGGTGAGGGAAGGGAGGGGGAAACTTCCCCCCTTCCCCACGCTCTGCACACCGCTCCCTTTCACTGGCTGCCTTCCCTCCCGGGGACACCTGGCTACATATACTGGGGACACCTATACACCGAACTACATATACTGGGGACACCTATACACCTGGCTATACTGGGGGCAGCTATACACCTGGCTACATATACTGGGGACACCTATACACCTGGCTATACTGGGGGCAGCTATACACCTGGCTACATATACTGGGGACACCTATACACCTGGCTATACTGGGGGCAGCTATACACCTGGCTACATATACTGGGGACACCTATACACCTGGCTATACTGGGGGCAGCTATACACCTGGCTACATATACTGGGGACACCTATACACCTGGCTATACTGGGGGCAGCTATACACCTGGCTACATATACTGGGGACACCTATACACCTGGCTATACTGAGGGCAGCTATACACCTGGCTACATATACTGGGGATACCTATACACCTGGCTATACTGGGGGCAGCTATACACCTGGCTACATATACTGTGGACACCTATACACCTGGCTATACTGGGGGCAGCTATATACCTGGCTACATATACTGGGGACACCTATACACCTGGCTATACTTGGGGCAGCTATACACCTGGCTACATATACTGGGGACACCTATACATCTAGCTACATACACTGGGGACACCTATACACCTGGCTACAAATACTGGGGACACCTACAAACCTGGCTACATATACTGGGGACACATATAGACCTGGCTACATATACTGGGGACACCTATAGACCTGGCTACATATACTGGGGACACCTATAGACCTGGCTACATATACTGGGGACACCTATAGACCTGGCTACATATACTGGGGACACCTATCCACCTGGCTACATATACTGCGGACACCTATAGACCTGGCTATACTGGGAACATCTATCCACCTGGCTACATATACTGGGGACACATATCCACCTGGCTATCTATACAGAAGACACCTATAGACCTGGCTACCTATTCTGGAGACACCTGTAGAACTGGCTACCTATACTGGGGGCACCCATTGACCTGGCTACCTATTCTGGGGACACCTATAATCCTGGCTACCTATTCTGGGGACACCTATAATCCTGGCTACCTATTCTGGGGACACCTATAGACCTGGCTACTTATACTGGGGACACCTATACTGGGAAAACCTATAGACCTGGTTACTTTCACTGAGGATACCTTTTGACCTGGTTACCTATACTGGGGGCACCTATTTTCTGGGAACTGTTGCCAGATTAACTATTTTTGGGGAACTGCTGCTGCCAGATTAAGTGTATTTTTTGCGAAACAGCTGCCAGATGATGTGTATTTTTGGGGAACCGCTGCCAGATTGTGTATAATGGGGGAACCGCTGCTTCCAGATTATGTGTATTTTGGGGAACCACTGCTGCCAGATTACATGTATTTTGGGTGATCCGCTGCCAGATCACGCATATTTTGGGGAGCCGCTGCTAAATTATGTGTATTTGGGGAACCACTGCTGCCAGATTACATCTATTTTGGGGGAACGACTGCCATATTATCTGTATTTTGGAGGAACCTCTGCCAAGTTGCATGGATTTTTGGTGAAATGCAGTCAGATTACATGTATTTAGGGGGGAAACACTACGGCAGAGTTCAAACTACCCTGGCAGACCTTTTACACCACTGCTAAGGTCATGTATATTTTGCCCTACCCATGACCACATTATGTTGCGTGACCACACCCATTTTTCGGCGCAGGGTTTTTTATCATTATAAAATATCTGTTGTCAGTAAATTATTATTTCTTAGCCTGTAAAAAAAGAACGTGAAAGGTGGAAAACACTGGTATGGGGGCCCCCATAATCTCCTATTGCCCGGGGGCCCCATGAGTTGTCAGTCCGCCCCTGCCTCCGCCGCTTAGTTTCAATTTGGCACATCCTTGTACGCATTCACGTCAGAGAGAGTGTCCTGCGCAGGCGCAGTACAAGGTTTTCTCTCAGTGCGCCTGTGCAGGACGCTCTTGCCCGCGTCAACGCATACGAAGATGCACGTGGCCAGGGCTGCGCAGGCGCAGTGGACCTCCGACTGAACAGTCGGCAGAATTGAAACTAAGCAGCGGCGGTGGACCGGAGGATCATTGAGGACCGGCACAGGACGGCTGCTGGTAGAAGCCAAAGGTTAGTGAAACTCTTTATTTACTATGGTTTAGGTTCCCTTTAAAAAAAAATTCTGGTAGGTGTTGCACTTTAACTTCTTAAAGAGACACTGAAGTGGAAAAAAAAAAGATGATATTATGATTTGTATGTGTAGCACAGCTAAGAAATAAAACATTAAGATCAGATACATCAGTGTAATTGTTTCCAGTACAGGAAGAGTTGAGAAACTCCAGTTGTTATCGCTATGCAAACAAGCCATTAAGCTCTCTGACTAAGTTAGTCGTGGAGAGGGCTGTTATCTGACTTATTATCTCAACTGTTCCTGGACTATTTACTTTTCCTCTGCCAGAGGAGATGTCATTACTTCACAGACTGCTCTGAAAGACTCATTTTGAATGCTGAGTGTTGTGTAATCTGCACATATTATAGAATGATGCAATGTTAGAAAAAACACTATATACCTGAAAATAAAAGTATGAAAATATTTTCTTTGCTGCTAATCTTCTAGTAATTATTCATAGTACACAACCAATTCACTATATCATATTTTTTTTTCGCTTCAGTGTCTCTTTAAAGACCAGTGGTTTATACCCCTCTAGTGGCCGGGCTAATTATTACAATTCGCAGCTTTAACAGTTTATTGCTCTGTCATACAACTAAGCACCCAAATTAATTTTACCTCCTTTTCTCCTCACCAACAGAACATTCTGTTGGTGGGATCTGACTGCTGCCATTTTCATTTTTTTTTCTTTTTATCAAAAAATATCTTTTAAAAAAACAAAACAAAAACCCTGATTTTATTCACCAACCCCCACAAATTAGCTATAGATCGGGATACATACACTACATAATACATACATAGGCATATGCCTATGATAGGGATTAGATTGCGAGCTACTCCTGGGGACAGTTAAGTGACAAGGCTGTCCTTTGTAGAGCGCTGCGCTAGATCATAGCTCTGTACACGGTTTTTACCTTTTTCTTGGGAAAATTAGCCTGCCAGCTCCGATCGCGGCTGGCAGGTTGATAACGAATCCCCACTCGTTTATCCACAGGGAACATGCACTAATCCCGCCCACTGCACTTTGACGCCAAGGTGGTGGTCCCCAGACAGCCACACTACCGCTGCCGATCGCTGTTAGGCAGTCAGGAACTGGTTAACTACTTCGTGCCATAGGCTGAAGGGTTAAAGCACACCTGTTCTGGCGGGGTGTGTGCACTTCTGAAGAATGGACGTTTATATAAACGTCCTATTTGCACCAAGGGTGCAAAGTGAGGACATTTATAAATGTCTACTTGCATGAAGTGGTTAAAGTACATCAGAACTGAGAGGGATATGGAGGCTGAAATATTTCCTGTTAATCATTACAGAATGCCTGGCTGTCCCGCTGATCCTCTGTTTCTTTTACTCTAAAGGTGCATACACACATCAGACTATAGTCTTTGGAAAATGAAAGATCACAGACCAATCTTACCACCCTTCATGTAGTATGAGAGCCATACTCTACAGTCTTTTCTATGGAGCTGAACTCCACATCAGAAAAAAATCTTTGCAAGATGCTGCACACACAGATGCTGTGCAGACACAAAAGATCAGTATCTGCAAAAGATCTGTTCCTGCCAAAAATCCATTCCTGCAAAATGCAATGATAGTCTATGAGATCTGCAGATCATCATACACACATGATTTAACTGACATTCATCTGCAGATCAAGCAATCATCCGCAGATCTGAAAATCCATCCAGGTGGATCTGATCTGCAGATGAATGTCAGTTAAATCATGTGTGTATGATGATCTGCAGATCCCATAGACTATCATTGCATTTTGCAGGAATGGATTTTTGGCAGGAACAGATCTTTTGCAGCTACAGATCTTTTGTGTCTGCACAGCATCTGTGTGTGCAGCATCTTGCAAAGATTTTTTTCTGATGGGGAGTTCAGCTCCATAGAATAGACTGTGTAGGTATGGCTCTCATACTCCATGGAAGGGTGGTAAGATTGGTCTGTGATCTTTCATTTCCCAAAGACTATAGTCTGATGTGTGCATGCACTTTAAGCCACAGACCCTGAATAGGGATGATTAATGAGATGGAAATAATTTCTCCTTGCAATCAAATTTCATGTAAATGTTATGCAGCTTGAACGATTAAAAACGGACAGGAAGCTATTCTGATTGGTCCAATTTCAAGATGCGTATCATTTACAAGAAATTTGATTGCAAGGATAAATCATTCCTGACCCTGATCGAGGATGCAGATCAGGAGTTTCTGGCTGAAGTCTGACTGGATTAGCCACACGCTTGTTCCAGGTGTGATTCAGACACTAGTGCAGCCAAAGAGATCAGCAGGGCTGCCAGTCAACTGGTACTGTTTGAAAGGAAATAAATGCGTCAGCCTCCATATTTGGGCATTTGCTGCCCTACTGCACATAGATGAAAGCTTACCTGAAGCTGTTGTAACAAGATGGCTTCCTGTGCCCGTAAACGCTCCTTCTGCCGCCTTTTCTGTTCTCGCTTCAGGTTTTCCACAACAGATTTGCGTTTCCTGAGCTCTTCCTTCAGTGCTCGGACACGGCCCTCAATGTCACTCTGATCAGATGTAGCTTCTGTAAAGAAACATTTACTGGGTGAAGATTATAGTGAGTGGAACTTTCATGTGAGGCAAAGCGTTAACTCACAGTTGGCTAGGATGTGGACAGCAGCACTCAGTGGGGGACATTTATCAAGAGTGTCCGAGACAAAATATTCGTAGGTTTTTAGAAATCCATGCAGAACGGTCTCAGGCATTTTAAGAAATCACCAAATAGTGCAGTTTCCTTCTTAAACTTTTCTTAAATAGGATGAGTTAGGAAGGTTTCTCAGACAGTGCAGTTTGTGAGGGAAATTGCTGTTGCTGAGGTAACCAATACATCTGCTGTATTGCATGAATGCCCAGCACAGGAACAGTTGAGCATAGAACAGCTTCACAGGAACCAGCAGGTAGGAGGAGCTCTTCACAAATTATGTGTAGCTTGCACTGCACAAGCTGTGTAGAAGTACTATTCAGTACTTCTTAATCTGCTAAAGTTTAGGAATGGATTAGCACTTTTCTTAACTGTAGTGCAGTTCTAGAAATTCACGCTATTAAGTAGGATTTAAGAATTTTCTCATGATCATGCAGAACTGTTCCTGCTGCTGGTTAGAACTGTTTAAGAAGGAAAAACTGTCGGTAATGCTTTGACAAATCTGGCCCAGAGACAGTAACAGCTGTGAAGTCATGCAGGTCAGTTAAATATTTAAAAAAATGGATATGGTAATTACCTGAATGCGTCATAGACAGGGACTCTTCAGACCATGTGTGAGAAAGCTGATGGGGTCGTAGGGTAATGTGGACTCTCTGCCTTGGAGACTTAATACTCTCTTTACTGGATTCAGCTGGGGACCTCTCGCTTCTAGAAGGAGACTATAAAAGAGAAAAGAAGCGGTTCAAAAATAAAGTAAAAAATAACACAGTGAGTGACTGTCTTTTTCATCTTCACAGATTTAGTTTTTGTTGCTATGTAAAGATGATACAGTGGTTGTGGGTCATGCTGTGAGTCGTACAATTCATTAGTTTAAGTCATTCAAAAAAAAATACTATAAACAGCTTTGAAGCTGCCACTGAATAACATGTAAAGACATGTATGGCAACATTTATAAGAGAAACATTTGGGTGTAACGTATAGATTGTAACTGTACACCTACCCCAAGTGCTGTAAGAATGTGTGTAATACCAGTTAGGTTTTTGGCACACTGAACTCACTGGTGTGTCAGACTTATCATATATCCCCATCACAATAAATACGGTGCTTGGATTTTGAAAATCCACAACAGCTGACGTTGCTCAGGGCTACTCTAGGCAACAGAGATATCAACACAGGCCGAAAGACTTTATAATTCCAACACTTGTGTCCTGACAGACAGCTGGCATTTTCTGCACCTTCCAGCAAATTCTGCCTGGCAATACAGAGTTTTGAACATATCGGCTTTATTTCTGTGTTCTGCCAAGCTCCACCAATGCATTTTACTTTAAACTAGGAAGAAAAGTATCATCAAGAAAATGTTTTTTTTTTTTTTTTTATTTATTTATTTGAAGCTCCGGTTGCTTGTTGGACTGGAAAAACAGATGCAGATAATCCTGAGAATAATTCTCAATTGATCCAGGATTATGCAAATTCTGTATGCAATTTTCTGCATCTTGAAAATGGACCTATCAAATTCCACTTAGGCAGCATCTGATTGGTCAATTTGCTTCTTTTTAGTTTCAGTCTATTCAAATGAATAATAATGGTGCAACGTGAAAAACACGTGAAAAACTGACACAGCTGTGCAGTTATGAGTAACGCCATAAAAAAGGAAGACACCTATAAAATAAAGTAAAGCTGTGTAAATCAGACACCTAATTGATTGGTTTGTTTTCAATCTGCATACATTTGCATACAGAATGTGAATAATCGCACATCATCTTAGATTTATTTGGACCTCACTGAGCAAAAAAAGTGCCTTGCATTGTCGCTGTAGAAAAAAAAAGCCATACATCCCTCCAGCTCTTACTCACCCTCAAAGTTGTATTGTTTGTAAAGGTGATTAGGAGATTACAACGATTACTCACACCATTTTCATATTTTAATCTGCCATTTATTTTTAAAAAGTCATACACCTGACTCAGATCTGTGAACAAAGTCTAGAGCTGGCAGTGAGAATTTCATCTTCTTAGAACAGCTACCAGCTGACCTCACCCACCTTCTCCCTCCTGTGAAGCAAGGGGCAGATGTGGGCAGGGTCAGCACAGTGTTCTCAGGGGGAGACTGGATGGTTTCCCTCCTAGCCACTCCCCTGAATACCCTCCAATGGGTGATGGTGGGATAGGGGAACTCTGTTCACAGGAAAAGCCTGGCTGGTTTCCCCTGCCAGAGACTCCCTATCTCCTGTGGATGATGGTGGGCTCTAGGTTCACTGGAAAAGACTTCTTGATTTTCTCCTCCCAGCTACTCTCCGACTACCTCCTGTTGGTGATATTTTACAGGACAATACTGGCTGGTCACTCTTCCCCTAATAACTCCTGACTACTTCATGTGGGTGATGGTGGGATGGGGCAGCTCTATACTTAAAGGACAAAACTGGCTGGTCCCCCTTTCCTGAGTGACTCCCTATCTTCTGTGAGTGATGGTGGGATAGGGGGAGGTCTGTGTTTAGAGGAAAAGACTGACTGGTTTCCCCTCCCAGCAACTCCCCAGTCCCTGTGGGTGATGGTGGGACAGGGGGTGCACAGTTTACAGAACAAGATTGGCTGGGTTCCCCTCCCAGCGACTCCCCATTTTCTGTGGGTGGTGGTGGGATAAGGGGCGCTCTGTGTTTACAGGACAACACTGACTGGTTTCTCCTCCCAGCGACTTCCTCCTGTGGGTGATGGAGGGGGAGCTATAAATTCACAGGAAAATACTTTATACTGTTTTATGCACTTACCTTCTTACTGGGGACAGATAAGCCCAGATCTTCAGAGATGCTGCTGATTTCCCCACTCTGCTCATGGATCTGTTCAGCGATGGTTGATTGCTCTATGCTCTCGGAGGATAAATACTCTGGTGGGGGGCTTAAAGAGGTCCTGGTATGAATCGTGGGGCTTCTTAGAGTTGGAGAGGCTTCCCTACTACTTCTCTTCTCTGCAGAGCACACACACAAAAAAAAAATCTTAAATTGACATACACAATTTTAGCTCTTCTTCCTCCTCACCTACACCCCCTTCAAATAGGCCAACAACAGCATACTGAAAATAAAAAATGATGTACGTAGTCTGGTCACATGTCAACCAATGGGCTCTTCCACCTGTTTCCCTCTACTGTTCTATAGATGGAGTTCTGCGCCTGACGTTAATAGAGCCAGAAGGGAAGGGCAAGTAGCCCAGAGGTCACTTTCCTCCTCCTCCTGCACAACCATACAGAAAGGGCTGTAGCTTGGATTGCCAGGACTCTGTAGGGCTTGGGATCTTGACCTGCAGTCAAGGCCAAAGCAAAGCTGAGTGCTCTGTAGTTAAGATTAAACTAAAACTGCAGCATTTAAAAGTCTTACTTTATCTAATGCTGTTTAAAGTGGCATAAAACTCAAAAATAAAAATCATAATATAAAAAAGTGCCCTTAAAAATATAGATTATCCATTTTACACTGTAAATAAAGCAATATTCCAGTCTTACTTCTAACCTTTTGCTTCTCAACCCCTTTATGAACTGATGCCAAGAAGGAGCCAGCCACTGTGCATCATGGGGCAGGTTTTTTCTTTTTCTTTATCCCTGCAGCCTGATAGATGGTGAAGACTTCCAAGGCTTCCTCCAGCAGTTTTAGTTCATGATCTGCAGCTGCCTTTGTCGCTGTCTCAATCAGACTGAGTGCTAGCAGACATGGACGGAGCTGCATATCATAAATAAGAACTCAGAGAGGAAGTCTTTGACATCTTTTGGGCTGCAGGAATAAACAAAGTAAACCGACAAAACAAAACTGCCCCAGTATGCACAGCAGCTTTCTAAGGTTTATGAAGGAGTTTGAGAATCATCTAGGTTAAGAGGGCAAAACCCATACTAAACCTGGTGTATTCATGGTCCATCTTGTACATGTTCTACCCCAATTATTGTGTCCCCCTTGTACCTCGTGTCGTCCTGTGTCCCCCATGTTCCCCCTTCTAGTGCCGGCTTCTGCTGATCGCGTCACCAACAGAAGCCGGCACTAGGAGAGCAGTAAGCGAGAGGTGAGGTATCTGATCACCGCTGGAACGGATTGATGAGGTGAGCTGTGCTGCTTATAATTATACACAGGGGAGTGGAGGAGACATGGGGGACAATACAGGCCGTCTCTGACATTGTGGTGGGTCGTATGGGTTCGTAAGTCAGGGACTCCCTGTATTTGGCATATAAGATGCAGTGACTTTTTCTCCCCGTATTTGGAGGTCAAAAAGTGCGCCATACATCAACTGCCCACTGGGAAAGTACTACTGACCTGTTTCTGGAGAAGCGTGTTAGATTTGGGTAGCACAAGTAAGTGAAAAGCTAGGGGACACCTCTAATTGTTGGAGTTTTTATTAATTATGCAAATATAAATTTAACAGGTTTGGAAATTTCAGTTGAAAACAGACTCCTCACCTTCCACCACAGTGTCTTCCCCCTCCGTACTTTGGCTCTTTGTTTTCACTCTCTGTTTATCCCAAGCTGCCAGTGCCTGCTTCTCAATGCGTCTAATTTCCAGCTCTTCAGCATCCAGCCTCCTTTTCCACTCCAGAAGCTCCTGTGCATGCAGCCTCCTCTGCACCAGCTGCTGCTCCCGCTTAGTTAGGAATCTGAGGAGAGGTGTCAAGGTGAGAGACATACACTCTGTGGCAGACAACTCACCCAGGATAGGAAGGGATGAGGGAAGAGCAAGCAGTGGAAAAAGGAAGAAGGAAACACAACATCCGCATGCTCTGCCTTCACTAGCCCCCCAACAGCACACTGTCATGCCCCCAGGATTTATCATCATCATCAACAAAGCATCTCCCTACCCCCCCTCACACAGTGCAGGGAGCAGAGGGAGTGATGCTGTTACCTGAGCAGCTGGCGGCAGATATACAGCTGGAATTTGGGATGAAGTTTGGGAAAGCACACACTGAGAGAGGCCCAGTGCTGGGGCGTAAAGACAGAGAAGAAGCAGTGAACAGGACAGATGTCTCTACAAGAGAAGGAGCAAGAGTTTACCAAGAGAGTGACAAACAGTAACAGAGTGGAACAGCCAAAAATCTGCAAAGACAGGACCACTATGAGGATCCTGGAGGATGCCAAGCAGAGTGCAACTGAGAAAGGCAAGGAAGTCACATGGTTTCATATTATATGGGAAACTGAATACTATGGAGAAGACACCAGAGACAAGGATATGACAACAATGAACTATCGCAGGATGAAACATAGCATGGAAAAATCACGGTTAGCATTAACAGAAAGAAATGACGCAATGTAATTTATGCCATGTGTCATTAAATGTGCGGTACATTTCTACATGCTAGATACAGCAGGCTGCACACAAATCAATTTACTACCTGGGAACTCCATCAGCTTTAAGAATAAGGGATCTTTTCGACTGCAAATTGGGATCCCGATTGCAAACCCACAGCGATCTTATTGAGATTTGTCATCTGACATACAATTTTCAGCGCATTGCAGCTTGTTTTTTTCCTGCAATCATTATTAACATTGTGATTGCAATTTTCTGAGCGTAGGTGGAGGGGTTTCAAGCCATATAGGAAAATCACATGAAAAATTGCATAGTACTGCTCTAGGTATTGACCAAAAGAACCTATTTAATAAAAAATGACACATTCTATGGATCCTGTTCTAATATAAAGTTATAATTACCTTCTGAATCCGTCCCGGAGCCCGGTGTCCGCCAGCTACTGGTGCATAGCCCCACCTCCTTGCAGACAAAAACATGGTGCTTTCTTTATTTGGGATAGAGAAAGTGCCACAACTCTTTTCTGCAAAAGGCGGGGCTCCACGACAGATTGAGAAGAAAAAGACCGGGCTACGTTTATATTAGAAGAGGATCCATAGAATTGTGGCATTTGAAAGCTGGCCGACTGAGCCAGTCACTGGCCACTGCACATGCGCGGTCATAGTTGCGCACCTCCTTGATATCGCTCCAATGGCCAGGAGCGTCCAGAGCAGTTCAGCTTCAGAAGCCTCCATGGGGACTCCCAAAGGCGCATTCAACCAATTGGTGGGTTAACTGTCACGGGAGCAGTGGTGGATCAAAGGCACGAAGAGAAGTCTGAGAAGGCTCTATGGGATCTAGAGCCTTTCCTCTACAAAGGAGTGTCTAAAGTTTTTTAGGTTCACTTTAGTATTACTTTAATCACTTAAGTACCAGCGGTCCCTCACCCCTTAAGGGCCAGAGACCGCTCGTACCAGAAACCGCGGAAAACCACGATAATAACGACGAATTGCCGCACATATCCGCCGCAATCTTCGTCACCGCCACATGTTGGGAACCTGGCCCACCCACTTTGCCGTCTCTATGACGGCAGAGTTCCTGTGAGCCGGTCAGGGCCACTTTCATTGGCTCCTGACCATGCCTATTAATGTAAGCCAATGAGAGCTGCTTACGTTGATAGACGGCTCCTGACCCGCTAACAGGGCTCTGCCGTTATAGAGACGGCAGAGCGAGTGAGCTGCGGTGGGGAGATAGCGGTGAGATCGTCGGGAGTGACTAAAGCGGCGAGAACTCGCGGGGTTGGTGGATTGAAATCCACGCCCTGCCAGCCTAGATTTTAATCAGTAAGGTCCTCAAGTAGTTAACATGTGAATATTAACTGAAATAATCAACTTACAAAGAAAGCACAAGTGTAAGTTTACATAATCTCAAATTTCAATACATGGGGCATTACAGATTTCGTCTACATTGCTCTTAGCAGAGTTTTATCTGACGTGAAACAAAATTCTGAGGATTGGAAATTATATCGAAACATTTCTGGAGACACTGCATGAAATCGGGGTCGGCTCACACAGGTTAGTTGCCCTGCATTTTTGATGGAATGGGCTGCAGACAAAAACTGGTAGCACATAGCAAACCGTTACCTTTAATGGGCAGGTTCATCTCTACCTGTTTTTGATGTGCCCATTTTGTCCATTGCGTTTCTGTAATGGACAATGTGGACAGGTATGATTTTTATGGACAGTGGACGGTGTCACCATTCATGAATGGCACGCATCCTCTCCAAAGTGACAGCAGACCGTACAACAGTCCATATGGCCTACCTGTAACCACACAATATGGACACAATATTGCTCCTGCTGGGTCCATTGTAGTATGAACCAAACCTAAGCACGTTGACCATGTTACAGCAAATGAATAGCAGAGTGTGAAGGCAACATGTAATAATCAGATATGGAAGTAATTACTTGGCATCCGTATGGCTGTGCATTTTCCGGAGCTTCTGCATGATGCTGCTGGTTTCACTACCAGACACAGACACAGGAGAGGGGCTCCGGCTCTCTGCATCAGAAGGAACACGGCTTGATGATGGACTAGGCTGTGCCTCCCCTTCAGTAGGCTGCTCCTGCTCAAGGAAACAAGTACATCAGTGTCTTCAATCTTGTTCATATTGACAGTTGCAAAGGTTAAACATCATGGCAATCACAATGCAACTACATGGAATATCACTTTGATGGTAAGGATGGAGGTAAGCAGAGGATGGTTGTAATGATTGCAGCAGCAACCACTCTCACCCGCTGTGTGTGTACAGGGAATCAGCAGGTTCACACATTAATGTTTATTGCACCATAGTGGTACTAGAGTGGCTGGTTAGTTTATCTGCCAACACCTGGAAAATAGCTATGGTAAATGGAGATTTCCAAGTATCTAAAATGCAGCGATTGTGAATCTATCCTTAATCCTGCAAATATACAGGGAGTGCAGAATTATTAGGCAAGTTGTATTTTTGAGGAATCATATTATTGAACAACAACCATGTTCGCAATGAACCCAAAAAACTCAATATCAAAGCTGAATATTTTTGAAAGTAGTTTTTAGTTTGTTTTTATTTTTAGCTATTTTAGGGGGATATCTGTGTGTGCAGGTGACTATTACTGTGCATAATTATTAGGCAACTTAACAAAAAACAAATATATACCCATTTCAATTATTTATTTTTACCAGTGAAACCAATATAACATCTCAACATTCACAAATATACATTTCTGACATTCAAAAACAAAACAAAAACAAATCAGTGACCAATATAGCCACCTTTCTTTGCAAGGACACTCAAAAGCCTGCCATCCATGTATTCTGTCAGTGTTTTGATCTGTTCACCATCAACATTGCGTGCAGCAGCAACCACAGCCTCCCAGACACTGTTCAGAGAGGTGTACGGTTTTCCCTCCTTGTAAATCTCACATTTTATGATGGACCACAGGTTCTCAATGGGGTTCAGATCAGGTGAACAAGGAGGCCATGTCATTAGTTTTTCTACTTTTATACCCTTTCTTGCCAGCCACGCTGTGGAGTACTTGGACGCGTGTGATGGAGCATTGTCCTGAATGAAAATCATGTTTTTCTTGAAGGATGCAGACTTCTTCCTGTACCATTGCTTGAAGAAGGTGTCTTCCAGAAACTGGCAGTAGGACTGGGAGTTGAGTTGACTCCATCCTCAACCCGAAAAGGCCCCACAAGCTCATCTTTAATGATACCAGCCCAAACCAGTACTCCACCTCCACCTTGCTGGCGTCTGAGTCGGACTGGAGCTCTCTGCCCTTTACCAATCCAGCCACGGGCCCATCCATCTGGCCCATCAAGACTCACTCTTATTTCATCAGTCCATAAAACCTTAGAAAAATCAGTCTTGAGATATTTCTTGGCCCAGTCTTGACATTTCAGCTTGTGTGTCTTATTCAGTGGTGGTCGTCTTTCAGCCTTTCTTACCTTGGCCATGTCTCTGAGTATTGCACACCTTGTGCTTTTGGGCACTCCAGTGATGTTGCAGCTCTGAAATATGGCCAAACTGGTGGCAAGTGGCATCTTGGCAGCTGCACGCTTGACTTTTCTCAGCTCACGGGCAGTTATTTTGCGCCTTGGTTTTTCCACACGCTTCTTGCAACCCTGTTGACTATTTTGAATGAAACGCTTGATTGTTCGATGATCATGCTTCAGAAGCTTTGCAATTTTAAGAGTGCTGCATCCCTCTGCAAGATCTCAATATTTTTGACTTTTCTGAGCCTGTCAAGTCCTTCTTTTGACCCATTTTGCCAAAGGAAAGGAAGTTGCCTAATAATTATGCACACCTGATATAGGGTGTTGATGTCATTAGACCACACCCCTTCTCATTACAGAGATGCACATCACCTAATATGCTTAATTGGTAGTAGGCTTTCGAGCCTATACAGCTTTGAGTAAGACAACATGCATAAAGAGGATGATGTGGTCAAAATACTCATTTGCCTAATAATTCTGCACTCCCTGTATAGCATGATGATGGCAATGAATGAAAAGGAGTTACTCAATTTATTGTTATATATGATGTGTCATTTTCGCAATAAACAAAACTTGTTATAATTTGTATGCGGATACAAATACATATTGAACAGCAGCTAGTTTGCTTGGGTGCCAACGATAGTTAAAATATTGGTAATGTTCATTACCGAACTCTTACTGTAGACTTACCTGGCCCCCATTCACCCCCCCCCCCTTTCCTAGTGCCTAACACTAACCCTTACCTACTAATATCCAACACTAAAGGTGGTCTCTAACAGTCCAATTTCTAGCGAAAAATCATTAGAGCGATCAGGAATTCTGATCGGATTGGTTGTAAATCTCCATTGGTGGACACAATCGATTATGAACGAGTGAAATAAAATGTTGTCCGAATTAATTTTTTCCGTCGAACCAAAATTTGGATTTTCTTGTTGGTTGTGATAGATAGGAAGCAAAGATTGGTTCCTTGAGGGTGTAGTGAACGATGTATTCCAATATTTCACTTCCGATACCGTCTTTCCCCTAAAGTAAGACATCCTCAGAATATAAGACCTAGCTAATACTTTGCTTATTCTGTTAATATAAGACATCCCCCGAAAATAAGACATCCCCCGCCGAGTAGCCGACACATACCACTAATGGACTGCGGTGTCTGTGAGGTCTCTGGGACGCTTTCTGTTTACTACAGGCTGCGTGCTGTCAGTTTGTGCTGCTCGTCGCCTTCTTCCCTGTTAGTTTACACAGGCGGCCAGCATGGGGGACACATCGTGCAGTGCCGATCAGGCACTTGTCATGTCATCCTTGCACACAGCAGATTTATCAACTGTGTGCAGGGATGACATGACAGGTGCCTGATTGGCACTGTAACTGTACAATGAGCAGCAGGCAAAGGCGTCCAGCAGGGGGACACATCATGCGTTGCAATATAAGACATCCCTGAAAATAAGCCCTAGCACACTTTTTGGAGCAAAAATTAATATAAGACACGGTCTTATTTTCAGGGAAACACGGTAGCTCGAACGATTTTTCACTAGAAATTGGACCGTTAGTGGCCCGCTTAAAGAGAATCTGTCCTCTAATACTCTAATATTCTTACACTAAAAAGCATACCATTGTATTCCTTATTTTCTCCTGTGCCCCTCTGTGCCGTTTCTGCCACTCTCTGCTGCAATCCTGGCTTGTAATTAACAGTTTTAGGCAGTGTTTACAAACAAACTAACCAGCTTGTAATAGGCTCACATAAACAGTGAGTGAGAGTGTGTGAGTCATACAGAGTGTGCAGGGGGCCTGCAGAGGGTGTGTATCGCTTCTATCCAATCACAAGCAGCCCTGCACATTCCACACATTCAAGCCTCAGGGCCCGTTTCCACTAGTGCGATGCGAATCGCCGGGATTCCACCGCTGACGAAATCGCATGCAGAATGAGATTCCACGTGCGTTTTTGCCGCGATTTCGCATAGGCAGAGTATATGCGAATTTAACCATGTCACTGCCTGGTTCATTTTACATTACTTTTCATGCGAATTCGCGGCAAAAAACGCATGTGCGTTTTCCCTATTAAATACATAGCCTGCGAATCGCCTGCATTCCTCACGCAGGCGAATTCTGCAGGCTCTACCGTGCAGAAAAATCCTGCACAGAAAAACGCAGGAAAAAACTGACAAGTGGAAACAGGGCCATCCACTTGTATTAGTTATGCGAATCCGCATGCAGACAACGCATGCGGATTCGCTCTATTGGAAACGGGCCCTTAGCCCGACAGACACGACAGAGGAAAGGAGATAAGATTTATTACAGAGACAGTGCAATTAGGAAAGGCTGCAGTAAGCCAGAGCACATTAGAACAGGCATAGGAACTTATAGGATAGAAGAACTAAGGCTGAAAAATTTATTACAGAGTCTCTTTAAGGCTTCTTTTCCACTTGCATGCACAATCGCAAAAGTTTCTTTTTCCACTCAACGTGATTGCGGCGGTCACCTTCGGGAGCGAAACAAGCTAATGGAAAAGTGCATTGCGATTTACATATCAATCACAGTACACTAGCGATCGGCAAAACGCCGGCACCCGCTTATTCAAGTGGATCGCGGCAAGTGGAAAAGGGCCCTAACCCCATTCCCCCCACTGCCTTACACTATCCTTCGTACCCTTTATTGCCTAGACACACCCCTCACCCCCTTAAAGACCAAAACTACAGTGGCCAATCAGCAAATAGGTGATCGGCTATACAGACTGTAGCCAATCAGCTAACTGCTATCAGTCGCACCTTGCGTCAGATTCGCTAGGAGCTGGTTAGCCACGGAGTTTTCATTGGCATCTATGAGACGCTTACTGCAGCGAGTGCCCAATCAGCCTGATCTATTCATGCCACACACAGAGAACCTTAGGCCTGTGTTTATGGCCTCCTAAGAGTTAGTTTACTTATGTGTTCATGTACTTACACTTATGTGATTTTAAAACAATATGAGAATGTGCCCAATAATGTAAATTACTTGCATTATCTATTTAACCTCTGCTAAATCACCAGTTTGTCACTAACCGCATCTACAAATGAGTCATTAGATGCACTTTCTGCCATACTTAATGTTTGCCAATGCATCAGCACTTTGTAAGATAGCTTATAATCAGTCCAGATTTTTTTTACTCCTGTTTTAAAAACTCAGAACTCTCCCCCACATCTCATTCTTCTCTAAGAAGGCCCTCAGCTTTGGTGGCGACGTCATCCTAGGGTGTGAGCTGTTACAAGCCTCCAAGCCAACATCACCATCAATCCCTTTCCCCTTCTGAACAGTATACTGTGTGTGTGTGTGTGGGGGGGGGGGGGAGTGGTAATGTCAAGCATTCAGTAACTAACAGGAACACACTCTCCAATCAGTGACAAAGGGTAATTGGCATAAGTGCTGTGCCCCCTTCCAGAAGTGACCACAGATGGACTGATCGCTGAGTAAAAAGGCTGGTAGACATCAAGTCAGAAGGCCAATTATGATGTCACTTGCTGGGTTTCGCTCTTGATTGGGCTCATGAGAATCTTTGATACAAAGGCCTGAAGAAGGGTGTATCTAGCCCCGGTAAGTATCGAATCTTTAGATTTAATCATCTCTGGTAAACTTTAAGCCTTTTGCTACTGCAATACACTGTAGTGGTCTCTACTATAAGTCCTGATAAAACACATTGAGTGTCAAACTGTACCAACAGCAGACATAAGAGTGGTGAAGAATACGCACCAGCTGTCCGCTCTCTGCAGACTTCAGCTTCTCCTGCAGCCGTAACGTGCTGTCCTGGATGCGCTGAATCTCCTCTTGCTGTTTCAGGATAAGTTGTCTTTCTCTGCGAGCGGCTTTGTTTGCCTCCTGCAAGCGCTTGATTTCCGCCTAAAGAATGAAAGTCTTAATGAAAGAATGAACAATTTATTTATAAGTACATAAGTACTGCCTGATAAACATACCTGTTCCTGCTGGAGTCTCAGTAAAAGACCTCGCTGTCGCTTTCTCAAAGGGGGCATTTTATCATCTTCTCCTTTGTCACGAAGATGTCTAGAAGCATACACACATTTTAAATTATAAAATGACAGAAGCAAAAAAAATGGTAGTTGCAGGTAAGCAAACCTGAACTGCAAAATGAGAGAAATGCATGTATAAGCACTAATGGTAAATAAACTGAAAATATGAGAAAAGGCAGTCATGACAGTGTTCTGTCAAATACGCTCCATTCAGGTGCAAAACAAATAGAAGTAAGAGCTCTGTGAGCGTCACAGTTCTGACTTGTTACCAGGGGGACACACGTAATTTGGGCACTGGCTATTGCTGGCGTCCGAATTACCTAGTTTATTTTCTAATTTGGTCTTTGTGCAATTCACATTATGGCCTATGGTGGCGCCCAAGTCATTGGTGCAGAAATTTGCTGGCTCACCCCTTCTCCTCCCATAATGTTCCCTGGTGTCTAGCGGTACCTCCTCCCCTACCATAAAGTGAAACTCTAGAGGAGATACCATTAAGCACCATGTAATGCTGTATGGGGAAGGGAAGGTGGATGGCCACTGGGTATGACTGGAGTATAAACCATTTGTTTTGGAGGCCGATTTAGGAGCAAAAATATTAGTTTATACAGTACATGGCTCCACTACAAGATCTGTGCAATGCAATGTATAATTGTACTGACAATTGGGAAGGCTGGGCTCTCCACTTGCTTTACTTTCACATTCTATTTATCCCAGCAGTCTATATCATAAGGTTCTCACTGAATTTACTCTTAGTAATAAATACATACTCGTTACATGTTCTCTTGCCCACAAGTGACACATTTCTTTCAAAATATAATAAAGCAGTAATATAAAAAGTAAATACGATATCTTTATGCACAAGCAACAAATATGCCTCATTGCAGGTGTGGACAAACAGAGGAATCAGGAGCCATTCAGGCCAGAAGCCAGAAACTGCTAAAGCCCTTCTACCTTTTCTGGTGCTCCAGCCATGCAAGCTCCGCCTTGGTCTTCTCTTTCAGGGCTTTCTGACGTAGGCGAAGAAGGGCGGCCTGGTGGGCAGAGCGCATCTCCCCTTCTTCCATGTACTGCCGCACCATTTCCATGGTGAATTTCCAGAAACTGTCCTGTCCACTGGAAAATGGTCCAGTAAGCTCCTGCACAAGAGTTGCACAATCATACACAACAGAATTTAAAACCATTACATTAATACAGATATGGTGTCATACATAGGAAGCAACTCAGCATATAGGAAAAACAAAGTAGTATTGAGGCTTAACTGTGCTTTGCAATTGCAAGCAATTCCAAAAGCGCTAGGCTAATGAAAGTAAATAGCTGCAAACCCACAGGAGGGATTGAAATTAGAGAAGTCGCAATTGCGGGTCCTGCAGCATTTTTGGAGTGTATGCGCTTGAAGTATAGGAGCGCTGCAAAACTGCTTTTGAATTGCTGTTCAAAAGCGATTTTGCCTGCACTTGTGGTGTTTTGAATAAAGATTTTACTTGCATGCCAAGTCTGTGCACCAACTTCTGACACGTAGCCACGGCCCCTTGCACATTATGTGTAAGGTGGAGGAACAGTACTACAGAAGCCAGCGCACAGACCCGGCACATACAGTATGTTAAAACTTAAAGCGATTGCACTTTAAGAAGCGCAAGCGCTGCTCCCAGTGGGTGCCCAGCCTTAAAAAACATTTAACTGTGCTTCAAGGTCAGAGCAGAGCTGACCAACAAGCCTCACCTTATCAGGTGTACTTTCTTCATCAGATTCATGCCTCCGACTTCTTTGTCTCTCCAAACTACCTCGCCGATGGGACTCAGAGGGAAGCAGTGAACGGAATGATAATTCTTCAATGCCTTCTTCATTAGGAAGCGCCTCTGAGCTAGCACCTGACAAAATCAATCACAAACATAGACGTGAAACTGCTGTTACTTTCTGAAGGACCCTAATAAAATTGACAGGATAAAAGTTATGACCCCAGCGGTCTGCTAATCATACATGCAAAGTTGGCCTGGGCAGATTTATGGTTAAAAAAAAGGGATATGTTCATATACAAAATGTAAACCGTGATGGCTCTCTAAATGCAAACCTTTATCATCAAGTGATATGTTGCTGTCCCCCTTCACTGTACTCTTT
This sequence comes from Hyperolius riggenbachi, assembly GCF_040937935.1. Classification (NCBI taxonomy): domain Eukaryota; kingdom Metazoa; phylum Chordata; class Amphibia; order Anura; family Hyperoliidae; genus Hyperolius; species Hyperolius riggenbachi. The sequence continues at coordinate 98,328,670 of NC_090651.1, forward strand.
TCTCCTATTGGAAGCTCCTCAGAAATGCTCTCCTCAAGATCTTGTTGGCTAACTATTTCTTCCTTCACAGATGCAACTGAGGATGCTGAAGGACTGTCTTGCTCACTGCTGCTACTGAAAAACATCCACATAGCAATATCAGCATTCATTAACCAATTACAACCACGGGTAATGCACAACCCAACACTACAGCAATGAAAAAAAAAAGGTTGTGTGACCTACGCACCTGTGAGATCGCTCTTTAAAGCTAGACACACTGCTTGGAGGTTGGGAAGATGGTGAGGCAGATCGAGAGCCCTTTTTCCTACACAGGAAATAGCGAAACAATATACATAAGATATATTACAGGGGAATTTGCTCACCTCTTGAAAATTAAGACAGCTCTGGTCATATGCAACATTAAGACTTGGACCCTTAGAGGCCTATTTCTACAGCATCCAACATCACGGTGGTAAACAATATATTCTTTGACCTATTTATAAAAGGTCTGGATTTCACATAGCTTTAAGAACAGTGTTGTGATATTTCATTTGGGTCACATGATGTTTAAAACACAGTGACTTGACTGACCTAGACAATTTCAGACTAATTATGTGCATGTGTGTTCCCTAAAATGGTTGAACACTGATAGTGCCTCAGCGTGAATCCCAGGTTATGAGCATGACAGGTTTTCTTGTGTGCTGACTGGTATAGGAAGAGTAGGGTCCTTTACCATAATGGGAAAATCTCATCGCTGGTGTAAAGGTCTAGTACAGAATGCTACTGCATGCAATCCATTTTGGAAGCAAATGCTCCCTTTCCTCAACAGCAAAGTCTTGCAACCTGGTTGTTTTTAATGCATCTAGCATTTCAGCTTGATGTGTCATGAGTGCAGAGGGTTAATGATTGTTTGTATGTAAACTGACCACTCCCCTCAGCTCCCAAGTTTCAATATAAAATCGTGGTCTCTTAGCAAGGTGAGCATAGCCTCTCCTTTGTATGTACGACCAACCATTTATCCACTAACAATCCAGCTCTGATTGATGGCCCATAGTCCAAGAAAAAGGCAAGCATAACAAATATACCAAAATGTGCTTACGGAATATAAACTAGCACATAAAGAGAAAAAGTACCCTAAACAGCACCAATCTGGGTGCCTATGCTTTGGGTCTGGTGGTGGCTGTCTCCTCCCCACTTCCTCCTTCACATAAGCACTTCTCTCACAATTCACTCTTCTACTTGGTTTGATCAGCTTATTGGTTGGAGATTTGTTTTAAGATTGCCATACATCTAGCGATGCATGAGCAGACCAAGAGACAAATCTCTCTCATCGAATCTAATGAGCAAGATTTGTCAGCTGCCCATACACCGCAGTCTGATTCCCGATCTCACGCTGAAATCGATCCGGTATCAGCCCTGAGCGCTGCCACGCCGCTGTGCCCCCCTAATGCCCGCCATGCCAAAGTGTATATATTACCTGTCTGCGGCCTCCACTTGTCGCCCGCTGCTCCAGGCGCATTCTCCTCTTCGCATATACGCACGCCCCACGTGGTTTCCGAGTAAGGGCGTGTATGTGTGATGTCACACGCGCGGCCTTACCAGGAAACCACGTGGGTCGTGCGTAGATGAGGAGGATGTGTCTAGAGCAGCAGGGGACAAGAGGAGGCCGCGGACAGGGAATGTATACAATTTGGCACGGCGGCGGATGGTTGCATCGGTCGTCAAGAAATTGCATGCCGTTCCCGCTGCACACTCGACCAAACAACTTTGGCCCGACATCTTGCAGCATGCACTATTGACGATACGACCAATTTCCGTCCTGCAATTGGTCGCTTTGTCGGTAGGGCATGCACTTGGCAGCACAGACTTTCGTCCAATTCGATTATAATAATTGAATTGGATGGTCGATCGGCCGTCAAGGTGCCTGATGTATGGCCACCTTTATGCTCCTATGCAATTGCAAGTTAGGTTGCGGTTCCTATTTAAACAGGCAATGCACTTTTTGGTTGCTATTTAACTTCCACCATTCCTTACCATAATATCATTATTAGCATTTGCACCTTATTTTCTTGCAAATAGTTACTATGCATTTTTCTTATTAATCTGTGTAAGGATTTCTTACTTTGAGCTTAATTGCTTCTACAATGTACAGACATGCTGTTGGGGAGTTGAATCTATAAGACATACTCATTTTTTTTATACCAGGATGTTGATATTTATTAATGGCCATCACTGAACCTTAAAGAGGAGCTGTCAGCCATACTATGCCAGATAAAAAAAAATCTACATATATAAGTAGATAAATACTTGCTCTACTTACATAACATGTGTATTGCACTGTCCACGTGTTGATTTCAGTGAACTTTATAAAATAAGAAAAGGTAAATGGAGAGAATTCTGTTCGCTGGCAGGGGCCATCTTTAGTTTCTCCAACTGAAGCCAATGCTGAGGTAATTTTCTCCCTTACTCCCCCCCCCCCCTCCTCCCCATAGCAATACCGTAGTGAACACCACATCAGTGGGATTCCCCGCATCCATGAGAGCCCCCCCAGCCCTGCTACTATATCCATAGGGATTCTCCTTGCATTTACCTTCAACCCTGCAGCATCCCCGCTCGTCTCACAGCATAACAGCGCTTAGTGGGGAAGAATAAATGCAGCTCCATCGCCTGGAACCATGTTGAGGTGAGTCTGTGTGCGCTGCATATATACATCCAGACTCTACAATTCTGCGGGACGAGCGCCGACCGGGGGATGCTACAGGGTTGAATGTAAATGCAGGGAATCCCTATGGAAATAATAGAGCCAGGTGTCCCCATGAAAGCGGAGGTGCCCACATGAATCGGCGGAGATGCTCGTCGGGCTGGAGTGCAGGGAGGGGGCGGACGGTGGCAGACACGGAGGCATCCAATGAGAGGAGTAGGTGGGAGAGTGACACAGGCTGCAGTCAATCAGGCTGAAATAGCGGTATCTGTGCAGAGCGGGAGGAAAGTAAAGGAGAACGCCCCCCCCCCCCCCCCCCCCCGCCCTGCCCCAGGCTGCACTGCAACTTCTCTTTTGCGGTTGATTGCTGCGTATTAAGGAGCTGGGGACATGAGGATTAATATCTGCAATTAAATAAAGTATTGATTTTGAAGTTAGGCATTGCCTGTTTAGCATTCTTTTTTTATGTTCAACCCATAGAAATAAAGAATTTATTTTGGTTTTCATGCCTAACAGTTACTCTTTAAAAGGAGTTCTGTGGGGCTGCTGCAGATAAAAACGGCTATCTATCAGCCCCCTGTAGCAGTAATGTCCCACGCCGTCCTCCTCCGATCTGCCGTTCTCCGCCGCCGTCCCCGGTCTAGCGCGTCATGCATCCAACTGCGGCTGCGCGGCTAGGGCCGCGGGCCTGCTCGCTTTTGCCCACGTCACCGGAAGCTTACTGCGCAGGCGCAGTAAAAGAAAACTTCGCACTGCGCCTGCGCAGTTAGTTCCCGATGACGTGACCGGGAGCGCGCATTATTCGTCTGTGTTAGACGAATAATAGCCTGGTGCCGGGGAATGGCAGCTCGGAGGAGGACTGCGTGGGACACGACAGCTACAGGGGGCTGATAAAAGCCCCAGGTAAGTGTCTGTTTTTATCTGCAGCAGCCCCCACAGAACCCCTTTAACACCTTTTGGCGATTTTTATTGTTTTTATATGTGTTTATATTCTTCAATAAAGATTTACTGATTATTTGCATACCAAATTGGCGCTGTTTTGGGTAGTTTTTCTCTTTATGTGCAAAGTCAGGGCCCTGTAGTAAGAGAGGAATGGAATCATTTTTCACTGTAAATGTTATGTGGCTGTATTGAGGTCAGTAGCTCAATAAATAAGTTGAGTAAGAAGTGGTCCCAACCTTACAAGATGCATACAGAGTATCTTTCTTATTAAAACAGAAAGTCCACATATAATATGATTTTAAAAAACAGACCTCTAGTTTTCAACTGCAATAACAGAATAAATTAATTCATGTCTGTGGGCAATAGGGACAGTTTCAGTGAGCACAAAATGATGGTGAATAAGAATACAGGTTTTATATACAACTTAGAAACGTCCCATAAATAATGTTTCCATACCTAAGGCCATGAGAACGATGTCGTTTATATGGCTCAGAGGGAGAGGTGGCAGCAGGATCTGAGCTGGTAGGAGACAAATAATCATGCTCCCCCTCCTGAAAAAGGCAAAGAAGCAATAGCATCATCTTACAGTATATACACTGTAGCTTTCCAGCACATTATAGATAAAATCAGTGAACCAGAGATGAAGCACCCTCATGTATTTTACCATATATTTCAGTGGTACCATTATCAGCCCTGATAAAATCCCCGACAGAGCATTCAGTCTGGCTTTGCTCAGGAATCATTATAGCTGAGTCATTATAGCAGAGCCAGAAGGGGGCAAGCTGAGGCTTGAAAAGAAACCAGAGAAGACAGACTCAGCTATAATTAATGATTCCTGAGCAAAGCCAGACTGAATGCTCAGTCTGGGATTTTATCAGGGCTAATAACAAGCAGGATGAGCAGTGAAGAATGAAAGAGCAGAGTAGGTGTTTTCTTGCACGCACGCACGCACGCACGCACGCACGCACGCACACACGCACACACACACACACACACACTAAAATACATGAGGGTGCTTCGTCTCTGGTTCACTTTAACTTCCCACATTTTCACTAAATGAAAAAAAAGGCTAACAAAATAAGAGTGAGGACACTGAACTAAGAAAAATTGTTATTGTGATTCAAGGCTCACGGAGTAAAGCTGCTGTAGAGGATATGAAAAAAAAAATACTTCTATATAAACCAAATATAGCACAGCACAATATAACAAGGCCCTCTCATAAGCCTTAGATGAAGCTGTCCCCCTAACCTTCCGCCCCATCAACCCCCCCCAATTCCCAACCCTGGCACTCCACCCACACACGCAACCTCAAGAACGGGACACGAGCCGCTGAGCAGAAATGGGGGAAATCATGCTTCAATCCCAATTTCCTGGACTGTAAAGCTAAGCCGCTACTTTTCCACACTGCACTAACAGAAGCTAAACAAAAGTATTTTTCAGCCCCGATTGAAACACGAGCCTCCAACCAACGACGTCTCTTCGCCACCTTCAACTCCCTACTTAACCCCACTCCCCCCCCATCTCAGCCAATAACTTTGCCACTCATTTCACCAGTAAAATCGCAGCTATCCAAAATTAAATCTCCCTCCTACATTCTTCAAATTCCCTCCAACTCCTCCCCGGCCACTGCCATGCCTCACCTTCCATGGCTCTCCCATGTCCCCCCCCCCCCCTCACCTCCTCCATCCAGACTGTTCCAATGCACTACCCTCCCTCATCTCCTTCACTCCTGCCACCATTGAAGAGGTGAATCTATTGCTTGCCACCTCCTCCCCCCTCAACCCCACCCCCTGACCTGGCCTAAGTCCTCACCTCCTTGTTCAACCTCTCCCTCTCCACCAGCACGTTCCCCTCAGCTTTTAAAGAGGCCACTGTACTCCCCCTGCTGAAAAAAACCTTCACTTGACCCCTCCCTACCATCCAACTACCATCCAATCTCTCTTCTCCCTTTTGCCTCAAAGCAGGGCTGTGGAGTCGGTCCAAAAATCCACCGACTCCGACTCCTCGGTTTAGGATTCCACCGACTCAGACTCCTCGACTCCGACTCCTCTAATTTGCATATTACAATCTTGTTGATTAAAAGTATGTAACGTGAAATTTGTCTCTCAACTGCCAACGCTTAGGAATTTTACAAGACAACTGAAGTGAGAAGGATATGTAGACTACTATATTTATTCCCTTTAGACTAAAACTAGTCCTTGGTAAGAGTACTTGTAAAAGGTACAAACCGGAACAAAGAACATCTATCAGGCCCTAGGCAATGTTACTGTGGGTACATGTAAGAGTGATGTGCAGGTACTCTGCAGGGGAATAAGGAGATTCTTCCTCTATTACACATTCTTCATGCACAATCTGAACCAGATTTATGGGTGATAGACAACACCTCTGTGTTCAATGTGCACAACATTCTCAGTGGATTCCCTGCAGCTCTGTGGAGAGTGCATATGTAGAGTATAGTACTACTGTGTAACAAAGTAAACCTGAGACAGATGAAATTAAAGTTTTGTACATACCTGGTACTTCCTCCAGCCCCCTTCAGGCTAATCAGTCCCTCGCTGTCCTCCTCCGCCACCTGGATCTTCTGCTATGGGTCCAGGTACATGGGCCAGTCGGGCGTAGTGCGCATGCACACACTCCGCCGCCGGGAGCGTACTACACCTGCGCAGCACTATTGCGCAGTTGAAGAACGCTCCAGGCTGTGGGAGTGGCACGTGGCTGGACTGCGCTGACTGGCTGAATTACCAGGACTCATAGCAGAAGATCCAGGTGGTGGAGGACAGCAAGGGACTGATTGGCCTGAAGGGGGCTGGAGGAAGCCCCAGGTATGTATAAAACTTTAATTTTCATCCGTCTCAGGTACCCTTTAATTCATAGTCACCAAACCAAATTTTAACAACATATCAAATTATTTGATTTCATGAGCAAAGAGTGCGTACATTTGCATAAATCAGAATCAACGCAGAATTATTTCCATCTCGTTGACCATCTCTATTAGTGACACAGCTACACATCAGACTTTATTCTTACAGCATAGATGTTATTTAGTGTATATATAAGAGATTCCTGTGTACACATCATATATACAGTCACAATCAGATGTGTATATCTGACTTTAAAAATACAGGGTCTGCTTTATTGAAGCAGCACAAGTAACTAATTTTGATTGGTTTATTTCATTTTTGTGGACTGAGCACAGCTATTACTGTATATATACTGTATATATTCATTATTTTTAATGACTATTATGTGAGAAATAGAACATTTTATCATATTTTCTATTTTAATTACAGTTACAAATTCATTAGGAGTCGGAGCATTTTTCCCCCACTACGACTCCAGGCACCCAAAATTGCTCCGACTCCCCGACTCCGACTCCACAGCCCTGCCTCAGACTCGCTCCTTCCTTCAACCCCCTTAAGCAAGCCCTCAAAACACATTTCTTTAAAATGGCCTACCCCACTAACTCTCTCAGTCAACCACCTTTTCCACAGTCCTACCTTGTGTCCCTCCCCCACCCTTTAGATTGTAAGTCTTTGGCAGGGCCTCCCCCCTCCCTTCGTGTGTCGTCCTTAATTTCACTACCCCAGCAATGACACCCTTCTCATGGACTAACTCGGACTGGTTTTGCCGGGTTTCTGTAAAACGCATTTTATACCCTGATTGCATGTATAACCTTGTGCTAAGTTGTATAACCGTTTGCTACCTCTCTGTCTGTCACCCCTTGTTACAATATATGTATTTATTGTCCAGCGCTGCGTAATATGTTGGCGCTTTATAAATACAAATAATAATAATAATAATAATAATAATGATATAGAAGCTGTATATAACTAAACCCGAACTCTTCTGGAAGAAGAGAAAAGAAAAAGACAGCCCCTCTCTATACACAAGATCAAGCACCCACAGCTGGCTGCTGCAACATATCCTCAATCTGCCCTCTTCCTGTACTATCACACATAAATCCTCCAAATGGTCAAACAGACACTACTAAAAAGTGTGACCCAATTTGACCAAAATTCGATTGTGCCAGAGTTCAGGCACACTTGAAAGCCACAGGGCCAGATTTATCAAGCGTGTCTGAGACAAAATATTAGTAGGTTTTTAGAAATCCATGCAGAACTGTCTCAGGCACCTTAAGAAATCATTGGATAGTGCAGATTCCTTCTAAAACTGTTGTATAATAGGAGTTAGGAAGGTCTCTCAGACAGTGCAGTGTGTGAGGGGAATTGCTATTGCTGAGGTAACCAACACACCTGCTGTATTGACAGCAGCAGGCTGTGATGAGGAATTCAGCAGGTGGGAGGGGCACATCACAAATCATGTATAGCCTGCACTCTGCAATCATGTCTAGCCAGCAGTTCTACACCTGTAGAACTGCTATCAAGCACTTCTTAATCTGCGCCAGTTTAGGGATGCATTTGCACTTTTCTTAACTGTAGTGCATCTCTAGAAATTCATGCTAGAGATTGGTAATGCATTGATAAATCTCCCCCACAGACTTCAAATGTCAATCTCAAAAACAAACCCCACTCACCTCTTGTGCCCGAACTGAAGGTTGGGGTGCAGATGATTCTAGAGTCTTTTGGAGACGCTGTAACATTTCTGCCTGTGTCTGTGGGTAAACCATGCATTAGTTTTGAAATATACATTTATAAAAAACGATTCCATTCCAAGTACTAAAAAAAGAACTGTAATGATACATCATAGAATGGATAATTTAGGATACCCATTATCCTGGTTTTAACACCAGAAACACTTCTTATATCTACAGTATATATTAAAGAATATTGATATGTAACCCCACCCTCCTACTGAGATTTGGCCTAGACTATGATGGCATGCAGCCTTTTCCCCCAGAGCACTCTGGGAGGTCAGGTGATGTTCCTTCTCACAGTACAGAGGAAAGAAATAATATTTCATGGTAATTCCCCTTGCCAGCAGCAAAGATGCTGGCATCTATGACAAATTTAAGGTGAGGTAAGAATTTACACAAAATTTATAAAAGAATATTGCAAAAAAAATAATTTTATTCATTATGTTCTATACAACAAAGTTAATCTAATAACTAGTAGCTAACCATTTAACTACACTATTCCACTTTTTCTCTCTTTCATGCATTTCCAGTCTTCAAGAGGTAAAGAGGTTTTTTTGGAATTTCAGAAGTGTAAAGAAAGAGTTTCTTTTTTCTACTGATTGCTGACTTTGGATTATCTACTAGTAAATATTAAATCATTCATAACATTACATGCCTTAGGCTCCCGAAGTTACCGGGAGCCATAGCGGAGGATCATGGAGGCAGCGGACAGCGGCGAGGAACTGATCAGGCCGAAGAAGGCTGGAGGAAGCCCCAGGTATGTATGAATTTTTACTTTTAATTAATCTCAGGTTTACTTTAATTTTAGTCTAGAACATACATGGCTATTCTCTAGCCCATGGACCACATTTGGCCTGCAGAGCCATCAAATTTGGCTCTCAAGTAGTCAAGAAGCTATATTGGAGTTGAAACTCTAGACCACCAAGGAAGCCATTAAGGTGAGGGAGGGAGCTGTATAGGGGAAGAAGGGGAGGGGGGGCTCAATAGAAACCAGGGGAACTATGTAGGGGAGGGAGGGGTCACTAGATACCAGCGAACTGAATAGAGGAGGGAGAACCTAAACACCAGGGAACTGCAGCGGGGAGGAGGACCACTAGACACCCTGGAACTGTATAGGACAGTGATCTGCAAACTTGGCTCTAGAGCCGTTAAGGAATTACAAGTCCCACCATGCATTTGCCTTTATGGATCATGACTGTGGCTGTCAAGACTCCTGCAATGTATTGTGGGACTTGTAGTTCCTTAACAGCTGGAGAGCCAAGTTTTCACATCACTGGTATAGGGGAAGGAAGGGGACCATTAGAAACAAGATAACTTTATAAAGGAGGGAGGTGGCCATTAGACATTCAGATTGGCCTGCAACTTGATCCCAGTATTCAATTTTGGCCCACTTTGTAATTGAGTGACACCCCTGGTCTAGCAGATCCCCCATCAAGTCATTCGGTATGACATGATGTTGTATTCTCCACTGATAAATGACAAAGCAGGAAATTCATTAGATTACAATTCTTAAAGAAAAAGCAACAGCAAGATGCGGCAGGCTATAGGGAACCCTGGGTACCAGGCTTTAGATTAAGTAAAGAAAACCTGTACTGAAAAAAAAAAGTTCCCTTGGGGGGTACTCACCTCAGTAGGGGTAAGCCTCTGGACCCTATCGAGGCTTCCCCGTCGTCCTGTATCCCACGGCGGTCTCGCTGCAGCCCCCGGAACGCACAGGCGACAATTTGTCACGCTGTGCAATATTTACCTTTTCTGGCTCCAGCGGTGGCGCGGTTGTCCGCTCTACTGCGCAGGTGACTTGCGCCCTGCGCAGTAGAGTGGCCTGATGGAGATCGTTTTTTTCGCCTATCTCCGTGCAGAGCGAATACTGCCCCTGCGTTGGACGCAAATATTTACATCGCCGCTGCTCCGGGAGGATTTTCGCCGCCGCCGTGTGACAGAGGAGGACAGGGGAAACCTCAATAGGATCCGGTGGCTTCCCCCCCCTTCCACCCAAGGTGAGTACCCCCCAGGGGAGGTTTTTTCGTTACAGATCTTCTTTAATCATAATCCTGGGAATACACAGTTCATTTTGTAGCTGATTAGATGGTTCGATAGAGAATTTCCGACATGTCCGATCTCCCTTTCAATTCTTTGCCGCTCGATTTCTGATAGAAGTGACTGTAAAAAGATAAGAAAAAACGAGCGGAGGAGAAGAGAATTGACTGCAGAATTGAGCGGCAAAAACGATCGAGAGCAGAAACGCACGGCAGAAACGAACCGTGTATTCCCAGCATAAGTGGTGGCTGGATAGTGTACTGGTTAAGGGCTCTGCCTTTGACATGGGAGACCAGGGTTCAAATCCTGGCTAGGTCAAGTACCTATTCAGTAATGAGTTCAAGGCAAGACTCCCTAACACTGCAGAGTGGCCTCTTGAGCGCTTTGAGGCCGACAGGAGAAAAGCGATATACAAATGTTTGGATTATTATTATTGTTGTTTTTAGTCTCACCTGTGCAGCCATCTGCCGTGCCTCCTCTAGCTGTCTCATACTTGCTTGGGCCTCTTGTTCTGCCTGCAGTCTCAGAGCAGCCATGCTTTGCTCATGACGCTGTTGCTGAGCCTGTAAGACACACAACAAGTTCTTTAGAAAGGCAGAAAACAAGATTTAAAAAAACCCTTTATTTACCACATAAATGTGTTACACAGACAAGTGCACATATAACATGCCAGTAATAATACTATACGGTAACCTCACAGAGGAAAGGAAATTATATTTATTGCAGTCTCATGTCCTGTAAGCAGGAACACCAAGGCTCATATGAAAAAGGAACTGCAGTAACAATAACGTAATGAAAAAAAGTGCTCAATTTTTACAATAATTATTTATAAAGGATTTAGTCAGTCCATTGTAAAATCTTTCCTCTCCCCGATTTACTTTCTGACATGTATGACATGGTGACATCTTTACTGCTGGCAGGTGATCTCTGTGGTAAGAGAGGATGCATTTTTGGCAGTTGGAAATAGCTGTCATTTCCCACAATGCAACAAGGCTCCCACGGTGTGAAGTCAGCAACCTGGTGCTGACATCACACTGTGGGAGGGGTTTCACCACAATATAAGCCATACAGAACCCCCTGATGATCCATTTGAGAAAGGAAAATATTTTTCATGGGAAAGAGGATATCAGCTACTGATTGGAATGAAGCTCAGTCCTTAGTTATGGTCCCTCTTTAAAGGGGAACTGAAGAGAGAGGTATATGGAGGCTGCCATGTTTGTTTCCTTTTAAGCAATACCAGTTGCCTGGCAGCCCTGCTGATCCTCTGCCTCTAATACTAATAGCCATAGCCCCTGAACAAGCATGCAGCAGATCAGGTGTTTCTGACATTACATTCAGATCTGACAAGACTAGCTGCATGCTTGTTTCTGGTGTTGTTCAGATACTACTGCAGAGAAATAGACCAGCAGGGCTGCCAGGCAACTGGTATTGAGTAAAAGGAAATAAATATGGCAGCCTACGTATACCTCTTACTTCAGCTCCCCTTTAAAGAACAAGCGACACCACCCATGCTAACCTAGAAATAAAAAACATATATAAATAGATAAATACTACTTCTACTTACATAACAGATGTAATGTGCTATCCCCGTAGTGATTCCTGTGAATTTCATAAAGGAAAAGCAGAAAATCCTATTCTAGGCAGTGGCCATCTTGCCAAGCTAATGCTGACATCATATCCTCCTTGACTTGTTTCCCCCCCTCCTTTATCTTGCTCATTGTGTATTCATTAGCTGCCCTCCTCCCAGAGTCTTCAGACACTCCCACTGAGGTGTATACTAACATCTACACTGTCTTTTTTTATTTACACATCCAACCACTGAGTCACCTCAGCCTTGCTTGTAAACACAAGTAATCAGCTAGGCAGAGAAATAAACGGAAGAGGAGGGTTAGATAAAAAGAACTCCCAGCATTCAACTCTTTGGCACGGTTTGGTACTCGGGCCAGTGCTCCTAAAGTATGTGATAACTACAAACCATAACAGCAGAAAAAGTTTTGCAAGATTTGAATGCAGGATTAGCATCTTCATCACGTAATACACTCAGACCAGTTGCTGTTGAAATTTGATTTTTATGGTGACAATACCACTTTAAAAGGATACCCGAAGTGACATGTGACATGATGAGACAGACATGTGTATGTATAGTGCCTAGCACACAAATAACTATGCTGTGTTCCTTTTTTTTCTCTGCCTGAAAGAGTTGAATATCAGGTATGTAAGTGGCTGACTCAGTCCTGACTCAGACAGGAAGTGACTACAGTGTGACCCTCACTCATAAGAAATTCCTCTTTTTAGCTTTTTCTTGCCCTCAGAAGCCACTTTCTGCTAGGAAAGTGTTTTATAGTTGGAATTTCTTATCAGTGAGGGTCACACTGTAGTCACTTCCTGTCTGAGTCAGGACAGAGTCAGCCACTTACATACCTGATATTTAACTCTTTCAGGCAGAGAAAGAAAAAAAGGAATATAGCATAGTTATTTGAGTGCTAGGCACTGTGCATACACATGTCCATCTCATCATGTCACTTCAGGTATCCTTTAAAACTATGGACGTTGAATGAGGGACGGTTTCAGTTAAGACAGTTGAAGTAAAAAACACCAAAATCAAGAAGACGTTTTTTAATTTGTCTATTGAGTGGCAAAACTAGGACGTCTCTCACCTGGGCCATAGGAGGTCCTTTTGTTTTTATTTGAATAAATTAATTCTGTATTTACTAATAATGAGTTCCTGCTGTGGGTGCACTAAAATTTCAACAAATTGTCAGCATTCATATAGCTTACGCTGTTGTGTGTATGGATGTATAATGTAGCACTCTTTGAGATTAGTCGGAAAGCATCTGTCCCATGAGAGGACATTTATGTCCCAAGAGAGGGGGTGGGGAGTCTCATTATGAAGCAGATCTACCGTTGCTACCGACATGCACCTGCCCCCTTTCAAGCAAGTTCTTTATGTGTGGAGCAATCCTTTTTGGCCAGAAATTACAGTAGGGGGGTCATGTTGGAGCATCAATCTCGGGCAGATTTGATCGCAGTGATGGAATCTGCCATGAACAAAAAATATCAGTAACTGTATGGACCCCTAAAGTGAATATACATAGCTAGTTCCCCATACTACCTAGATGTGGTAAGATTGGACTACCATGATTGTATCCCTGATGGGCACCTTAAAATGGAGGATTCTGAGATCATTCTGCTTACATTTATGCAGAAGGAGACACTGTACACAGAGAAATGCACATTGATTTGGTTGGGGGGTGGGGAGAGACAAATGCACACAGGCTACACACACACACACACACTAACTCTCTGTACACCTACACGCATCCTGGCAAACACAGCACACACACAGTCACTCTTAAGCCTCATACACGCTCCTGAATAAAGTCGGCCCAGGTGGCTGATAACGATCGAATCAGCCGATATTTAAGCTTGTATATAGAGGCCCCACTTGATGCCGGTGGGTTGGGAGTGCGTAGCTAGCGGCGTTCGATTTGGAGGCGACCGAAGCAGCATAGCGGCAGCAATAATCTCACCTGTCCGGCTGGTGCGGATCCCCGGAGTACATGCTGTCACTTCTTCCTGGCCCGTGACAAGCCGAAGTTCAAACAGTAGAGCGCTCTCTACTGTATGAACTTCAGCTTACCACAGGACAGAAAAGGAAGTGAAGAGGACAGCAGAAGTGAAAGCAGGGACCCCAGGCCTGTGGACAGGTGAGATTATTGCTGCTGGTCGGGGAAACCCAAATGGGCAGGTGGCGGCAGCTATTCAGATTTTGAATCAATGTCATGCTAAAATAGATTCAAAATCTGTGTGCACAGCCAATAGATCCCTCTCTGATCACATTTGATCAGAGAGGGATCTATCTGTTGGTCGATCTGGTGGCCATCGACCAGTGAATGGCTACCTTTATTTACATACAAAGGTGAGGACTTAAAACCTTAAAGGCTCATACATACGTGCAACTTAATGCACTACATGATCAGCCGCACAACTTACACGGCAAGTACACACACACGTCCTGATTAACTAAACAACCAACTTATTTAAAGTGTACCAGAGTTGAATTAAATTATAAGTGTTATACATACCTGGGGCTTGAGAGCCCAGCCGCTGGAGAGATACGCAACGGGCGCACTTCTCTTGCGCAGACTGGCCGCGACTGGCTGAAGTTACGGGACCCGGTACAGAAGGAGAAGACTGAGGACGGCGGTGTGGGAGTGATCCGTGCACATGGGGCTAGAGGAAGCCTCAGGTATGTATAAAACTTTATTTAATTCAGCTCTGGTTTCCTTTAAATACTGCACGCACCAACATGACTGCATTCAAAAACAACAAGTTGTTCAAACAAATTGTACACAGTGGCCAACATGCATGGTGGTTGAGCAGGTTGATCCAATGGGTGGATCTGGCAAACCACCTGTTATCAGATGGACAACTTGTTTGCCAGGCGTACACATGCCCAACTATGCTCCAACAGACCAAGTTTAGAAGATAGTTGGATGAAATAGTTGCACGTGTGTGTGTGTACGAGCCTTAGAGTGAACCTCCAGACTAAAAATCTACTCAGCAGAACTGAAAAGGCTTGGTGTTTAACAGTTTCACAGCATCAGAACTATGTTTTTGTTACAGAAGTCATTTTCAGCTGCATTTTTAGCTAAGCTCCACCCCATCAAAGAAAACTGCCCAGGCTTTTTCCTTCTGATGCTGTGCAAAGCATGATGGAGTTTCCTATGTTATTCACATTGCCTAGCAACTGGGAGGGGTGATCAGGACAGAGGACAGTTGGAACTGTGTCTCATGCTCCCTGTCACCTTCAACCAGAAAGATGCCCTTATGAAATCACAAACATCTGCCTGTTCTTTTAAAACGGTGGGTAAGAGATTATATTACCTATCTATTTTAATTAACATAACTAATGTAACTTAATGACAGTATGTTTGTTTAGTCTGAAGTTCCTCTTTAATACAAACAGGTTATTAAGCCACTTCACATTTACAATGCTGATTGAGGTTTTGTAATAAGTTTTGATTTGCCTTATCACCAGCATGATGTCAGACGAATGTAGGTGTAGTTACCTTTAGGATCTGAGCAAGCGAAACAGTTTCTTGTTGTGCAAGTGAAATTCCTCGGACACGCTCCACATCGCACAGCTGGCGAACAGATTCCTCCATGGCGCCCAGGTAGTTGAGCTCTGCAGACATGCGCTGTTGTAGACCAGCCGGAGAAAATCGCATAGAGCCTGCAACATGCCCATTCATTAAAAGGTTATCCCACTTTAAAAGCAAAAAAAAAACAAAAAAAAAAAACAAACCCCTTAAAACTACATATGTGATCAGTACCTATGCCATTTTGCACTGGAAAGCCATTTAGGCCTCTTTCACAGTGTGACGTTAAAGTCGCATGTTAGAAAATGTTTCACCGCAGACTAACGCACAGCAATACTAAGTCTGTGTGACATTCACAGTGCGCACGCTGCGTTTGTGCGTAATGTGTAGCGTTATTAGAAAGTGCTGCATGCTGTGCGTTATACACGTTATTAGCTGCGTTAGACTGTTTGCGCATGATCAGTAATGACTTGGAAGCATACTTTTCATTGCCTGCATGCTCTACTGTATGCGACGATAACGGGGCATTAAGTTGCGTTGCGACTTTTTTAGGACATTGCATTGTAATTTGCGTTGGGACTTTTAACATTGCATCAAAACGCAACATCCTACTGTGAAAGAGGCCTTAATATCTCAACTTCAGTCTGCAGCTACTATAAAACTTTTCTTAAGAAATTGCAACAGTTTAAGATATCCAGAATTCCCCTCATCTCAAGGGTACATAAGCCATAACAAGAAAATAGTAAGAGCCCGTTTCCACTTGTACGAATCTGCATGCGTTTTCTGCATGCAGATTCGAATAACCAATACAAGTGGATGGACCTGTTTCCACTTGTCAGAAATCCTGTGCAGTTTTGTGTGCAGGAAAAATCTGCACGGCAGAGCCATCAGAATTCGATTCGCTTACAATGCATTTAATAGGAAATTTGCACACGTTTTTCGTATGCAAATTTTACAGCGAATTCGCTGGCCTTTTTGCATAAAATCAATGTAAAAGCACACAGGCACTGACATGGTTAAATTCGAACGCCTGCGAATTTGCAGTAAAATTGGCATCCGCGTGCAAATTTGTTTTGCGTTCTCCGTGACTAATTCGCACCGCACAAGTGGAAACGGGCCCTGAGACTTATTACATCTCTTTGCACCATCCCCGCTTTGCTATGTTTATTCCACTTGCATTAATTGTACAGCAGGGGTGTCAAACTGAAATAAAAAGTGGGACGAAACAGAACACTTTTGACCTTTGTGTGCCAACTTCAATGTCTAATGGCCGCCTTCCTCAAAGTTTCCCTGTAGTCAAATGGCCCCGCTCTCTCCCCTCTACAGCACCATGGTGTCTAATAGCTCCCATACAGTTCCCTGGTGTCTAGTGCAATATAGCCTTCCTGGTGGTCTAAAGTGGGCCACATATAATTCAAAATGGGGAAACTACTTGCAGGCCAAATATAAAGACTATGGACAGATTTTACATATACGTTCTGCAGGAAGAAGGGATCCTACACATACTGGGTATGTGCAGGCGTAATTGGCAATGGTCACTTTATCTCAGCAACAGCGGACACAATCATGCCAGACAGCTTTTGTAATTAAATCAGGGGATGCTGCAGTGACCAGAGAAAAAAAAACAGACAAGCCCCAGGTTGGTCTATAAAATAAAGCTAATTAAAATACTTCAACTATATAGAGGCGATTTAAGGATCTTTTCTCTTTGTGAATGTCAACATATGCTTTAAGCACAAAAAAATTTACAAATCACCCTAATTCGCAGTAAAGACGCGTAGAAGTATCACCACATACTTTGTCCTGAGGCAGCCAACAGCCCGGGCGCTTGTGTTCCTGCTGCAGCGGTGGCTGGTTGTAATGGCGGTGAAGGCATTTGTCTTCCCGCTTCCTGAAGGCTGGAGTGATTGCTTTTACTGTCTCTTCCTCCATCAGACAAAAGGCTATCGTGGAAAGAAAAAGACGCACCTGAAACTTAGCTGTTGCTTCACACAGAGACCACTAGTATAACATGAAATATGCACAAGCAATGCACCTTGCGATGGATTGAGAAGAGAGGTCGCCCATTGTGCTGTCAGAGTCAGAGCCAGCAGAATTCTCTCTTCCAGGAACCACAGCTTGGCCTTGCTTGCTAACCTGGCTTTTATGTTCAGAGCCCGACAGGTTTTGCACAACATCTGCAGACACTTGAGGGCTGCCATTCTGTAAGCCCTTTCCTGCATGGTAAAAAGACAACAGATAAGAGTACATTTGTGTTTTCGTACTTAGTTTTCTTTATTGAGGAGCAAGATACAAAGTCATCAAAATTCATTAGAACACAACGGCATAACTGGTAAAAGGTTTTCTTACGTTTTGAGCTCCCTCCCTGAGAGCAAGCCGATAGTGGGGATGAGGAAACAGAGGGTGGCTGTGAAGAATGCGGCGATGTCACTTCACTTTGAGGTTTGACAACTGATAGGTCTTCCTTGACACTGGAATGAGTGGTGTCCACACTGTGGAATAAAAGATAAATTATTATTGATTTATATGGTGCTAACATATTTCAGAATGATGTGCAGATACATATACAAGACAACTGCCATTATAGACAAAAAAAAAAAAAAAAAAAAAAGGAGAGAAACATATAGCACATTTTATGCCAAGAAAGCAGACAGTCAGAAAATACAGCAATACCAAGATACAACATGAGAGAGTCCGGTCTATACAAGCCTACGATTCCACAGTTAATATGGAGGACCGGTTACGCTCAACATTGTCTATGCATTGTGTACCAACAGGCGAGTAGTGCTGTGCAGTGGTTTAACAAACTCCTACAGGATGTCTGAATTTTATTCTATTTGAAATAATAAATAAACAATTCTAAGCTGTGGTGTAACAAAAAATTGTTGGTCCCTATAGGAAAATTTTGATGGGGCACCCAGACCAAGGCACACAAGCAATGAGTTTCCTCTACCCGATAGATTAAAGTCATAAACAATTTATTGTGCATTCAGCACATGGAAACACAAGTAAAATCACAGTATGGTAGAAAAAAAAATATTGGTAAACACACAATGGACCACCTTGGCCACTGTCTGCTCCAGGGCCCTAAATGCAGCGGCTATGGCTATTGTTATGCTCTTGATATTACGATAGAGTTCATCGGTACTCCCTGACCTGTTATGTTAAAACTCTATGGCAGTCACTGTGTGGGAGATGTCATTTTCTCTCCTCATCATCTCAAGAGGTAGCCGCTGGACATTTTTTTTTTCTATCTAGCCCTTTTCCTGTAACACTGTACAGAGGGGTAGTGGGCCTTCTGTCATCTTTCACTACTTTCTACAGGAAATGTCACAAGCTCCTTTTCTTTCCAAGATGGGGGCAAACTGCTCACTAGTTGAGGCCTGGCTGATGCTGCATGTGAAGAAGCTGGAGGGTTTAAGGACTCACAGCCAGGAGGAGTTTTTGAGAGAAAAAAAGTGCAGGAAGAGTGAAAACAGATATACAGTACATACACACAATCGGGAGAAACAGTACAATATTTTCCCTATCCTCCCTGACAATCAGAAAACTTGGGAGATGACTTAATGTCAGTATTCCTGCTGCTCAGAGCTGCCCGTCGCTCTTACTGTCAGCGTAGAGAAAGAGGCATATATCTCTTGCCACCACTGTATTCCCTGTAATGGAGTGCTCAGCAGCATCCAGAAATAAATAATCCACTCATGATCTCAGCAATTCGTCACAGCGAAGTGTGAATATTAGTGGCTGGGGACAAGGGCACTGAAAAACAACATTCAGAGGGACCAAAACGCTACTTAAAAATATCTAAACAAATTACTTGGGGAAACATCTGCATGAACTGCTGACTGCTGATACCTTTAGACCGGTTTTACACCTGGCCAGAGCATTCGGGTGCAATGCTCCGCCCACCTTGCATCGCAAAACTACTTCCATATAACCCTGCGGCAGAGTGCGCCAACAGGGTCATATGCATAGCACCGCCCCCTGCATGCCCCTCACCCAGTGACATACTCCCTGCTGGAAAGGAAGTATGTCACTGGGATTCCTGACTTCCCCGTTGCATTTGTGTTGTTCCCTGCATGTGCGCCTCCACCAACTTTTTAAAAATTTCTTCCGCTGCCAAAGATGGTAACATGCTGTTAAATTTGCAGCAGCGATTCGGAAACTTCCACACGCTGCGGTTAGTGTACTAGGCCCATACACTTTCTTTGCTGTTGCGTTACCCTGCGTGCAGAAAGGGTAACCCAATGCAAAAAAGTGCCCTAGTGTAAAAGGGGCTTTCATTTACAAAGCAACTTTTTATTTTTTTATTATAAAAATGCTCACCTTAGATGAGCAGACTTCTGGGAACTAATGGCTGATTCACTAGCTTGAGACGAAACAAAATCATCTGCATAGGAGATACTGTTCTGAGGACTGGCTGCAGAAGGCACACGCTGGAATTCAGGTGCAGGGTCTTCAGAAAGTCCGTTCAATTCTAAAAGAAACATCTTTATTTAAGCAAAACGTTCCTAAAATGAAATATGGGGTGCGCATTAAAAATAATATAAGACTCACCTTTGCCATAGAGCTGGTAGGACCTAGTAAATATGTTGATAACGCTATGGGGGCTTCCTTTGGCCAACTCCTCCCAAGGACCATGGACATCAAGATTAATGCTTGACGTTGGCAATGGTGAATACTTTTCAGCCTCCCTCTGAAACTCTGTAAGTGGAGCAAATGATTTGGTGTCCCGAGTGCAGAATTCTTTATTTCTAAGGGTTTCTGCAAAGTGGTGTGGTAACTCATGTTTGGGGAGACCCTCCCCTTCAGAAAAGCTGCCATCACTCACAATGGGTCCTTCACTGAGAGAGCTGGTGCTAGAGTTTGGAGACAGGGAGACTTTCTTTGGCACTTCAGAAGACCTTGCAGGCTGTTCAAGTCTTTGCAAGGAAAATTTTTCCTCATCTCGGACATCACATGTCCCTACAGAGGTGGAAGGCCGAGGAATAAACTCCTCAGGTTGTTTTCTGTAGAGATGGTTTGCCCCAGGAAGTTCTTCCTCTGTGAAATGACTTGAACAAGTGTTCAGCATTTTCTGTATTCTACTGGAGAAAACATCCTCTCCACTCTCTCGCTCTGGTGGGCTATCTGGCTTTTTCCATGCGGTCTTTATTGCAGGTCTTGGCTCTGGATCAGCAGACCATGCTGAAGGAAAGTTAAGTGAACCCCCAGCCAGCTTTTTAGCTTCATTTTCAATCCTAGAGGAGAGGGACACTGCTGTTGCCTTCAAGGATTCTATGCGGTTCAAATTGCTCTTGAAGTCAGTGGATGGTTTTACTTGCCCGTCCACCTTATGACTAGATGGGACATTATTTGGAGAACTTTTCCAGGTGCTGAATAATGATTCCAAGTCTTTAGGCAGGACAAGGTACTGTGGAAGAAATCCAGATCCCCCTTGTGTCAGACTAGAAGAATGAGGTAATAGACTTTTTGAGGTCAGCCTGTCTGGTTGAGGGTAGTAAGCCTCTGTAAGGTCATTCCTGAAAATACACAAACATAATTCACTTGCACACATAAAATATTTTTAGATCAAGGGAAAAACAGAGTGACCCAAATGTGAACGCTTAGCTCGGGCCAAATAGGTCCTACTCTCCCCAGTTTAGCTGCAGTAATTTATAGTGAACCTACTGTATATGCAAATGATATAGGAATAAAAATCAGGCCTGAATTGTAGATGGTGCCTGCTCCTTCCTTCAAAAAGTTGCTGTCAATGGCCAACTTTCACTAGACAGATGCCCACTAATCCTGTCATGCATATCACATGACTAAAGACTGAAAGGTGACTAAAGGGAGCAATTCAGAGGGAGGAAAAGGTCGGGCACCATACAAGACTCAGGCCCGAGTTTAAATCCGTAAACTGTTGAATGGAAAATTACTAATTTTGGAAATGTAGTCATGTGATTGCTCAGGCCGAGGTTTTACTCTGCCTCCTTCAGTTCTGGATTAAGTTAAACACTATATCACTGGTCGATTGTGGTGTAGGGACCAGGAGAAGAGGGGTTCTGACTAATACCTGGAGAGAGAAAGATTCAGAAGACATTACCAAAACAATGAACGCATCTTCAAGCTAAAAGTGTCACTTACGAAGTCTTAAAATGGGGCCAGATCCATAATGCAACAAATGCTCACTGCTGGATTTCAGCCCCATTTTAAAGCCTGTGCCTTCCCATTTTATTACAACAATCTCTCCCACTAGTCACATAAGCTACAGTTAAATTACTAAAAACGATCTTGATTTTGAAGTAAACAGCAGCAGTCATGTGAGCACTGCTTCTCTGCGAGATCTTTTGTCAGACTTCTCCAGAGCTGGTCATTTTCTGGGACGGGAGGTCTTACTGAGCTGCTGCTTACAGTGACATGTCCATTCTGATTTTGCAGTAAACATCCAAACAAGTTAATTCATACAAATATACAATGGTAAAAGTTGTAAAAGGTAAAAAAACTCACCTGAGAAGGGGGTGCAGAGGCTCAGAAAGGGAGAGGTCACTACTAGAGGAAGCACTATGAGGTCTATCCTGGCCTTTATTCTCTTTGTCTGACTCCCCAGAGGGTTGGTACAAAGGTTTTACCTTCAAAAGAAAAAATAGCTTATATTAATTTAAAGGGATACTGAAGCAAGTAAAAATGAAGCACTACCACATGAGGACCGCGGGCTTTACTCCCCTTAAAGAGACACTGAAGCGGAAAAAAAAACTTGATATAGTGAATTGGTTGTGTACTATGAATAATTACTAGAAGTTTAGCAGCAAAGAAAATATTCTCATTTTTATTCTCAGGTATACAGTGTTTTTTCTAATATTGCATCATTCTATAATATGTGCAGATTACACAACACTCAGCATTCAAAATGATCCTTTCAGAGCAGTCTGTGAAGTAATGACCTCTCCTCTGGCAGAGGAAAAGTAAATAGTCCAGGAACAGTTGAGATAATAAAAGTCAGATAACAGCCCTCTCCACGACTTTGAAAGTTGCAGAGATTAATTGCTTTTTTGCATAGAGATAACAACTGGAGTTTCTTAACTCTTCCTGTACTGGAAACCATTAGACTGATGTATCTGATCTTAATGTTTTATTTCTTAGCTGTACTACACATACAAATATCATAATTTTTTTTTTCGCTTCAGTGTCTCTTTAAAGGGAACCTAAACTGAGAAGCATATGGATTTTTCCTTTTGAAATAATACCAGTTGCCTGACTCTTCTGCTGATCCTGTGTCTAATACTTTCAGCTACAGCCCCTCAACAAGCATGTAAATCAGGTGCTCTGACTGAAGTCAGACTGGATTAGCGGCATACTTGTTTCAGGTCTGTGATTCAGCCACTACTGCAGAAAAGAGATCAGCAGGACTGCCAGGCAACTGGTATTGTTTTAAAAGGAAATATCCATATGCCTCTCAGTTTAGGTTCCCTTTGACCAATTAACCATACTCGCCCATGGAGAGGGAAGACTCTGGATCCTTGAGAGCCTTCCTGTTCCTCTCAGGGTCCGCTCATTCCAGCACTGTCACCTCCATTGCATGTATTCAACCAACTGGTCGAATATGCCGTTGGGAAGCCCTTGAATCCTTGAGTGTCTCTAAAGATGGGCCGCACTGTACTGCGTGCTGCACTCTCGCGCATGCACAGTACAGATGGAGCTGCCTGCCTTCAAAAGAACTCTGGGATGAGGGCTCCTTGAGGCAGCAGGTTTGAACCGGGGACAGCGCTGGAATGTAGGGACCGTGAGAGGACCAGAAAGGCTCTTTAGCCCTCCCTCTCCATAGGGTAACTTAAAAAGAAAATTACTACAAATTAGCTTTGTATTGACACTTTCACGTCCAACAGCATGTTAAAAATATAAACATGTCATAAAAAAAAGGTAGACACTGTATCAAGAGGCTATGCAATTACCAACTCTGAAAGTTATGCCAAGTCTGCCATTAAAAGCCTCACTATTTTTGAGAGTGCAAAACGGCAATGAACCAACACCGAAAGCAAAACTTTCAGGGGGAAAAACGTTAGATATTTACCCAAGTAGTGGGAAGCCCCTGGGATGCTCCAGAGGCTTCCCACATGTTTTACAAGCCCAATGCTGCTAGCCGGGACCCTCTGCACCTCCGTGGCGCACTGCTGTTCACGTATGAGCGTGACCATACAGCACATGCATTAATACAGACCACATGTGCCCAGGAACATGAAGCCACATGTGACAGTACACCAGCAGCTTCATGCTACTTAGCATGTGCAGACCATACTGGTGCATGGGTAGAATGGTCACGCTTGTACACAAATGGTAACATGGCCGCAAAAGCATATTCAGCAAGCCCTTGTTGAATATGCTTAGAGGGCCCCAGTGCTGGAACGGTGGGCTACAGGACTATCCATAGGCTTCTTTCTATTGAGGTATCCAATCTTAATTTTGAAATCCACTTCAGGTACGCTTTAAGGTACGAACACATGTACTAGAGT
Source organism: Hyperolius riggenbachi (assembly GCF_040937935.1). Lineage (NCBI taxonomy): Eukaryota > Metazoa > Chordata > Amphibia > Anura > Hyperoliidae > Hyperolius > Hyperolius riggenbachi. The sequence continues at coordinate 98,352,514 of NC_090651.1, forward strand.
GTCGCTCTTTAGGTTCTAGCTGTTGGCAGCATTGCCGGGAATGAGTGCTCTATAGCATTAATATGGGGAGGGAACACAATGGCATTGCACACGATGGTGCGGCTTCCTGCGGCCAGGGTAAGGAGGAGAACAAGGCGCAAGGGGAACACTTATACACAGACTGGATTCTCAGCTGAGACAGCCCCAAATGTGTTAAAATAATTGCTGTGCAAACAAGATGTTTGGCTCCCAGCCTAGCAGCGTGTTTTGTGCCATGGGGTGGGTAATGCGGAGGTTAAAACAGAAGCAAGCTATCAGTGTCTGCTGGTGATAATAGTGATTGGATGTGATTTTCTAGCATGTCTGATCACTAAAAAGTTCTTAGTGGACATTGGGGGACATCTAAACACACTTGGATTCACCGGCTAAGCCAGTTGCGGGCTACCAACACTGCAAGTGTGTACAGGTCTTTCTTGTCTATAAACGTGAAGACAGTTTGATTACAGTTTAGTGTTGCTTCAAAGAAATGTGTTCTCAATATAAGAGCAGTGTAACATGGATCATTTGTAAGATCAAGTGCCTATTAAGGAGTAAACACAGACGTTTGGAATGTCCATTTGGAAAAACTTACTCACTGTGCACAAACCAGTTGTGCCTCTTTTCAGCTTACAGTACCAACACGATTATATAGAGTTTCCAGGCTTATGAAAGATTTAAGAGCTTATTCACATTGTACAACATACCTGATTATCCTGTGCAGAGGTCTCAGGCCACGTTTGTCCCAGCAGTATTTTAGTGTAAGTATCCTGTGCTCGATGTACAGACGGATCCAGATATTTGTTAGATTCTATGTCCCGAACTTCCTTTTCTCGCTGTCCCACTGTAACACTTTTTCCTTTACTAAAAGCCTCTTTTTGTTTCTGGTACAACTCCTGCAGACGCTTGTTCTTTTGCTCCTCTGCTTGCCGTTGGGCCTCTCGCTGCTCCTGCTGCCTCTTTTTCCTCTCTTCCTGCTGCCGCATAATATACAGCCGTACCTGCTCAGTATCATAATGCCTCCTTTTGGAGGATAAGTGTGGCTCCTCAGGAACTTGCCCTTTCTCAGGCTTCCTTTTAGTGGGGCTGTGACTTCTGTTACGTACTTGTTTCGTGCCATCAACTGCACTATCTAGCTGCAGATCCTCCAATATGCCTCGAATTTCAAGGGGAAGGAAGTCTCTCTTTACATCTGCAGATTCAGGCTTTTGTTTTTGTTTTTCTGGAGACTGTAGCTTCTTGCTATTATCGTTTAGACCATTTGTGTTGGAGATTCTGCTTCTAAATGAACCCTCAACACGATGTGACTCAGAACGACTGGAGGCACTTGCTGTAGAATATGAGAACATTTGTGAAAAAAAATTCAGCCAAATGAAAACAAACATCAGTTTTAGATAGATGGCAGTGACCGGAAGTATGCACCAAGTACAATGTGTACTCATCTGGCCAACAGATCTTATTTCTACCTACAGCAAATCTTAATTTGTGTTGCATTGGGAAAACACAGGAAGACAGGAAGAGAACTTAAACTCCTTTTGCAACTGGAAGAGTATGATTCAACAACCAATGACCATGACACACCAAATACTCTAGCTAGAAAAACTTCCATACAATATTTTGATCCTCCTCTTATTACGTCCATTTTAAAACATTTAAAAAATAAAACTTGCCTGATGAAGGTGCAGGGTGAAGCTGAAAGACTACCCTGCGCCTGCTGAAAGTCTGGGGTGGCGTTAATGCCATCCCCCCTCCGAGTTGAAGCCACAGGGTAAGGGGGCTGTATGGCAGAGATACGTAATTTGGTCAATGGACAAGCCGAGTTACCTCGTTATTTTTCTAATTTGGGCTCCGATGATTGTCGGAGCTCAAATAAGTCACAGAGTGCCGCCATAGCCGTAATTCACATTATGGCCTATAATGGTGCCCAAATCATCTGCGCAGTCCTGTGCCAAAATTAGCCGTCTCGCCGTGACAAACGGGAGTAAGCTCTCAAAGTTCCTACAAAAGTTTCTCCTTATCTCCCTGAAAGATTAATGTACGTTCTTGTACGTTCTTCATAGGGCCCACCTAACCCCAGTTCGCTTGGTCAGGTTCGGGCATAGTGAGTACACCATGTGTCCTAATTGCAAGGTGGCGCAGGGTACATCCTACCACATGATCTGGACCTTCCTGGTAGTCAATGACGATTGTCTTAATATTATGTAATTCGTTCACGATAATATAGGCTGCTCTGTTGGGCTTGAATCTAAATTGTGTCTGTTAAAAATTACTCCATAGCATTCATAGTGCCTGCAACCTACTTACCAAGCACTGGATACCACCATCCTGCATACCCTTGAGACTTGATCCATACAGTAATTAATGTACTCCCATTTCATGAACCCGTTTATAACCGTGGGAATGCCATCTTCAATTACCTGAGGATTTGGGATGTGTGGTGGCAATCATCCCACACAGATGCTATATGATAGATATGCTCTCTCATATCTGTTTACTTTGGTGTTCGGCCTGGGGTGCTGTTCTCCCATTCAGCATTTTGTACACTAGCATGTGACTTGTTGATAGGAGTTTTGAGTCACATTTTACATACGTTTCTACAACAATGCTCTTTACAACTAGTTTCTACAATTCTCTACAATACACATAAAAAACATGAAGACGCGGTATAGGTTAACTGTACACACACTCTCAAGTGCAGTTATGTTAGACTAGTCACATTATCCTGCAGTCAGCTCTGCCCCTTGTTTATTAACAGATATCCTAAGTGGATAATTTCTCAATGCAATTTATGGGGAAAACACAAGTAAGTCAGCACAGTTATAACAAGTAAAAAATGCTTGCAGAAGTCAATCTGTGAATGGTAAAAAAAAGATGGACTAGAATCTAGTAACCTGATTTACTGGATTTGTCCTGGGACTCCTTTGGTGGCTCTTTGGAGGATGCTCTTTTGCTAGAATGTCTATCACTTGACTTGGAACGGCCCTCCCTCCTCTTTTTGTCCATACGCCTGTCTTTCGATTGCGGCCTTTTGTCTGTTCCGTTTATGGAGGTATTTTGTTTGCTTATTTGAAGATCATTAGACAGAGTAGCTGATTCCTTCTCAACCTTAGGTGCAGGACCCAAAATTTGCTTCACTAGTTTCTGACCATCTCTCCATGAAGATGTACTAATGAGGTGTCCTGAAACAAGAAAAAAATGGAATATACAAATTTAATTTTACAATACTGCTATAAAAAAATAAATAAATGAAAGAATGGTACTTTGTTACCATATAGACTCACCTATCTTGCCATCAGGACTTGCAGAGCCTCCAGCTCCTCCCAGCCTTTGCACCTTCCTCACTGGCCTGGATGCTCTCTTCTCCTTGGTCTTTTCACTCGACTGTGGTACTTCTATATGAGAAAAGGGTTCAGAGTAAAATTTTACTTTCACCAGAAGTGCTATAAACATTAGTGCTATCCAGTTATAATTTAAGATAAAAAAACTAAAAACAAAAAGTAGAATTTCCAAAACTGGGTGAAGCTGAAATTGCTATCCTATGCAAGCCTGAAATATGTACTCTTTTGTAGGATAGGGACTAAATAATTAACTGTATAGAGTAGGAGCTTGTAGTGTATTTTCTACACCTGGCCTAATCCACTGACTGAAAACAACCCTGGAAACTCCCATATCACTCTCTTTCAAGAACAATGTTAAACAACTATATGTTACATGCACATTTCACTTGTTTAAATGCAAGAAAGCGGACTTGCTTTTAACTCATCCAATGCACAGTGGTGATATGAAGGGTAGTGTTTCACTTCAAAATTTAGTGTCCGTCTACTTTGCTGTTAAAACTGAGTTTGCTGCCCGTTTTGCTCATTCAATGGTCATTACTAACGGATTTACTGACCCAACAGTATACAAGCCTGGGACGTCTAACTTCACCATCTGCATGCCCTGGACATACACTGAGTGGCCCCCAAAAGAGACACCCTCTAATAACGAGTTGATCCACCTTTAGCCCTGATCAGTACTGTAGATGTTATTGTTGCCATGGACTCAACAAGATGCTGATACCATTGCTGAGGAATATTGGCATATTCTGACAAAATGGCAGCTCTAGGTTGGGTCAGATTGGATGGTGGGGTTTCCAAGCTTTGAAGTGATCTTTCGACTTTGGCCCACAAATGTTCAATAGGATTGAGGTCATGGGACTGAGCTGGCTATGGAAGCAGGTTAAACTCTGATTAATATTCCTCAAATCAATTTGAGACCGACTAAGCACAGTGGTAAGGGCCCACGACAGGCATCTTTTCCTATTTTTCTGCGATACCAAAGGCATTCTTGCTGGTCTCCTACTCCTAAAGCCCATCCTTTAGAAAGTACATCTTGTTGTGCGTTGGGATATGCTTTGTGATGCACCTGCATTGAATTGAGCTGTAATTTGTCTGGTTGTTGCCCTTCTGTTGCTATGGACTATACACGCTATTCGCCTTTCACCTCTCTCGTTCACCAACCTTTTTCGACCAGTATAGTCCTTATCGCTTGAAGTTATTTCGCTTATCTGCCCTTCTTTAAACACTCGAGACACTGTTGGGCGAGAAAATCCTAAAAGCACCAGCTCTTCTTGCACAGACAATCATCCCTCTTTCAAAGTCACTTGAATCTTTCGTCTTACTCATTTTGGTATCAACTTCCATAATAAAAATATCGTCCAAAGCTAAATGTTTCTTATGCATTGTTAGGTCACTATGTCACCGTTGGACTGGTTTACTTTCAAATAAGAGGGGTCTCTAATTTTTGGCCACTCAGTATATATATATATATATATATATATATATATATATATATATATATATATATATATATATCTCAAAGCTGTGCATGGACATGGCCTTCTGGGGACTTGTTCTGCAAGACTCAATATAAACAGGAGAGCTCAACCAAGTATTCCTTTTAAACCATGGATCTACATACAGAAGGCACTAGCATATCAAAGCAGATTAGCAGGAAATGGATAGTGCAGCATGTGTGATCACTTTCCCCTTGTCAGCAGTCTAACAGTGGTTTCTGAAGGGCACTGACAGTAGAGATGGTCAGTGAGAAGCTAATAATTCTGTCATGCATGCAAATTTAACTAATTGCATACAGCTTGGAAATGGGCCAATCAAAATCATTAGGAATTGCATTCGCTTGGCTCTGCTGCAAGCTGCATACAATTTGAATAAATCTGCATGCAAACCAAAGCAACTCACAGGTCATCTAATATACAAACAACTACATAAAAAGCTCACTGCATCACACATTACTAGAACCTTAAAAAGTGTACCAGAGATTAAGAATACTTACCGTCTTATACATATCTGGGGCTTCCTCCAGCCCCATGGGTATGTATTGCTCCCACACCGCCGTCCTCCACTGCCTGCAGCTCCGGCGGCAGGTCTCGTAACTTCCTCCAGTCGCATCCAGTCTGCACAAGAGGAAGTGCGCTCTTTACCTATCTCTCCAGCGGCCGTAAACCGTGTACTTCCTCTTGCGCAGACTGGCCACGACTGGAGGAAGTTACGGGACCTGGTACCAGAGTACCGGTACTGATCCATTTTCAAGCTGCATACGTTTGCATAATCCTGCATCAACTCAAAATTATTTATCATCATTATCATCATTGACCATCCCTAGTCATCGCAGCGACCTAGCTGTGATCCCATCTGAGAAGTGACTCGGTGCCACAATCTACCTCCTTTCACTGCTGATTGTAGGGATGGTGTGACCATTACAACCTCTAACCACCTCTCCAGATAATACATATTAATATTTCACCTTAGTCGTGAATTATGTGTATCAGTTGATTTGTATGATCTAAATCCCAATTCTTATGTGACACTCAAACTTTTGGAGTTGTATACCTACATGTTTTTTTTTTTACTGTCTCCTATAAAATCAATTGCTGTTTTCATCTCAGTGTTATATACTGGTTGGTAGGAGTTGAGGCTAGTGTTGTTTACACATTGTATCTTGGTCATATGTTATAAGATATACAAGTACATAGGTGAGGTGCAAACTCCAAGCAAGTCACACACCCTTTATCACAGGTGTCGAATCCCAGGCCTGGAGGGCCAGATCCATGCCAGTGTTTAGGATGGACTGAGAAAGAGAGGAATGTGTTCTACCTGATGGACCACACCTTTCCTGATTCAGACCCATCAATTCATTTGAGCGGTGTCAAAAACGTGAGGACCTCGACCCTCGCAGGAAAGGTTTGACATCCCTGCCCTATACTCACCATGGAATGAATGTGGTAGTGTACCATGCAAGTGTGCACTGAGATCCTGAAATTCAGCCTCCTGCCAGACCTTGCCATCTGGGGTACGAATTTTTGTTTCTGGATTGTTAAAACCTGAATAAGAGAAAAAAAAAATGTGCCAATCCTGTTATAGTATGGACCAGTACGGTTTAAAAGTTAGTTTGGGCACAGATACAATTAAAGGGAACCTAAAAACTGAGAACGATATGGATTTTTCATTTTAAAATAATACCAGTTGCCTGACTCTCCTGATGATCCTGTGTCTCTAATACTTTCAGCCACATCCCCGAGAACAAGCATGCAGATCAGGTGCTCTGACTGAAGTCAGACTGGATTAGCTGCATGCTTGTTTCAGGTATGTGATTCAGCCACTACTGCAGCCAAAGAGATCAGCAGGATGACAGGCAACTGGTATTGTTTAAATGGAAACATCCATATACCTCTCAGTTTAGGTTCCCTTTATTTGCGGTCATTAAATCCCTAGAATTGTAAGTGAAAACCCAAATTAACATCTATTCCTATACAAATATTCTAAAAGTAATATCACAGCAATTCCTGCTAACTTCAGCTCAAAGTTCTTACCTATTGAAAGTGCAGTTTTTTTCCCCACACAATTTCCTTTCGCCTAAATAAATATATACTATAAATGTTTAAAGTGGAACTAAACTCATAACCTCCTCCTCTGCTCTAAAAGAAGATTAGCCACAGCATGATAACCTTTATAAAAAAAAATATAATTTACATTTTAATTTATGGCAATGCACCGAAATCCCCCCCCCCCCCCCCCCCCCTCTAATTGTGTGCTGTAATAGAGTTTGGGTCCGCTTAGAAAAAAAAAAAGTCAACAAACTTGATGAAATAGAGAAAAGACACAGAAAGAAAGACACTTTTCTGAACTTTAAGGTCACAAAACAGATTATGGGTTACTAACACTTGAATTAGGTTTATTTTCAAATAAGCTTTATGTTTCTTATGGTTTTCTACCTTCTGCAAGAGGGCTACCGTTTTTACACCATTTCCTAAAAATGTATGAGTAGCCTTGCATGGTCAAGCCCAGCTGTTTAGTCATACGCTGATCTATAATGAATGCTGCCAGACTATACTATGCAACAACCATCTGACTACAGCCTATCACACAAAAAAATGTCATCGTAATACAAACACAGTGGAAATAGGGTGAATCTTAAAGGGGAACTTCGGCCTAAACAAACATACTGTCATCAAGTTACACTAGTTATGTTAATTAGAATAGATAGGTAATATAATCTCTTACCCACCCAGTTTTAAAAGAACAGGCAAATGTTTGTGATTCATGGGGGCTGCCATCTTTTTCATGGGGGCAGCCATCTTTTTGGTTGAAAGGAGGTGACAAGGAGCAGGAGACACAGTTTCAACTACCCTGTGTCCTGATTACTCCTCCCAGCTGCACACGCTAGGCTTCAAATGTCAAATTCAAAATGTAAAAAAAAATAAAAAAATAAAAAAAATAAAAATAAAAAATTGCACCAAAACAGCAGAACGAGAACAACAAAATCAGAAATCCCATCATGCTTTGCACAGCATCAGGAGAAAAAAGCCCCGGCAGTTTTCTTCTGTGCAGCTAAAAATGAGACTTGTATAAGAGAAACAAAGTTCTGATGCTGTGAAACTGTTAAAGAAACACCAAGCCTTTTCAGTGCTGCTGAGTCGATTTTTAGTCCGGAGGTTCACTTTAAGAACATAATATTGGTTACCAGAAAGAAAAGTAATCCAAAGGTGTGTGTTGACATTGCAACAACACAAATGCACAGTTGGAATAAGTCACATTTCAGATAGTTCACGTAAAACACCCGTGAGGTTACCTATAAAAACATAACTTTCATAGCATACTCAGTATTATTATAGCATGTGCAGTCTCATGTCTCGGCCATGTTCAAGTACTGTCTAGTATAAGTAACAGGAGAATATATATATATATATATATATATATATATATATATATATATATATATATATATATATATATATATATATATATATATATATATATATATATATATATATATATATATATATATATATATATATATATATATATATATATATATATATATAGTACCCCACCAAGTACCCCACGATACACATACACCTATTATCAATACACTTCAATAATGCATAGATGCTTCCCAAATTTTTCAATCCTTTTAATTAAAATCCATTGGGCCTAATGCGGTACACTCTGGCAAAGTTGCCAAGTGCAGGCAATGCACAGCATTTTTACCATTATGAACGCAGGGGGAGCACTGGCTGTTAACCCATTAGCTTCATGTGTTATTGTGGTAAAGTGTGCATTGCAATAATGCTGCAAGTTACCATAACAACACACATTATGCTAAGGATTAATGGCCGGTGCTCCCCCTGCGCTAGTAATGGTAAAATTGCTGTCATGGCATGTTTACTGGAGTTTACTGCATCAGGCACATTGACTCTAGGACTTACTATTCTCCAAAAGGTATGTATAAAACTTGTACATGTACTCATCTCTGGTTTCCTTTAATGTAGACATACATCAGGTGATGAGGGGCAGATTCGACCAAGAGACAAATCTCTCTCTGATCTAATAAGATTAGAGAGAGATCCGTCGGCAGCCTATTCACCGCAGGCCGATTCCCAATCTATTTCATGTTAAGATCTCTCAGGAATCGTGTCTGCCGCTATTACCAGTGTATAATTTACGTGTATGTGTGCATTTATACGTTACCTGTGCTGTGTCATGGTGCCCGTCTGTGTTCCAAATCCACCGCTCTTCCTTTTAGCCCTATACATGCCGCCAGCGTGTTGTGCATGACGTCACACTTGCGCTGCTTGCTATCTGCTGGCGAAGTGTATAGGGCTACTGGAAGAGCAGCTGATTCAGAAGACGGACGGGCACCACAACAGCACAGGTAAATGTATAAATGCACATTTATACATTGGGGAACAACGGCAGGGTTTTTGCCGTGTCCATCTCTTGTCCCCATATTGCTCGCCGTTACCGCTGCACGCCTGTTCAACGACGACAGTCTGACTTCTTGCAGCACGTCTGATCAACATGCTCAGTCTGATTTGGTTGCATCGTCGATTGAGCATGCACTTGGTGGCACCGATTTTCATCCGATTCAATAATTATCGAATCGGATGGTCGATCGACCGCCAAGCCTCAAGATGTATGGGTATATTAAGAAACCATTAATGATAGCAAAGCAAGGGTTAACCAAACCCCCAGTCTGTGTAATCTATGTAGATCAAACTGTACATTTTCAACACCTGTATTGACTTGAGCTGAAGACTGTCGCTTGAGAGGGCAGCTGTAAGTTATTCTGTTACATACTAGAAACTTACCACGGTAGGATGGCGGTGGGGGAGCAGCTGCCACTTTCCGTGTCTTGGCACTTGTAAGGTCTGTGTGGTTTGTAGCGTTTGGGAACCGTTCTTTGTTATCCTTCTCCACTGATATCTCCCATTGCCGGCGAATTCTCTCTTTCAGTTTTTCCAGTTTGAGGTCAGGCTGACGCTTCTTTAAATTATCTAGTTTATTACTTGAGGGGCTGAATGATGGAGGAGGATTGGAAGATTCTGATGGTTGCAGCTCTCTAAAACTAGTTTGTGCACCATTGTGGGGCTGCTGTAACCTCCACTCTAAAGCATCAATGGCTAGTCTGTCATTCAAATATCGCACAGAGGTCTCATCCACAGCTGAAGTACGGGTGCTGTCAAAGTCCTTTTCTTCCTGTACACCATTGCTTTGCGCAGGTGCAGGGTACACAGTGCTCCTCTCATTTGAAGAAACTGTAGTAACAGCATCCCTAAAAAGGAGAATATAAATCAGAGGAGGAGTCTTGAACACAGAAGACCTGACCGAGGATCTAGTTTAAAGTATGAGGGTCATCCAGAATGTAACAGCCATTATCATCTAATCAATTAAGGAAGCATCTTATTTTAGACACAGTGAGCCATTTGAAATTAACTTTTTCTCCTAAGAGATAATTTTACATCTTCTCTATAAAATAACTTTTCAGCAATCTCCTTTTGAAAAAGTACCAAAAAAGGAGTTGGAAAAGTAGTATAAAAATTTTAAATATTTTGTTGCTTGTCAGGGTTTAAACTGCATTTTATTGGTGTGAAAAAAGCACCCAGGAGAAAACTCAGGAGAAATAGGCCAGTGCATCTTATTATTATTATTTAGTATATATATAGCGCCGACATATTACGCAGCGCTGTACAGTATATATATATATATCTATATATATCTTGTCACTAACTGTCCCTCAAAGGAGCTCACAATCTAATCCCTACCATTGCCATATGTCTATATTATGTAGTGTAAGTACTGTAGTCTAGGGCCAATTTTAGGGGGAGCCAATTAACTTATTAGTATGTTTTTGGAATGTGGGAGGAAACCGGAGTGCCCGGAGGAAACCCACGCAGACACAGAGAGAACATACAAACTCTTTGCAGATAGTGCCCTGGCTGGGATTCGAACCAGGGACCCAGTGCTGCAAGACGAGAGAGCTAACCATTACACCACCGTGCTGCCCAGGTGATTGTGTGCCAATGTAATCTTATGATTACATTGGCACACAATCACCTCCTCTATTTAGTGATTTTGCCCGTAGAAAGGTCCTGTATCTGAATCTTCCATTTCCAGTCCGCTTGTCTGCAGTATCCGGAGAATTGCTTCAGGGAGCAAACTTGCGGTTCAGCGGATCATGCGGAACGGATCATGCGGAACGGATCATCCGTTCCGTTTGTACAGTATCCGTTCCGCAAACTGACCGAACCGAGCCTAAGCTTGTGAACCGAGGTAATAACATTGTATCAACAGAAGAATGTAAAACAACGGATAATTAACCTTCCTGGCGGTAACCCCGAACGTGGTTGGGGTAAGCCGCGCAGGAGGATTTCTCAGGCCCTGCTGGCCCGTTTTGCCTAAATTTTTTTTTTTTTGGCGACACGAAGCTAGCACTTTGCTAGCTGCATGTGCACACCGATCGCTGCTACCCGCCGATTCGCCGCGCCGCCCCCCCCCCCCGACCCCATGCGCTGCCTGGCCAATCAGTGCCAGACAGCGCTGAGGGGTGGATCGGGACTCCCCTTGACGTCACGACGACAGTGACGTTATCCCGCCCATCACCATGGCGACGGGGGAAGCCCTAATGGAAATCCTGGTTAGAACGGGATTTCCAGACGTGCTTGATCGCCTAGGCTCGCTACATGATTTAAAAAACAAAAACTGCTGCGCTACCCCCTGGCGGTTTTTAATAGACCGCCAGGAGAGTTAACTACTCAGAGCTGACAGACACAAGAAATTTATGCTAAATAGCTGCTGTATTATATTAAAATGTATTAATAAAATGCAATAGCAGATAAACTGAACTTTGGGACCTTGTAATTTGTAAACAGGCATTAGTACTTGTGCACAAAAGCAAATATGGTAACTGAATGGGTGATAAAAAGTAGGAAAACGCATTTTTATTGAAGGTTATGTCAGAGGTTTATTCCACTTTATGCTCCTCTGGTATCGGCTTACAAGGTTTTCAATTGCTTTGTTGTAGTAGCATCACACTCCTCATTTATGAGTTGGAGGGATTCATTAAATCAAAAATCAATAATGTACATGCAGCTACCCTAGCTTACAGTGCACTGAGCAGCATTTTTTTGTGCATGGTTCCAGTGGTGGCTATTTGGGCGCAGGCAGAAGTAGAGACATATCTCTCCCATGCTTTTCTCTCTTCCAGCCCCCCTCTCTCCCCCCAAATCTGTGTAGCGAGCACAGTTTATATTCAGATTGCTGTGGGACAGAAGGCTGTGTAACATCATGACTAGGCTAAACATCACTGATAGGGCAGGCTAAGTACTAATATACCAGAATTTATAGTTATAAGAAGTTTCTGATGCAGAATCTGGGATTATTGACAAATCTGGTAGCCTGAATAAGTTTTAATGTTACAGCTGCTGTTTAGTAGGCAGGCCACATTTTATTTTTCCTACCGGTATGAGGCCAAAGGCTCCCGGAAGCCCACATGGCAAGAACTCTTCACATTGCTCTCCAGGGTAGTGACGCGGAGCGGACTGCGCGAGGACTTCTCTCTGACAGATTTCCTAGGGCGGGAAGACTTACTGGGACGATCATTTGGATCCTCAACGTAACGACCATCTACAGTTACAATCAATTAAAAAAAAATAAAAACAGTGCATTGCCAAAATACAAAAATAAGAACCGTAATGCCAGTTAAACTAATGGCCGGTTCCAACTGCATGGATGAAAACTGATCCATCAAACAGATCAGCTTTTAATGGGCATCCATTTTTCATTCGTGACCTTCTGTTCCATTAGCAAGCGGTCAATGCGATGCATCTGCCAATCCGGATATATCGCACTTTCCCCAAAATTGCACTCCCTTCATAGGACGTGCATAACGGATCTGTTACAACAGAGTAATGTGAACAGATGCTACTGACATAACATAGGATACGTTCGCATCAGTAAGGGCCCGTTTCCACTAGGAGCGATGCGATGTGGCTACATAGCCGCATCGCACCACGTGTATGCTGAAACACATGCACGCCAATGGTAGAGTTTCCACTGCTTGCATATTGTGCGGAGCGGTGCAATCCGAGAATCTACCGCATGCTGCAGATTATCGCACGCCCGCATCCTATCTCTTCCATTCACTTCCGCATCGGGAGATGAGGAAGTGACGCGGGCGACGGCGGAAGTGATGCAGCTACCTAGCCGCATCGCATCACTTTAGTAGTGGAAACAGGCCCTAAGGATCTGCTACGCTAAGGCCCAGTTTACACTTAATCAGTTGCTCACAGTTATATCTGAAAGGACAACTGATTTTCAAAGTAATGCCCATGTTTTCCTATGGCACAGTTCACACTTAGGCCTTGTTCACATTGCGTTTGGCTCGCATGTCCATTGGGCTGTTTTTCAGGCGTCTTTTTTTTTCAACTCTTGGCGCTTGAGTGGGCGATTCATTTTTGTGCTTAGCGGTTTTCTAAGCAATTTTTCCGAGCGGATTTGTAATTCTCTCCCTGACACAAATCAGGAATTGATCTCTTTGACCCGGAAAAAATAATTACAATGTATGCATTCTTAAAAACGCAAACAAACAATACACAAAGCGTTTTTGTGAGCGTTTTGCGTTGCTTCTATAGTTTCTAATGAGGTGAAATCGCCAAAAAAATGGTACACGCACCACTTTACTGACAGCGCACGACCCACGCTGATATGAACCTTGTCATAGACATTCATTGTCCACGCGGTGGGGGGGGGGGGGGGGGGGGGGTGTTTTTAAAAACCGCACGCGGGCGAAAAAATCCAAAACCGCCTGCAGTATGAACAAGCCCTTAAAGAGACTCCGTAACAAAAATTGCATCCTGTTTTTTATCATTCTACAAGTTCCAAAAACTATTCTAATGTGTTCTGGCTTACTGCAGCAAGTTCTACTATCACAGTCTCTGTAATAAATCAATGTATCTTTCCCTTGTCAGACTTGTCAGCCTGTGTCTGGAAGGCTGCCAAGTTCTTCAGTGTTGTGGTTCTGCTATGCACTCCCCCCTCAGAGGGGAAAGAAACCCACAAATGATCTCTTGAGATTCAAAAGGAAGGCTGTATACAGCCTGCTTGTGTATGGATGTATTTTCTATGTGTGGACATACTGTACATCAACCTACTTCCTGTTTTGGTGGCCATTTTGTTTGTTTATAAACAAACTTTTTAAAACTGTTTTTAACCACTTTTAATGCGGCGGGGAGCAGCGAAATTGTGTCAGAGGGTAATAGGAGATGTCCCCTAACGCACTGGTATGTTTACTTTTGTGCGATTTTAACAATACAGATTCTCTTTAAAGAGAACCTGAACTGAAAATTAAAAGGCAAAATAAACATACACAAGTCATACTTACCTCCCATGTAGTCAACTCATCAATCTCTTTCTCCTCTCCTGCGTCCTGTTTGTCCACTGTGATCAATGAAATAGAAAATTGTGGAGCGTCCCAATTGTTGCCACAGGAGAATGTGCCCAGGCTATGATCCGTCAGCACTCCGGATCCAAATCAGTAGTAGAGAGTAGAGCCGGCACCATCCAAGTTAATTATATGCTCTTTTATTCGATATTCATGCATAATATCAGGCAAAAATACAGCAATGTCAAGCAACGTTTCAGGGCTATCGCCCCTTTGTCAAGCTGGTGCTGCATCAATGTTACAACAGATAATCACAATGCACGTTATATAGTATTGCTAATCAGTGAAAGCCAATCATTTCAAATCTCACTCTAGCCAATCATGATAGTCCTACAACACACGGACCTGATGGGGAACTATATGGCTATACACTAACTGGGTGAAGACGCAGGTACACTCCCACTCCCACTATGACTCACCTCCTCTGCCCCTATTGTCCGTCTGGCTCCCTCACTCCCACAATACAGGTCGCCTCAGGCGGACCTGATGGGGAACCCACAGAGCAACACGCCGGCTGCAGTGCTACTGCGCAGCTGCTGTACGTGTAGACTGGCATTGTGTGACGCAGTCGCGGGTCCCGCTCGCGGCTATCTGTCACTAGATGTAAGACGGGGCGGAGGGGGTGGCCAATGACGTAGCACCACTTCCCCATTGGCAAATGCGAACACCAGGTCGCATAAGCCATGATTAATTAGCATAAGTAAATAAACTTGCATCTGTACAGTGCGACAGATACATCATGCTAAGAAGCAGTAGGCACACAAACAAGTACAAATGTCATAACTAAACAGTATCAATGTTTCACAGGACAGTTAGTCTATAGGGGGAGGGGGCAGCAGAAAGAAAAAGATCAAACAGAGACGGATCACACTAGAGGCTGTACACAGTGGTGTCAGTGTCGCTATAAATCTGTGCATTAAGGGGTAGTCTGTTCATTATAGTTAACAAAGGGACTTGAAGCCTCATTTGGTAACATACTTTTGCTGCTGCCCCCTCCCCCTATAGACTCACTGTCCTGTGAAACATTGATACTGTTTAGTTATGACATTTGTACTTGTTTGTGTGCCTACGGCTTCTTAGCATGATGTATGTGTCGCACTGTACAGATGCAAGTTTATTTACTTATGCTAATTAAT
The DNA here is from genome assembly GCF_040937935.1 of Hyperolius riggenbachi. Taxonomy (NCBI): domain Eukaryota; kingdom Metazoa; phylum Chordata; class Amphibia; order Anura; family Hyperoliidae; genus Hyperolius; species Hyperolius riggenbachi. Next base: position 98,367,942 of record NC_090651.1, read on the forward strand.
CATGGCTTATGCGACCTGGTGTTCACATTTGCCAATGGGGAAGTGGTGCCACGTCATTGGCCACCCCCTCCGCCCAGTCTTACATCTAGTGACGGATAGCCGCGACTGCGTCACACAATGCCAGTCTACACGTACAGCAGCTGCGCAGTAGCACTGCAGCCGGCGTGTTGCTCTGTGGGTTCCTCATCAGGTCCGCCTGCGGCGACCTGTATTGTGGGAGTGAGGGGGCTAGACGGACAATAGGGGCGGAGGAGGCAAGTCATAGTGGGAGAGTGGGAGTGGGAGTGTACCTGCGTCTGCACCCAGTCAGTGTATAGCCATATAGTTCCCCATCAGGTCCGTGTGTTGTAGGACTATCATGATTGGCTAGAGTGAGATTTGAAATGATTGGCTTTCACTGATTAGCAATACAATATAACATGTGCATGGTGATTATCTGTTGTAACATTGATGCAGCACCAGCTTGACAAAGGGGCGATAGCCCTGAAACGTTGCTTGACATTTCTGTATTTTTGCCTGATATTATGCATGAATATCGAATAAAAGAGCATATAATTAACTTGGATGGAGCCGGCTCTACTCTCTTCCACTGTGATCAATGGAATTCTCCGTCCTCCATTTTGAAAATGGCCATTACCCCATAACAGCTTCCTGGTCAGCACACTGTTAAACTGTAACATCGTCCACTTGAGCCATAGGGAAAAATGGACATTACCTTGCATATTCAGTTGTAACTGACAGCAGCTGATATAGAACTGACAGCAACTGGTATATTTCAGTTCTGACAAAATATTGTCAGAACTGAAAGGGATCACTATAAGAAGAAAATGGTGAGCTTCTGAGAGGAAGTGACAGCGAGGTAAGAATGCAATATTAATTTGCAGCTACATTATGTGTTTATTTTAAATAATGGTACTTAGTTCAGGTTCCCTTTAAAGAGAAACTCAGACCAAGAATTGAACTTTATCCCAATCAGTAGCTGATACCCCCTTTTACATGAGAAATCTATTACTTTTCACAAACAGACCATCAGGGGGCGCTGTAAGGTTGATATTGTGGTGAAACCCCTCCCAGAAGATACAAGAAAAGTAGGTACTCTTGGCAGTTTCCTGTCTGTGAACCTTGTTGCATTGTGGGAAATAGCTGTTTACAGCTGTTTCCAACTGCCAAAAAAAAAACACACAGCAGCTACATCACCTGCCAACAGTAAAAATGTCACCATGTAATAAATATCAAAATGTAAATCAGGGATTTAAAAGATTTTACAATGGGCAAACACTGACTAAATCATTTATACATAATTGTAAAAATGAAGCACTTTTTTTTATTACATTATTGTTACTGGAGTTCCTCTTTAACGCGTTTTAACTGAAATCTTCTTACAATGCACTGCTATGGAGAAGAAAAAAAATGCGTACTAACTGATTTAGTGTAAACGGGACCTAAACGGACCGTTTTATATGCCAGCATGAACCTGCCCTTAGTGGTCAGACTTCTTGTATCATTCAGCAGTTGAAATCCAACTGGTTGCCCTGGGCAACTAATACACGTGGTAATATTTTCATGCAGCTCTCCTGAAACTCCCTTCCACTACTCTTGACTGCACATCTTCTTTAGCAAATCACCCCAACATTCTAGCACATGAAGATACCAGAAACATACCTTTCCTGCTTATTTTACGGGTAGCACTGCTTGTTGGCTTCCTGGCGTCCATAATGGCATCAAACACCACATTGCCTGTAGGGGCCACATCCAGCTTATTTTCAATATGTCTCAACTAAAAAGGAAAAAAAGTGCATCTATTGTTAACTACAATAGTAAAGTTATAACACCATTTCCTTTGTGAAAATTACAATGAAGAATAAGTATTACAAGGTGAAAATAGTCAGAATGTCACATTGAAAAGCAGCTAATAGAAATCTTTATACTCCCCTAAGCCATGAGCAACATCCATGCAAATTAACGCTCCCCCCCATAGCCCTCAACTGTAGACCATCAGAGATGCACTCACTGCAGTGTGATGTGGGATGGAAGAGAGCCTCTCAGAAATCATTTGTACGCTGTAGGCACTCAAGATTCAAGATGGGGTTTACATCTATTTTTTGCCTTGCGGTGGGGATGCAATACTCCTGCCACATCCCACTACAATGCAAAAAACGACAAACATATGACCCCTGCGGCAGAGTGCGCTGACAGGGTCATATGCACAGCGACGCCCCATGCTCAATGACGTACTCCCTGCTGGGCAGGAAGTATGCCACAGGGATTCCGGTCCGTCCGCGCATGCACGCCGCACCATGCTCCATCGTTTAGGGCCCGTTCACACTGCACGCGTTTCCAGCCGCGTTTTGGAAACGCGTGAAGGTGGCCAAAACGCACGACATCAGACATTGCATAGAGTGCAATGTCTGATGTTCACACTGCATGCGTTCCGGACCTGTGCGGTCCGGGAACGCATGCTGCACGCAGATTTTGCAAAAACGCGTGGCTGTCCCATTCACTTTTCAGTGATGGGATCAGCAACGCAACGCACACAAACGCGGATGGCCATGCGTTCGTACGCGTTGCGGTCCGCACGGCCATCCGCATTTCTGATCTGAACGGGCCCTTACACTATGTGCATCGCATATAAACTTCCATTACCCCAAGCATGCATTAAGGTGGTGTTTGCGGTAATGGGCTGATGCCCTTGTGTATGCTAGGCTACTTCTGCTGCACCGCAAGGGAATGCAAGAAGTGTGATAGTCTTCAAAGACACTTGGGGGTGGAGCTTTCTTTACCTGGCTGAGAGGAAAAAGCCCCCTGCTCTCCCCCCCGTGCTCCTCCAACCTCAGCATATACAATGCAGTGTCAGTGCTGTGGAGTCGGAGTTGTAGTCAAGACAATTTTGGGTACCCGAGTCGGAATCAGTGGTTTTATAAGCTGAGGAGTCTGAGTCAGATGATTTTTGTAACAAATCCACAGCCCTGGTAATTATTAGACTAAGGAGTCGGATCCATTTTGGATACCTGGTGTCGGAGTTCGAGTCGGAGGTTTTATAAACTGAGGAGTCGGATGATTTTTGGACCGACTCCACAGCAGAGTGTCAGCAGTGCTGAGTACTCTCACCTGCTCCAATGATGCGTCCACCTCACAGATCACTTTCTCTAGAGACCAGTGTCACAACAGACATCATCATGTGACGCATCAAGACAAGGTCGGCCACTACAGGGTTTGAGCTGTGAGGAGGATGCATCATTGGAGCCCAGCCAGAGCAGGTGAGAGCAGTCAGCACTGCACTCTATTTACAGGCGCTGGGTGAGCACAGGACGGCCCTGGGCACAGGGACAGGGGGAAGGGGGCTGCTGCAAGAGTATTGCTGCCCGGCCACCTCTTTGCACATGGGGCCGGTAGTCTCGAGCCTACAGCGCTTTGTGCAAAATCCAGCCCTGAGCCAAACTGCTCCTCCTTACTCAGTTGTCACTCTTATGAGCTACTTCTCTAAGCATTGCACAAGCTGACATTGCGGTTAGTTTGCTAGGGCATCCTCTGCTGGGGACATTGGCTATCATTCATAAAGGAGCTGTCGGTAAGGGGAATCAATGCGGCAAAACACCGCTGCCAGTATTTTATGGCCCGTACTCACGGGCTGCAGAAGTGGCCTGTCGCCAGCACACGTGAGCGTGGTAGCGACAGGCCGGCGACAGCTTCTCTCCAGGTCCCTCCGCGTACACACGCGGAAGAGGGACCAGCGGCGAGACGGAAGCTGTCGTCGACGTTCCTCCTCCCCCCGCCGGAAGCTCCATTTACCTCTATGGAGGTTGCTGTCGCTAGTCCGCGTACTCACGCGGACTAGCGACAGTTGCGGCGGAGGTGCGGCGGCGACTGTTGCCATGCGATTGAAACTTTCAATCGCATGGCGACAAGAGCGACGGGCGACAGTTCGGGGTGCGCGCGTGCAACGGCCCATACTCACTGGCGACCTGTCGCCGCAACACGCGCGCGCCGCGTGTTGAGGCGACAAAAGTCCCTCGTGAGTATGGGCCATTAGACTTCTGGGTGGGCATTCATAAAAATGTATCCATGTGCGGTAGCAGTGCGGAGATTCCCCGAACTAGGCTGGCAGTAGGTAGGCGGTAGGCTTGCGGAGACATGGAAGCTGCCAAGTTGATACATTTCTCCGTGTTCCGCTCTGCTGCAGCTGCCTGGGAGGTCTGTGTGTCTCAATTCACTTACATTGTTATCGCCACATCAGAGTGAGCGGTACTTCCCGACCTCACACCGCTTGCGGTGATCTTCATGAATTAACATTTTGCTACATTTGTTCCAAAAATCACCGCACAAGGCGGTGATTTATCACTCTGCTCGGTAGTGTCATTTTTTCATGCGGAAAGAGCCTTTATGAATGCTGACTTTGCCGAGTGTTCGGTAAAGTCAGCTGTTTTAAGCATTTCCGCATGCGGAAATGCTTTATGAATGATAGCTATTGTCTTTAAAGGACCTCTGTCGCAAAAATCTTAAAATTTTAAATACATGTAAACATATAAAAATAAGAAGTACGTTTCTTCCATAGTAAAGTGAGCCATAAAAGTAATTTATGGCTCATTTTACTCTGAAAGAAATGTACTTATTCGTATGTGTTTTACATTTTAAGATTTTCACATCAGTTCCTCTTTAAAATGTTTTTTTTTCTTCCTTGAGAATAATCTTTCTCACTGTTTAATGATGGACTTCAAATTGTTTGGAATTTCCCATATAAACCTCTCCAGATTGATAGGCAGCAATGATTGATTCGCATTGTGCATACACACCTTTGATATATGTCCCTGGATGGGGACCCGATACCCTTGGATGACATCGCTTGGTCAGACTGCACAGAGGTGAGTCAGCTGTATAGCTAACGGCGTGCTGTGTTGCTAGCGGTGGGATGATGAGCTGCAGGCGGCGTGATAAAAAGGAATCACCCACCCCTTGGGGCGAGTTTATCCTCTGGGCGAATTGCTTGCAGGAAGGGCACCTCTGTATTCATGTCTAATTTTTAGCTGAGGCATTCGTTATCAGCTGCCTCAGCTGACATATCAAGCTTTAGATCACTACTCAGATCTTGCCTTCTCAACACGGTGTGATCACACACCTGAATGCTCTAGACCAGAGTTCCCCAACCCTATCCTCAAGGCCCACCAACTGTACATGTTTTGCAGAAATTCACAAGCATTCACAGGTGAGGTAGTCAGTGTCTCAGCAGAGCAGATTAACTACCTGTGTGGATTTCCACAAAACATGCATTGTTGGTGGGCTTTGATGACGGGCTTGGGGAACACTGCTCTAGACTAGCAAACTGCTAAAACCTTTGCTTTTAGGCCCCATTCACACTAGAGCGCTTTTCAGGCATTTTCAGCATCGCTGGAAATCGCTAGCGTTTTGAAAAACTTGTGTACAATGAAAGTATATTGTAGTGTTCTCATCTAAGCGATTTGCTGAAATGCAAACTTGCAGCCTGCAGCATTTTCTGAGCGATTCTGGAGCGATTCTGCAGGCTTATATTGAACTAGAAATCACAAAACGCTAATCGCTGGAAAAACGCTCTGTATACAGTGAAAATCGATGGGAAATAGCTAGGAAAAAAACGCTAGAAAAATCGCTCAGCATTTGCGTTTAGCAATTTCTAGTGTGATTGGGGCCTTACAATGGTGGCCATACTTGCTAACAATCATTTATCAATTAAGCATTTGACTAGCAACACATGGCTGCTACTTACCCTCTTAATCTTAATTTCTATGGAAGTGGCCCCTGGCAGTCCTGCTGATCTTTCTGGTCCATAGGGTCTAATGCCTAATACACATGATGAGATTTTCTGGCAGATTTTCTGCCAAATCGACTATTTCCAGCATGTCAGATCTGATTTCTGATCCATTTTCCCTTGACTTCTATGGAAAACTGGTCGGAACTCAGATGGGACATGCTGGAAATAGTCGAGCTGGCAGTAAATCTGCCAGAAAATCTCATTGTGTGTATTAGGCATTAATCACACACCTAAATCATGCAGCTAATCTTGTCAAATTTGTCAGACATCTGATCTGCATGCTTGTTCAGAGTTTATGACAAAGTATTAGAGGCAGAAGATCAGCAGGACAGCCAGGCAATGTGCATTATTTAAAAGCAAATAGACATGTCAGCCTCCATATCCCTCTCACCTCAGGTTCCCCTGAGCCCTGCTTAGTAACAGATGATTTTTAAGTAATGATACATAAAAGCATAAGACCATAGAAGTGAAAGAGGGTGTACTTCCTCTTTCTCTAGAATGTAGACAGAGGATTTGGGAGACAGGTTTTTAATTGTATGTTATGTCAGACTATAGTTCCGCTTTGAAAGGTGCATGGCTTCAGTCTCCATAGCAATATAATCTCGCCTGCCTATTCACAACTCCCATTCTGATTATATTGCACATGTGGGGGTTTACTCCCACTGGCAGTTTTCGATTTGACCGCAGCTCTTGTTCTGCTGTAGCTCGAAACGCTAAGCCCATGCCATGCATGGCTACAGTGATTCAGCTGTGTGCTGCAGAAATCTGCAGCAAGCCATCCAGATTCGCACCCAAGTGCGATTTGGATGACAAGCCTTGTTACAGATCAGCAGCGTTTCCCTGTGCAGCTCGCAAGCAGGGAAACACTGAAAATCTGTAGCTAGTGGGAATGGGCGCTAAAAGAAAATTCCAAAGTGCCATTGAACGGGGCACTGAAGAATAATATCTGAAATTCACACATTAATGTCCATCATAAATGAAGAGTTACTATAGTTTTCAATGTTCATTCTCTAGTTGGCTGCCTATTTAAATGAATCTTTGAACTAAGAACAGGAATCAGCCCGGCTAGTAGAAGAGACTCTCTTTGGTTGTTGTAATTGTGCAAAAAAGTCTGCAGCCTACAAAGGTAGTAGACTTCCTAATTCCTCCTTTATCCCTCCACTGCCGGCCAGAACCCTCTTTGCAGCCACTCTCTCCTTGAAGACATTTTTTCAGCAAATTACCAAACTATTATCGCATGCGTAAAAATCTTAGTGAATTCAGAAAAATATCATAAATATTGCAGTGCAGTATTTTAACAGGTAACAGGTCTTCGTGAACTGAGCACAAGGTAAGGAAAAGGAACAATCACTGAGCCACTGCTTTGCTGTGCCTCATCTTTAAAGGGACTCCGAGCAGTGCAGAAACTATGGAAAGATGCACATCATTTTAAAGCTCTCTTTCTCCTCTTTCCAATGATATATAAACCGCCACCCTACGCCTTTTAGTTTTCGCTATTTTCGCGATTGAAATTGCAGCGACCGCAATTTCGATCGCGAAAATAGAGAAAACTAAAAGGCGTAGGGCAACGATGTAGGTGTCGTCAGAAAGAGGAGAAAGAGAGCTTTAAAATGATATCCATCAAGCCATAGTTATATTGTATTACACAGGGCGATTTTTTGTCAAAGTCAGCAGCTGCATTCAGCATAATGGAGCTGCTGACACTGGGGAAAGTGTCGCCCTGTGTAATACAATATAACTATGGCTTGATGGATATCATTTTAAAGCTCTCTTTCTCCTCTTTCTGACGACACCTAAATCGTTGCCCTACACCTTTTAGTTTTCTCTATTTTCGCGATCGAAATCGCGGTCGCGGCAATTTCAATCGCGAAAATAGCGAAAACTAAAAGGCGTAGGGTGGCGGTTTATATATCGTTGGAAAGAGGAGAAAGAGAGCTTTAAAATGATGTGCATCTTTCCATAGTTTCTGCACTGCTCGGAGTCCCTTTAAACTCCCTCATAGGACCTATACACACTCTAGATCAGGCATGGGCAAACTTGGCCCTCTAGATGTTAAAGAACTACAAGTCCCACAATGCATTGCAAGAGTCTGACATCCAGTCATGACTCAAAGGCAAATGCATTGTGGGACTTGTAGTTCTTTAACATCTGGAGGACATATGGAGGGCCAAGTTTGCCCATGCCTGCTCTAGATTCTCAGCCAAGAGAGGCCTGAACAGCCACCTCAGCAGAGTTCAATCTACAGGGTGGGACATTTATATGGATACACCTTAATAAAATGGGAATGATTGCCAATATTAACTTCCTGTTTGTGGCACATTAGTATATGTGAGGGGGGAAACTTTTCAAGATGGGTGGTGACCATGGAGGCCATTTTGAATCCAACTTTTGTTTTTTCAATAGGAAGAGGTTCATGTGACATCAAACTTATTGGGAATTTCACAAGAAAAACAATGGTGTGCTTGGTTTTAACGTAACTTTAATCCTTCATGAGTTATTTACACGTTTCTGACCACTTATAAAATGTGTTCAATGTGTTGCCCATTGTGTTGGATTGACAATGCAACCCTCTTCTCCCACTCTTCACACACTGATAACAACACCGCAGGAGAAATGCTAGCACAGGCTTCCAGCATCTGTAGTTTGCACTCCACCACAGCATGTGCAGGTAGTATGCCCCCCAACACAGCATGTGCTGATAGTATGCACTCCACCACAGCATGTGCAGCTATTATGCCACCAATACAGCGCAGATATCGTGACCCTAACATAGCAAGCCATATGCGAGCCATGTCGTCACCCAATAGCTTGCCAAAGCCTGCAGCACAACCCAGAAGCCAGCAAATAACTGCTTTCTGGCTTCCATGTGGAAGTTTGGTGCCAGAACTGCTATTCTATATGTGGGCCACCAATGATTCAAGATGCAGCAGACCGCATCTATAAGTAATACATTTTGTGTGTGGGGGGCCGGTAAAAAAAAGCCTCAGGGGGCCGCATTCGGCTCGCAGGCCTTAGTTTGAGGACCACTGCTGTACGCCCACCCTCACCGCATCAGCATAACCCAAACCACAGCTACTCCCACAATTGCTGGTAAAAACAGAAGGGAGAGGTTTGTAGTGGTAAAAGGAGCGTACTGCGCAGGCCCAGTATGGTCTGTGTCTGCGCAGTGTGCTCCTGGTGACATCGGTGGGTTCGAGGACACGGCAACACAGGCGCAGTGGTTTTCAGACTTTAAAGTCTGAAATTCCAGAAGTGAACCGGTGGCGGAGCCGGAGCATCGGTGAGTGACTGCACGGGCAGAGGATGTCTGTGGGGGACCATTAGAAGTCCCGGGTAAGTTCAACTCATTTTCCCCCGACCCCCCTACAGTATTCCTTTAAGCTACAGTCCTTCTACAATGCAATGTTTGCTCATGCATACAAAAGGGGAATGTTAGTGGTTGAAAACCCCCTAAAATATAACAGAGGTCACAGGCAAGACTCACAGCAGCTTTGGCACTAGAGATAGTCTTCCATGCTTTGCTGATCTCTGCCAAAAAAAAAAAAAAATATGCAACATTAATCCGTCACCCACTGCAATCCACATATACCGCATGATGATATCTGAACACCTATTTATTATTTATTATTATTATAACAGCTGTCGAAATCTGTCAATCTTCACGTTCTAAGTGTGGCATATATAGTATTGGAATGAAAAAAAGACCAAGAGACACACAGGTCCTTCCAGGAATATAGTACATTTTCTGCTAAGAAATATAACCCACAGCAATGCTAATTTGTCAATATCAAACATAAAATCAGCTAATATAAATTACAGCTGAGAGATGCAACTTTTATTTAGTTCAAGTTTACTTATCTGGTCAATGTGCTACACCTATAAGTGGAAATGCTAAAACTGCTTACGCAGAAGCAAACACAGTGTTAGCTTACCTCGAATAGTCTCCTGTGGCTGCTGATGTGCTGAGTCCTTGCAAAAGTTTCCTGTCCTCCACAAACTCTTCTCAGCCATTCATCTGTGATTAACAGAAGAAATAATGCAAGCAAATTACCAAACCTCTAGCTGTAGAAAGCAAGTCACTGTTCAACCAACCGGCAAGCCCCCCACCTTATCCCCCTCAGAAGCTCAGTGCAGGCTGAGCTGTCATGAGATCCACACGCTTGGAGGCTTTCTCCAACAGCTGCCACTGACAAGGATCAAATGTAGGCTCCCGGCGGATACTAGTAGTTTAATGAGGGCCAGTGGCCAAAATATGTTCAATATGAAAAGCTACACAGATACTTGTGCCAGTATTCAAAAATACAATCCATGAGGTAGGCGTCATGGAGGACAAAAAAAAAAAAAGTAATTGCATATGCATTGACATTTCCTACCTTGTAGCTTTAAGTAAAGGTACCCAAATATTCCTGCTGTATTTACTTAATGCAACTTATATAACAGCCAAAGTTAAAGTTATAATAAGAGTTCAGAAAAAGAAAAAACGAACATAGAACCCAGGGGATGATTAAAAGGTCATCCTGCTGGGTCAGTACTTTGTGGAACCACATTTGCATTAATTATAGCTCTTGGTTTCAATATAATAATACATTTTCCATACTGACTCAAAGAATGTAAAATGAAAGGCATTTCATCACTGTCAAAGAGTAGCAATTTTAAGCTATATTAAGATGGTGTCTGCTTTTGGGAATAAAAAGTTCCTGGCCCAGAAGCTAACACTCTGCCCTATTGGCAATCTTGGCCATCTTGGCCATTGCCGACTCGAATGAGGAGACTGGTAAAGTTTGTGTCTTACATTTATAGCAAAGCCTGTCATTGTGGCCTTTTTATTTTGTTTATTGAAGAAAAATGCACATATCAATTAAACTTGAAATATAGACCACTGGGCACTCACTACAGCTGCAATGTGCATGGTCTGCTACGGTAGTACATGATTTGCATCTGATTTGCATTCAAGGCATGTATTTAGCCCTGTGGGGCTCTGCATGCCTCTGTTGGTCTACAATTCAGTTGCAGCCTATGGCCTGGAACCCACTGAAATCAGCAAACGCGAAACGCTATCGCTAGCGTTTTGTCTGAGCGGTTTGCAAGCGGATTAATGCGCGTTTTCGGTCACGTTTTGCAACATTGTATTTTTTTGCTCAGCAGTTGCGTAGCGTTTTGATCCTGATTGGTCCTGTGAATTATTTTTCATTTTGTTACAGTGTGCTGAACCGCAAAACGCTAGCAAAACCATTCAGTTTAGGTTTTGCTGAGCGTTTCCGCTAGAGTTTCAATACTTTACATTGAAGCGCTAACGCTCCCAAAATGCTGCAGGTCCTGCGTTTGCGTTTCTGGGAAACGCAAACGCTCCTGTGGAAGTTGCCCTATCCATTAACATTAGCCCAGCGTTTTGGCAAAGTGCTAGTGTATCGCAGCGCTGCCAAAACGCTGCCAAAAGCGCTCCTGTGGGTTCCAGCCCTATGAGCGCTGTCATTTGTTTAATGTCTGTTTAAGAGAAATGTGTATACCATTTTAGGACTAGCAGCACTAGGAAAAAATCATGTTTTTACCTGTCACCGCTATCAATCAGATCAGACCCCTTTCTGCCCCAGGGCACCCAATCACCTGCCCACACCCTCAGAACGCTCTCAGACCCCAGCCCTGATCACCTCGCCAGTGCATTGCTTGCATCTATTCCCCCCTCTAATCACACCTTGAGACACCCATCAATAACCTCCTGTCACCCCCTAGCACACCTACCCATCAGATCGGGCCCTAATTTGCCCCGTGTGGGCTCCTGATCACTCGGCCAAACCCTCAGATTCCCCGCAGATCCCCTTCCAATCACCTCGCCAGTGCATTGCTTGCATCTATTCCCCCCTCTAATCACACCTTGAGACACCCATCAATCACCTCCTGTCACCCCCCTAGCACTCATATCCATCAGATCGGGCCCTAATTTGCCCCGTGTGGGCTCCTGATCACTCGGCCAAACCCTCAGATCCCCCGCAGATCCCCTTCCAATCACCTCGCCAGTGCATTGCTTGCATCTATTCCCCCCTCTAATCACACCTTGAGACACCCATCAATCACCTCCTGTCACCCCCCTAGCACTTATATCCATCAGATCAGGCCCAATACAGCCTGTCATCTAAGAGGCCACCCTGCTTATGACCGGTTCCACAAAATTCGCTCCCTCATAGACCACCTGTCATCAAAATTTGCAGATGCTTATACCCCTGAACAATCATTTTGAGGCATTTGGTTTCAAGACTACTCCTCACGGTTTTGGGCCCCTAAAATGCCAGGGCAGTATAGGAACCTCACAAGTGACCCAATTTTAGAAAAAAAGACACCCCAAGGTATTCTGTTAGGTGTATGATGAGTTCATAGAAGATTTTATTTCTTGTCAAAAGTTAGCGGAAATTGATTTTTATTGTTTTTTTTCACAAAGTGTCATTTTCCACTAACTTGTGACAAAAAATAAAATCTTCTATGAACTCACCATACACCTAACGGAATACCTTGGGGTGTCTTCTTTCTAAAATGGGGTCACTTGTGGGGTTCCTATACTGCCCTGGCATTTTAGGGGCCCTAAACCGTGAGTAGTCTAGAAACCAAATGCCTCAAAATGACCCGTGAATAGGACGTTGGGCCCCTTAGCGCACCTAGGCTGCAAAAAAGTGGCACACATGTGGTATCGCCATACTCAGGAGAAGTAGTATAATGTGTTTTGGGGTGTATTTTTACACATACCCATGCTGAGTGGGAGAAATATCTCTGTAAATGACAATTTTTTTAAACACAATTGTCCATTTACAGAGATATTTCTCCCACCTAGCATGGGTATGTGTAAAAATACACCCCAAAACACATTATACTACTTCTCCTGAGTACAGCGATACCACATGTGTGACACTTTTTTGCAGGCTAGGTGCGCTAAGGGGCCTAACGTCCTATTCACAGGTCATTTTGAGGCATTTGGTTTCTAGACTACTCCTCATGGTTTAGGGCCCCTAAAATGCCAGGGCAGTGTAGGAACCCCACAAGTGACCCCATTTTAGAAGGAAGACACCCCAAGGTATTCTGTTAGTAGTATGGTGAGTTCATAGAAGTTTTTATTTCTTTGTCACAAGTTAGCGAAAAATGACACTTTGTGAAAAAAAGAAAAATCAATTTCCGCTAACTTGTCACAAAAAATAAAGTCTTCTATGAACTCACCATACTACTAACGGAATACCTTGGGGTGTCTTCTTTCTAAAATGGGGTCACTTGTGGGGTTCCTATACTGCCCTGGCATTTTAGGGGCCCTAAACCGTGAGGAGTAGTCTAGAAAACAAATGCCTCAAAATGACCTGTGAAATCCTAAAGGTACTCATAGGACGTTGGGCCCCTTAGCGCAGTTAGGGTGCAAAAAAGTATGTGTAAAAATACACCCCAAAACACATTATACTACTTCTCCTGAGTACGGCAATACCACATGTGTGGCACTTTTTTGCAGCCTAACTGCAACTATTCAGAGAGGGGCATGGTGAGTCCATGGCAGATTTCATTTTTTTTCCCGCAAGTTAGCAGTAATGGAAACCTTTTTTTTTTTTGTCACAAAGTGTCATTTTCCGCTAACTTGAGACAAAAAAGCCAAGCTTACCTCGGGTAATGTCTTTTCCAGTAGTCCGAGTGACAGCACCCCTCCTATGAGACTTGTCTCCCTCCCAAACTTTGGACAGGAAGCTAGAAGATACAAATTTGCATAACAGGCAGGCAGGAGTAGTATATAAAGATGTTACTCACAAAAGGTATTCAGTTATAAAAAAAGACACGGACACCAAATGCTGCTGAAACGATTAATTTAATTATGCCCTTTATTAGGGTGGGCCGGAGGGGTGCTGTCACTCGGACTACTGGAAAAGACATTACCCGAGGTAAGCTTGGCTTTCCCAGAACGTCCTCCTGACAGCACCCCTCCTATGAGACGATAAACAAGAACATTATAAGTTAGGGAGGGACTACTGCCTGCAACACCTTTCTTCCGAATGCTAGATCAGTATTGGCTAATAAGTTTAGTCTATAATGTTTGACAAACGTATTTTGGCTGGACCAGGTGGCCGCTCTGCAAATCTGCTCTATCGAGGCGCCTGCCCTCTCTGCCCAAGATGTTGATACACTTCTTGTGGAGTGAGCTTTAATTGAGGTCGGTAAAGGCCTCCCTTGAGTCTGATAAGCCGCGGTGATAGTTTGTCTGATCCATCTTGCAATTGATGTCTTAGAGGCTTGCCTCCCCTTGAATTTCCCCGCAAACAGCACCAACAAGGCATCTGATCTTCTCCAAGATGCAGTCCTTTCAAGATAATGAAGGATACACCTTCTAACATCCAAACAATGAAGCTTCCTCTCCTTTTCATTAGTTGGTTTATCACAGAATGATGGCAGAAAGATCTCCTGAGATCGATGAAACTTTGAAGTCACTTTAGGAAGGAATGCAAAGTCTGGACGTAGAGTAATCCTATCCTCCGAGATGGTACAATAAGGTGGCTTAATGGATAAGGCCTGAAGTTCGCTGACTCTCCTGGCTGTGGTGATTGCCAGAAGAAAGGCCGTTTTCAACGTCAGAAATTTATCTGGAATCTGATCCAGAGGCTCAAAGGGATGTTCACAAAGACTCTGTAACACCACATTCAAGTCCCAAGGGGGCACCTTAGATATCACCACAGGCCTGAGACGTTTAATTCCCTGAAAAAAACGAAGAAAAAACTCCTCCTGAGCTAATCTTCTCTCTAAATATACACTCAAAGCTGCTGTCTGAACTTTAAGAGTGCTGGAACTTAACCCCATCTGAAATCCATCCTGAAGAAATTCCAGAGCTGAGGCGGAAAGTCTAGAATCCTTCTCTTTCCTTGTACACCATTCACAGTAAATTTTCCATGTCTTCTGATAAATCTGCCTCGTCACCTTCTTGCGGGATTGTATTAACGTTTCAGAAAGTTTATCCGAAAACCCCTTTGATTTCAGGATTCCCCACTCAATCTCCATGCTGAAAGGTGAAGACGCTTGAAGTCCGGGTGAAGAACTGGGCCCTGCGACAACAAATCTGTTCTGACTGGTAACATTATTGGTTGACACATCGCTAAATTCTGTAACAGAGCAAACCACGGTCTTTTCGGCCAGAAAGGTACTATGAGAATTACTTGTGCTCTGTCCTGCATAATCTTGTTCAGAACCCTTGATATCAGAGGTATTGGGGGGAATGCATACATCAGGTTCAACCGCCACTCTATCGAGAAAGCGTCTATTTCCCACGGATTGTCCTTTGGATACAGGGAGCAAAACTTTAGACACTTTGAATTTTGTCTCCTTGCGAATAAGTCTACTGCAGGGGTGCCCCATGCCTGGCTGATCTGAACAAATACTTCTGGATTCAGAGACCATTCGTCTTGTAATATCGCTGACCTGCTGAGATAGTCTGCCACAACATTGCAAGTCCCCTTCAAATGAACTGCTCTGACGGATGTTAAGTTGCTCTCTGCCCAATGCAGAATCCTTGCTGTCTGAGACCACAACCGACGACTTCTTGTTCCTCCCTGATGATTCAGGTAAGCCACTACACTGCTGTTGTCGGACCTGATCAGGACATGACACTGATTGATTTGATCCTTGAAGAATTGAAGGCTTCTCCATACTGCTTCCAGTTCTCTGCTGTTGGAGGATCTTATTGCCATAGCCCTGGACCACTGCCCTTGTGCTGGTAGAGAGTCCATGTGAGCGCCCCACCCCCACGTACTGGCATCCGTCGTTATGATTCTTTGTACTGGAAAAAACCACATGCGGCCTTCCGATAGGTGAGACAGTTCCTGCCACCAGTTTAACGACACTTTCACACCGTATGGGATCAGAATCTTCCTTTCTAGTGCTGAAATGTTCCTGTTCCAGCTCCTTAGTATCCACAACTGCAGGTTCCTGGCATGGAATTGACCCCATTGTACTGCAGGGAAGACTGAGCTTAACAGACCGAGAAGTGCCATGGCTTTTCTTATACTGATGGACCTTGATTTCTGAAAAGAAAGAACAGAATTAAGTACTGCCGAAACTTTTCTTTCTGGGAGAAATACTCTTTGCTGGCGGGAGGAAAAAATAAACCCCAGATATTCCATAGATTGGCTGGGTATTAGCGCCGATTTTGACCAGTTAATTAACCAGCCTAAAGACTCTAGACTATCAATGCATATCTTAACCTGATCACTTACAGACTGTAAAGAATTACCCCAAATCAATAAATCATCTAGGTAAGCAATGATGTTAATGGATCTACACCTCAAGACTGCCAAAACTTCTGCCATCACCTTTGTGAACAGCCAAGGTGATGAAGCTAGCCCAAAAGGTAACACATTAAATTGGAAATGTCTTACCTCTTCTTGTAGGTGAATTGCAAATCTTAGGAATTGCTGGGACTCTAGATGAACTGGTACATGCAGGTAGGCATCTTTGAGGTCCAGAGAAGCTAGAAAACAGTCTTTTTGCAACAGGGTTATTACAGACTTCACATTGTCCATTCGAAACTTCCTGTATTTTACGGCCCTGTTCAACCCCTTTAAATTTAGAATAAATCTGAAGGCTCCCTGAGGCTTTTTTATCAGAAAAACTGGTGAGTAGAACCCTTGGCCTCTCTGGCAGGATGGTACCTCTCGGATCACTCTTTTTTCCAGAAGGGAAGCAACCTCCTCCTGTAATGCCTTCCTTTGGTCTGGTGATTTTGGCTGTGGAGTTACCACATACTGCAGGGGTGGGGGATACTCGAATTCTATCTTGTAACCTTCCAACACTATTTTCAAGAGCCACTGACTTGTGAACCGCTGGCACCATGTTTCGTAGTAGTGGGAAAGCCTTCCCCCTACTGGAATACTGGCGTCATTGCTTATTGGGTTGGTTGGACCGGGGAAAAAGAGCCTTCCCTTTTTGGTTTCTATTTGGAATCCACTTCTTTTTAGGTGGGATCTTTGCCTCAGGTTCCTTGTTGCCGCTGCGAGCTGGGCCCCTGTACTGAAAAGCTCTCTTTTTGGTCGGAAAATTTTTCTTATAATCTGAGGTTCTCTCTAGCGTCTGGTCTAGCTTTGAACCAAATAACAGTTCACCTTCACAGGGCAAACCACACAACTTGGAGCGAGACGAATTGTCCCCCTGCCATGTTTTTACCCATATACCTCTCCTTGCCGAGTTGACAAGGGCAGTTGTTCTGGCCGTTAATTTAACCGTATCATCCGCTGCATCAGTTAAGTAATTAGTAGCGTTAAACAAATCTGGAAAGTCCTATAAAATTTCTTCTCTGGGCACCCCCGAAGCTATCTTAGACTGAGTCTGCGTGAGCCAAGCTTTAAGGGATCGTCCCACTGCCGTGGATGCCACTGCTGGTTTAAATGTTAAAGATGCTGACTCCCAAGCTCTACGCAACAGATTGTCCATCTTTTTATCAATGGGGTCTTTTAAATTCCCAAAGTTCTCAAACTGCAAATCGGATTTTCTCGACACCCTTGAAAACGACGGGTCCAGTTTGGGAACCGGACCCCAGAATTTTTGATCTTCCGGACTGAAAGGATAACGACGAGAAAGAGACTTGGGCCAAAATGCCCTCCTTTCAGGGTCATCCCACTCCTTCCCAATCATTGACTTTAGAGAGGAATGGACTGGGATGAAACAATTCTGGGGTTCCGCCAAACTCACGTACATCTGATCCAAGGGGGTCAAAGATTTCCGCTCCACTGTTATCCCCATAGTATTTTGCATTGCCGACAACAAGTCTTTCATTAAGTTGGGTGCGAAAGCAAACTTCTGAGTAACCTCTGGGTTTTCCTCCTCCTCCCCAGAAATCTCCTCCAAAGATGAAATCTCTCCTTCCTCTCCAGATAAATCTGAATCCCCTGATTCATTATCCTTTCTTTTACGTTTAGCTGCAACTTGATGAGGTGAAGCCTCTAACTGACTGTGCCCCTCAATCACCGGGGCTGGTAAGGGAGCAGGCACAGTATCAGCAGCAGAAGTAGAAGGAACTGTAGATTCCGCCATTGCTGAATCCTTTATCTCTTTAATGGCCGAGGCCATCTCAGACCGCATCCATCCCATCAAGTCCTTAAATACCACTGGGGATTCCTCCTTTACCACCTTCTCTCTACAAGACTGGCACAGTTTCTTCGTAGAGGAAGAATAGAAGCGAGAGTTGCACATAACACAGCGTTTCTCAGTTCTACCAGAAGATTGTCCCCCTTGACCTTGCTGAGACACAGCCTTGTCTTTGTCTTTATCACCTTTTGGGGCTTTAGGCTAAAAAGAAATAAAGACAGACTGTCAGCCTTACAAGGTGGACCTATGATTACAAATCAACTCCCTCAAAGTCTGAAAAATTACAGCTCACCAGAGAGGGGATAGCGCCAGACTCCGCAGAAGTCAGAGGAGAAGGGCCTACAGCGTCCTCCATGATCACCGACAGCAATGGTGATCGTGGCTAACATTCACATATATATACCCCTGTTAATTACCTGCAGCTGAAGTCAATCTTAACACCGCCGCGGCCCCTGCCGCTATGCCGTCAGCTGACTCGTCATGCGGGACGCATGCGCATGACGTCACTTCCACCCGGAACTTCCGGTTTCGCGCTCCTGCCGCCATAAAGCTTCCGCATCTCTAGGAGAAGCCTCCTCCACGCTGTGCGCTGGACCAGCTGAGTCCCCTGCTCAGCCTTACTATGCCCGCGCTGCACGCTGCACTCGCCGCCTGACGTAGTAGCACCTGGAGACCTCTCAAAGCGTCCCGTCCGGGACAGGAAAAACAACTGAATACCTTTTGTGAGTAACATCTTTATATACTACTCCTGCCTGCCTGTTATGCAAATTTGTATCTTCTAGCTTCCTGTCCAAAGTTTGGGAGGGAGACAAGTCTCATAGGAGGGGTGCTGTCAGGAGGACGTTCTGGGAAATAAAATCTATGAACTCACCATGCATCTTAGTGAATACTTTGGGAGGTCTTCTTTCCAAAATGGGGTCATTTGGGGGGTATTTATACTATCCTGGAATTTTAGCACCTTATGAAACATGACAGGTGCTTAGAAAAGTCGGAGATGCTTCAAAATGGGAAAATTCACTTTTTGCACCAGTTTGTAAACGCTGTAACTTTTACCCAATCCAATAAATATACACTGGATGGTTTTTTTTTTTTTTTTGTTTTTTTTTAAATCAAAGACATGTAGCACAATAAATTTGGACAAAAATGTATACAGAAATTTTACTTCATTTGACAAATTTTATCACTGAGGCTGGTTTCACAGTGGGACGTTACAGGCGCACGTTAGAGCAGCCTGTAACGCAGCCCACCGCACAGTAATGAAAAATCAATGGGGCTGTTCACAGTGCGGACGTTGCGTTACATTGTAACGCTGCGTCACAAGACAACGTACTGCATGCAGTACTTTGGACGCGGCTGAGCCGCGTTAGACTGCTTGCACATGCTCAGTAATGTGGGGGAGGAGCGGAGAGCGGCCAGGCACATGGCTAATTAATATTCACTGCACGTTATGACGTGCAGTGTTTACTTCCTGGAGCAGCCGCTCTGTGCGGCGATTGGCCGGCGGGACCACGTGATGCCGCATGCGCACAAGAGTGCGCATCACGGCATCACTGACGCCAGAGTGAGCTGCACAACGCGGCTCACTCTGACGTTCAGATCCAGCACCACCAGGCGTTCCGTTAGGGGGACGTTATGCGACCTTAATGCCCCTCTAACGCAACGTCCTGGTGTGAAATTAGCCTGAAAGTTAAAAAAAATGTTTTTTTGGACAAAATTCATGTCTTTGATGAATATAATAAAAACTAAAAATCGCAGCAGCAATCAAATAGCACCAACAGAAAGCTGTATTAGTAACAAGAAAAGGAGGTAAAATTCATTTAGATGGTAGGTTGTATGGCTGAGCAATAAACCGTGAAAGCTGCAGTGGTCTGAATGGGAGAAAAGGATCTGGTCCTTAAAGTGAACCTAAAGTCAGGAAGAAAAAATGAGTTTAACTCACCTGGGGCTTCCCTCAGCCCCCTGAAGCTGATCGGTGCCCACGCTGACTTCATCAGATGTCCCTGGACCGGCCGGCAGCGGCTTCCGGTTTCGCCGTCACCGGCCAACAGGCTGGGAACGCAAGTGATTCTTCGCGTTCCCAGCTAGAATAGCGCCCCCTATGCTGCTATTGCGGCCTCCCTATGCTTCAATAGCAGCATAGGAGGCGATATTCTGGCTGGGAACGCGAAGAATCACTCGCGTTCCCAGCCTGTCGGCCGGTGACGGCGAAAGCGGAAGTCGCTGCCGGCCGGTCCAGGGACATCTGATGGAGTCAGCGTGGGCACCGATCAGCTTCAGGGGGCTGAGGGAAGCCCCAGGTGAGTTAAACTCATTTTTTCTTCCTGACTTTAGGTTCACTTTAAGGGGTAGAAAGACTGTGGTCCTCAAGTGGTTAATTGAGGGAATTCCTACAATCCTTTTAGCATAGCCTTAGAAAAAAAAAAAAAAAAAGAACACTAAAATCATCACATGAAGACTTTTCTTCAGACATGACAAATGCCCACAACCATTAGAAAGACTAATTTCAGCAAAGCAATTTTTCACTGATCACACAAGTGCTGGTCTCCCCCTTTTCATATTTTATGAAATTGCTGCGTTTTTTTCCTTGATTCTCTTTCAAGTGAATGAGAATGCGTTTTCAAAACAAAAACCCAGCCAGTGTGGATCAGCACTGAAGTGTAAACGTGCATACACCATTAGTCGCCTGTCAGGCTCTCGCTTTATTCTGCAGGTGGCACTGCGAGACACAAGGCTTCCAGAGGGAGAGGTAAGGAGAATAATAATGCAGGGCTGTGGAGTCGGATTCGAGGAGTCAGAGTCACAGCAATATTGGGTACCTGGAGTCGGAGTCAGTGGTTTCATAAACTTAGGAGTCTGATGATTTTTTTTAACCAAATCCATAGCCCTGGAATAATGTACTCAGGGATCATTGTCATTTAACCTCCCTGGCGGTACAATTCTGTCTGGCATTAGAAGTCAAAAGCGGTACAATTTTATCAAGAATTTTAGGGCCTCCGATTCTTAAGTTATAACTCACCAAAATAGGTCAGAATAAAAGCCTGGTAGACATTTTACATATAAATAAAAGACTGCGTATGTCCAGGCAGGCAGGCAGGCAGGCCTGCGCACGTCCAGGCAGGCGGGCGGGCCTGCGCGCGCACGTCCAGGCAGGCGGGCCTGCGCGCACACGTCCAGGCAGGCCTGCGCGCACACGTCCAGGCAGGCCTGCGCGCACACGTCCAGGCAGGCCTGCGCGCGCACGTCCACACGGGCCTGCGCGCGCACGTCCACACGGGCCTGCGCGCGCACGTCCACACGGGCCTGCGCGCGCACCTCCACACAGACATACATTCATTCAGTACAGACCAAAAGTTTGGACACAGACATCTCATTCAAAGACTTTTCTTTATTTTCAGGACTGTAAACATTGTAGATTCACACTAAAGGCATCCAAACTATGAATTAACACATGTGGAAGTATAGTACATAACCAAAAAGTGTGAAACAACTGAAAATATGTCATATTCTAGGTTCTTCGAAGTAGCCACCTTTTGCTTTGATTACTGCTTTGCACACTCTTGGCATTCTCTTGATGAGCTTCAAGAGGTAATCACCTGATATGGTCTTCAAACAGTCTTGAAGCAGTTCCCAGAGATGCTTAGCACTTGTTGGCCTTTTTGCCTTTACTCTGCGGTGCAGCTCAACCCAAACCATCTCGATTGGGTTCAGGTCTGGTGACTGTGGAGGCCCGGTCATCTGGCGCACCCCATCACTCTCCTTCCTGGTCAAATAGCCCTTACACATCCTGGAGGTGTGTTTGGGGTCATTGCCCTGTTGAAAAATAAATGATGGTCCAACTAAACGCAAACCGGATGGAATAGCATGCCGCTGCAAGATGCTGTGGTAGCCATGCTGGTTCAGTATGCCTTCAATTTTGAATAAATCATCAACAGTGTCATCAGCAAAGCACCCCCACACCATCACACCACCTCCTCCATGCTTCACGGTGGGAACCAGGTATGTAGAGACCATCCGTTCACCTTTTCTGCGTCGCACAAAGACACGGATGTTGGAACCAAAGATCTCAAATTTGGACTCATCAGACCGAAGCACAGATTTGCACTGGTCTAATGCCCATTCCTTGTGTTCTTTAGCCCAAAAAAGTTTCTTCTGCTTGTTGGCTGTCCTTAGCAGTGGTTTCCTAGCAGATATTCTACCATGAAGGCCTGATTCACACACAGTCTCCTCTTTACAGTTGTTCTAGAGATGTGTCTGCTGCTAGAACTCTGTGTGGCATTGACCTGGTCTCTGATCTGAGCTACTGTTAACCTGCGATTTATGAGGCTGGTGACTCGGATGAACTTATCCTCCGCAGCAGAGGTGACTCTTGGTCTTCCTTTCCTGGGGCGGTCCGCATGTGAGCCGGTTTCTTTTTAGCGTTTGATGGTTTTTGAGACTGCAATTGGGGACACTTTCAAAGTTTTCCCAATTTTTCAGACTGACTGACCTTCATTTCTTAAAGTAATGAATCTACAATGTTCATAGTCATGAAAATAAAGAAAACTCTTTGGGCTTGATTCACAAAGCCGTGCTAACTGTTTAGCACGGGTGTGCTAAACAGTTAGCACGTGAAGTGCCATTCGCGGACATTTGCACACGCAAAAGTACGCGATTGCGCGAATCGCGGCAATTTGCGCGCTCAAAAGTCAGCGAACGGCACTTCACGTGCTACCTGTTTAGCACACCCGTGCTAAACAGTTAGCACGGCTTTGTGAATCAAGCCCTTTGAATGAGAAGGTGTGTCCAGGGACTCCTGCCTCTTTCCCCGCAGCAGCTGCACTTGCCAATCACGTTAGGGACTCCTGCCTGGAGGTAAACATGCCGCCGCTCCCGATCACATGGGCTGCCGGGTCCCCGCAAGATTACTGGAGATATTGGGATCCCGGCGGCCGCACAATACCTGCAGCAGTTGGGGAAGAGAGGCAGGAGTCCCGCTGAGCGGCACCGATCGGCGTGCGGGACTTCTGCTAGCAGGCAGACAGCCCTTTTCACTGCCCCAACCTGAGCTCGGGATTACCGCTCATAGCTGTCTTTTCCTACCTCGAGCTCAGGTAGGGGGTTACCGCCAAGGAGGTTAAAGATCCAGTATGAGTAAATCGGTGCACTAGTGACTAGTCAAAGTCCAAGCTGCTGGTAAACTTTCCTGAAATCTATTGCTATTTTCGAGGGAAATGTTTTTATGAATGTGCAGATAGCGGATTTCATAAACACCAACATGAAACCTAGCTTGTCAGAAAGATGGGTGGGGGCTGCCTTCATAAGCAGTAAAATAACTCCCTTTTTAACTTTCTCCTAATCCTTCATATAAGTGCTGCTACATGAAAGAGACATACTTGTAAATTGACCTTCATTATGAAAAGGTAAAAAAGTCATGCTTATGTTTAACCTATGACGAAAGATTGACCAATATGCAGGTCTTTAAACTATTACATATTGAGTGAAGTTTGAGGTGACCTTCCATAAGGTGTAAAACACTCATTTGGGATTACTTTGTAGAAATGGTTTATGTATAAATGTAGTGGTGAAGCACTCTCAGGTTTAGGGAATTACACCATCCAAGTGCCAAATATGTTCACATTGCACCAGATGCACAACAGTGCATTCACAGCATAACCTCTCAGTATACACTGTGGTCCGCAGTGTCAGCGCCTTGTTCTCAATACACATTATTGTGAAAAAGGCATCCTTTCCCAATGCCTAACCCCAGCCAACCCCCTCTTGCAATTAATTTTCCATAAAATGTTAAAAGCCTTAAGGCTCAAGGTCCGTACACACGCCGGACTGGAGGCAACGACGGGTCCGTCGTCACCTTCCGCTGGGTGGGCGTTCCAACGACAGTCCGGCGTGTGTACGCACTGTCGGCGGACTGATACGGCTGTTTGAGCGATCCGCCGGGCGGATCGCTCAGAAACAGCCGTATCAGTCTGCAGACAGACTGTACACACGCTGGACTGTCGTAGGAACGCCCACCCGGTGGAAGGTGACGACGAACCCGTAGTTGCCTCCAGTCCGGCGTGTGTACGGACCTTTATACACACATCAGACCATAGTCTTTGGAAAATGAAAGATCACAAACCAATTTTACCCCCTTCCATGTAGTATGAGAGCCATACCTACACAGTCTATTCTATGGAGCTGAACTCCCCATCAGATACAAAGCTTTGCAAGATGCTGCACACAAAGATGCTGTAGACATTCAAAAGATCAATATCTGCAAAATGCATTCATAAGGCTCATACACACATCAGACTATAGTCTTTGGAAAATGAAAGATCACAGACCAATCTTACCACCCTTCATGTAGTATGAGAGCCATACTCTACACAGTCTTTTCTATGGAGCTGAACTCCACATCAGAAAAAAAATCTTTGCAAGATGCTGCACACACAGATGCTGTACAGACACAAAAGATCAGTATCTGCAAAAGATCTGTTCCTGCCAAAAATCCATTCTTGCAAATTGCAATGATAGTCTATGAGATCTGCAGATCATCATACACACATGATTTAACTGACATTCATCTGCAGATCAAGCAATCATCTGCAGATCTGAAAATCCATCCTGGTGGATCTGATCTACAGATGAATGTCAGTTAAATCATGTGTGTATGATTATCTGCAGATCTCATAGACTATCATTGCAATTTGCAGGAATGGATTTTTGGCAGGAACAGATCTTTTGCAGATACTGATCTTTTGTGTCTGTACAGCATCTGTGTGTGCAGCATCTTGCAAAGATTTTTTTCTGATGTGGAGTTCAGCTCCATAGAAAAGACTGTGTAGAGTATGGCTCTCATACTACATGAAGGGTGGTAAGATTGGTCTGTGATCTTTCATTTTCAAAAGACTATGGTCTGATGTGTGTATGGGGCCTCAGTCTATGAGATCTGCAGATCCTCATACACACCTTGTTTAACAGACATTCATCTGCAGATCAGATCCACCAGGATGGATTTTCAGATCTGCAGACGAATGACAGTTAAACAAGGTGTGTATGGTGATCTGCAGATCTCATAGACTATGAATGAAATTTGCAGGAACGGATCTTTGGCAGGAACGGATCTTTTGTGTCTGTACAGCATCTGTGTGTGCAGCATCTTGCAAAGATTTTTTTCTGCTGGGGAGTTCAGCTCCATAGAAAAGACTGTGAAGGTATGGCTCTCATACTACACGGAAGGGGGTAAAATTGGTCTGTGATCTTTCATTTTCAAAAAGACTATGGTCTGATGTGTGTATGTGGCCTTAGACTGCTAACCTTACCATCCTTCTCCTTTCACTTTATTCGCTCCCTGAATCCAAATCTTCTAAGGCTTGTTTCTACTATTTCTGAATACGCCGTGTATCCCTGCATGCGAGCTGCATGTTGAAAAGCTGCATATGCAGACACGGACGTTGCGATTCTGGATGGCATGACGCAGTATTTCGTAGCGCGCATCAGAATCCCTATAGCTGTGCATGACACGGCTATATCGATTCGGCTTCGAGGCAGCATAGGTGCCGCATCGGAATCGGACGCGGCTCCCAGTGGAAATAGGCCCCTAACCGCCCCCTAAACTATCCACTTTATGCCGAACCTTAACAGGTACTCAACTTCACTGGCTTTAGTGGCATTTTGGCTTACACACCCAATTGAAACAAATATCAACTTTTCATTCATACAACTGTGAACATCTGGGCACATTTCATCCAATTAGTACATCTGAAAAGCTCTAAGTACAGTATTGTTTTCACCTACTGCTGTATTGATTAAAAATGCTTGTAAGCAATTCTGCAAAAATAAGTAAAAACACAGATGTTCTCACAACAGCAGTACTGAACTGTGTTAGGCACAGTGCACACCAAAAACCTCTAGCAGATCTGCAAAACGCTAGAGGTTTTTGAAGCAGATAGAGCGATTCTAGGCATGTTTTCTAAACGATTCTAGGCATGTTTTCTAAACATTTTCTAAACATGTTTTCTAAACATGCCTAGCGTTCTTTTGGAGTGTTTTTGTGTAGCAGATTACAAATATTGTTACAGTAAAAGCTGTTACTGAACAGCTTCTGTAATAAAAACCTATCTGATCTAGCGTTTTTCCACTTTCCTATACTTTAATATTAAGGCAGAAACGTCTCACAAATCTAAAAAATGCCGCAGCCCCGAGTTTGCGTTTGTGGAAAAAATGAGCCGCTCTGGTGTGCACCATCCCATTCACTTTCATTAGCCAAGCGGTTTTCCCCTGCAAGCGTTTAAAAAAAACGCATCAGAACCGCTCTGGTGTGCACCAGCCCTTAGTCAGTGGGGATGGTCAATGAGATACAAATAATTTAAAGTTGATACAGCATTATACAACTTTATGCAGCTTGAAAAAGAACCCATCCAATACTGCTGAGGTAAAAACTTGAACGGTCCATTTTGAAAGCTGTATAATTTTGCATAGTTCTGCATGAACTCGAAATTATTTGCATCTCACTGACCATGCCCATTAGCCACCATCAATGCAAAAAGGTTTAAATAAAGGATATCGTTTATCTGTGAGCTCAATTCATTAATGGATCAAGTTTTGGGGAAAAAACTTTTGGGATTTTGCAAAGTCTCATACACAAAAAGGATTTTTTTTTCATGTTCTGCGGTTCTCTGTCAGGACTCAGACTCACAGCTGTGTACTTTAGCCACATACAGCTGTGAGTGCAGCCAGAGACGGAGGGAACTGCCAAACGTACAGTAACAGAAGAAGTCTCACAAGACTTTGCATCTATCTAGACTTTAGGGGAGAAAAAAAAAGTGACCCATAATGCACAGCGAATGACAGACTTCCATCTCATCTGCTTCAGTTCCTAAACAGCTGGAGGATCAACCAGGTAAATGTAACACTGGCAAGATGCTTCAGCAAATACAGAGGGTGGATTCACACAAGGACAAAAACTCACATTACATCACAACTCACATTACATCACACATACTTAAGTAACAGCTAATACACGTCAATGTAGATTAACACATTCATGCATACGTCATTTTGGCACAAATTTCAGCAGCTAATTACTGCTGTACCAGAAAAATTCATACCAGACATTCATAGAAATCGTAAAAACCTTCATTCACAGAACTGCATTTAACACAAATATCTTTGGCATGTCTGCATATAATCAACTACATTCACTTATAATAGCACTGCAGTGAGTCATGAGGCAGGAATACAAGCCGCCTGAAAACATAAACAAATGTAAATATAACCATGTAAACAAACACAAAGCTATCCAAGTTCCATTCCTTTGCTAACAACACGACAAAAGTACAGAAAAAAAGTCTTCTATTCCAATACACATTCAAACATTTTCTAATTCCAGAGTTATGCCTGTATCTGATCATCTTCCACATTCTGCTATATGGACTGACTCCATTCTACTAGCATATCAGTATGGGGGTTGGTGCACTCTATTTCAGTAAGAGCATCTTTTCCTCAACAGATTATGTCCAAAGGCACCTTAGGGCTTCTGAATTTCACAAGCCTCCCAATGTTCAATCATCCATGACTGTGAATCCACCTCGAGTTATCAGCGGGCATTACCCGTTCTACACAGATCATAAAGAGCTAGTGTGCCCCATATAGTCACTGACCTCCTGCCCGCTTCACCAGAGCTCCAGACCCACTTCTATCCTCTTCTCCTCCAGATACTAAACTACTTCCGCTTCCGGGGCCGCCTGCTACCTCCTATTGGTTGCCGCTCAGGGGAGGATAGCAGCGTTCTGCAACAGAATCTACTGCAGCGCCAAAGAGGGCGGGAAGGGGAGAAAGTGAAATCTCGCGAGATCCGTCTCAGCTCCGTTTGCGTTCCATCGCGGTTAGGCCAGGCTGTCTGTCAGTCTGTCGGCCACACCCACCGCCTCCTGGCTGTGAAGAGATGCTTACGTAATGTGGTGCCTCTCCAACAAAAAAGTGAAATGAAAAGTGAAAATGAAATGAAATAGATGCTGGTATCATAAGTGTGGCATCTTAAAAGCACTAACCATGAAAAGCGAAATTCAGTGATACTGATAGCTGAGGAACTGAAAGTGAACCCAGGCGGATGAAAAACAAAAATGGGTACTTTTCCATTAAACGGGCACAAGTGTAATAGGGTAAAGTAATCAGGGACGGATCTAGGGGGGGCAAGCGGGTATCTTGCCCCAGGCGCAGTTTGTTGAATTCTTAAAAAGGTGGCAAAATGAATGGCAGTTTAGGCGCCAAAACCTGACCTTTAGGCGCCAAAACCTGACCTTGCCCCAGGCGCAACTTGGTCTTGATCCGTCCCTGAAAGTAATGTGTTCTGTGAGCCCGTTAGCCGCCAACTTTAATAGGGCAAAGTAATGTTTTCTGTGAGCCCGTTAGCCGCCCGCAATTTTAATAGGGCAATGTAACAGATGAAGCCGCTGGCTTCGGTTCTGCCTCCTCTCCTCCCCCTGCCTCTCTCCTACAGAACACTGGCAGCCGCGGGACACAGAGTCGTTCGTTGCGGCCGTTCGGTCTTGCAGAGCGGGTACTGGCGGAAGCAATGTCTGCAGCCTCCCCGCTCCGCTTGTTTCTTGCGACGAACGACTGTCAGGGACACGCGTGTCCCCCGGCTAGTGATGGGTCGTTCGCGAACGGCTGCGAACGTCAAGAGCCAGTGCTCAGTTTAAAAAGAGCCGATGCCTTTGAGTCACTCACCAGTGCGCTCTGCTCTGTAATAAAGGGCGCTGAGGCATGCCAGGAGATGTAGTCCTCCTCCTGTAGCTTGTCGGGGTCAGGGGCGTCGCTAGCCATATTTTGGAGGGCAAATCTGTCCTGGGGTGCCACGGATCTCTTTCCCAGGGGGTGCCCGCTGTCCCTTCCTGGCCGCCGCTGCCCCCCTGGCTGTCCCTGCAGCCAGAGCGTCGGACCTCGATCAGCGGGCGACCAGATAGAGCGGGTGCTAGGACCTAGCGGACACCGCTGATATGCGGAAGTGACATCACTTCCGCATATACAGCGTGGTGCGCCCGGCGCCCGCTCTATCTGGTCGGGTTGCCCGCTGATCGAGGTCTGATGCTGCAGCTGGCTATCAGGTGAGGGGGCGCCTGTCACTCGCTACCTAACGGGGGGGCACCTGTCCCTCACTACCTAACTGGGGTCCCTGTCGCTCACTAACCGGGGTCCCTGTCACTCACTACCTAACTGGGGTCCCTGTCACTCACTATCTAACGGGGGTCCCTGTCACTCACTACCTAACTGGGGTCCCTGTCACTCACTATCTAACGAGGGTCCCTGTCACTCACTACCTAACTGGGGTCCCTGTCACTCACTATCTAACGGGGGTCCCTGTCATTCACTACCTAACTGGAGGCGCCTGTCACTCACTACCTAATGGGGGTCCCTGTCACTTACTACCTAACTGGAGGCGCCTGTCACTCACTACCTAATGGGGGTCCATGTCACTCACTATCTAACGGGGGTCCCTGTCACTCACTATCTAACGGGGTTCCCTGTCACTCACTACCTAACTGGGGTCCCTGTCACTCACTATCTAACGGGGGTCCCGGTCACTCACTACCTAATGCGGATTTCTGTCACTCACTATCTAACGGGGGTCCCTGTCACTTACTACCTAACTGGGGTCCCTGTCACTCACTAACGGGGGTCCCGGTTGCTCACTACCTAACTGGAGGGGCCTGTCACTCACTACCTAACGGGGGTCTCTGCCACTCACTACTTAACTGGGGTCCCTGTCACTCACTATTTAATGGGGGTCCCTGTCACTCACTACCTACGGGGGGGGGGGGGGGCGCCTGTCACTATCTAACGGGGGTCCCTGTCACTCACTACCTAACTGGGGTCCCTGTCACTCACTATCTAACGGGGGTCCCTGTCACTCACTACCTAACTGGAGGCACCTGTCACTCACTACCTAACGGGGGTCCCTCTCACTCTCTACCTAACTGGGGTCTCTGTCACTCATTACCTAACCTGGTGGTCCCTGTCACTCACTACCTAACCTGGTGGTCCCTGTCACTCACTACCTAACTGGGGGTCGCTGTCACCCACTACCTAACCTGGTGGTCCCTGTCACTCACTACCTAACCTGGGGGTCCCTGTCACTAACTACCTAACTGGGGGTCCGTCACTCACTACCTAACTGGTGGTCTCTGTCACTCACTACTTAACCTGGTGGTCCCTGTCACTCACTACCTAACGGGGGGTCCCTGTCACTCACTATCTAACCTGGTGGTCCCAGTCACTCACTACCTAACTGGGGTCCCTGTCACTCACTACCTAACCTGGTGGTCCCTGTCACTCACTACCTAACTCGTGGTCCCTGTCACTCACTATCTAACCTGGTGGTCCCTGTCACTATCTAACCTGGGGGTCCCTGTCACTCACTACCTAACCTGGGGGGCGCCTGTCACTACCTAAACTGGGGGGCTTCTGTCGCTACCTAAACTAGGGGACACCTGTCTTTACCTAAACTATCCAGGCCAGCCAGCCCAGTATCACCACCAGCCAACTAGCCCAGAATCACTGTCAAAAAGGCCATAGCATCACCACCAGTCAGGCCAGCATTTACTTCAACAGCCCAGCATTACCGCCAGCCAGGTCACAGAATCACCGCCAGCCAACCCAGCCACAGCATCGGCCACAGCATCACTGCCAGGCCTTTCAGCCCACACATCATCCCTAATCCAGCCAAAAACTGTATTGCGAGGCCAGGGGCCTCAAGATTGCTGAATTTGTCTTGTTGGGGGCCTCATGATTTGTTGGGGGCCTCATGATTGCTGAATTTGTCTTGTTGGGGGCCTCATGATTGCTGAATTTGTCTTGTTGGGGGCCTCACGATTGCTGAATGTGTCATGTTGGGGGCCTCACGATTGCTGAATTTGTCATATCGGGGGCCTCACGATTGCTGAATTTGTCATGTCGGGGGCCTCACGATTGCTGAATTTGTCTTGTTGGGGGCCTCATGATTGCTGAATTTGTCTTGATAGGGGCCTCATGATTGCTGAATTTGTGTTGTTGGGGGTCACGTTTGTACAGTATTTAGTTTAAATTGCTGTTGCCACTTTGCGATAGATAAGTGACTTTTGGGTTGCAGTTTGAGCACTCGGCCTCCAAAAGGTTCGCCACCACTGTCCTAATCTAATGTCCTACCATTGCTAGGTTCATGTAAATTTGTCTCCCCCCGTTACCACACCCACATTTTGGTCCATGGCCCACCCATTTTTCGGTGTGGCGCGCTGAGCGCACCGCACAACGTGACCCTCATATTTTTCGGTGCGCTAGCTGCAGTGTGCTGAATTCTGTTTCCTACAGTATGTACAGTATAAGCTGTTCTCTAGTGCCTGCACTGTGTGCTGATCTACCTCCGGTGTGTACAGTATAAGGTGTTACTCTGTGCCTTTACTGATTGTAAAACAGCTGTATTGTATGCTGATCCCTGCTACTTTCAGTATGTACAGTATTAGCTGTAAAGCCTGGTACACACATACAATTTTGATTAGCCAATTTTAGCTCTGTTGATCAAATTCATTGTCTGTTGGCCCACTTACTGCACGGGGGTGGTAAAATTGGTCAGTGATTGACCAATCATAATTGTATGTGCGTATACATCTTTGATTTATGCCTATACTGATTGTAAATTATCTAAATAAAGGACAGGGGGCTCCATCCAATATTTCGATGGGCAGGCCCGTCATCTGTAGCTTACACCGCTGCTAAGTTCATGTACAATTGGCCATACCCATGGCCACGCCCACTCACCTCATGGCCATGCTGAGTGCCCACAGGTGCCCCCGATCTCCAAGGACCCTAGAAACGCCCCTGGTAGGGGTGTATGGGGCGGAGCAGAGCAGCAGCAGCAAGAGTGATTGCCCCACTCAGAGAAGCAGCCTGGAGTTGTCATGGAGACAGGGCAGGGCTTTTCTTCCGTATCTGAGTGGCTTCTAATGATATTAAATGAGGAGCCGTTTGAGAGCCATACGAGCCGGCTCTTTAATGGGAGCCGAGCCAAAAGAGCAGATTCTCTTAACCACTTGCCGACCGCCCACTGCACATTGGCGGCGGCAAAGTGGCTGCCCCAGGACCACGTAACGCAGATTGGCGTCGGGTCCTGGGACACTGTGTTGCCGGGGATCGCGCGCTGGGATGTGCGCGCATCCGCCAGCAATAGGCTCTGCCCACCCGCGACGACAACCCGCCGGCCGTTTGGAAGCGCCGGCGGGTTGTTAACCCCATAATCGCCGCCATACAAGCGTATAATACGCTTTGTAATGTATACAAAGTGTATTGTACAGGCTGCCTCCTGCCCTGGTGGTCCCAGTGTCCGAGGGACCACCAGGGCAGGCTGCAGCCACCCTAGTCTGCACCCAAACACACTGATCTTCCCCCCCCCCCCCTGCCCCCTGATCGCCCACAGCACCCCTCAGACCCCCCCTGCCCACCCCCCAGACCACTGTTTGCACCCAGTCACCCCCCTAATCACCCATCAATCACTCCCTGTCACTATCTGTCAACGCTATTTTTTTTAGTCCCTAAACTGCCCCCTGGGGACTCCGGATCACCCCCACCCCTCAGATTCTCCCCCCCCCCCCCTGTGTACTGTATGCATCTATCCGTCCTGATCACCTGTCAATCACCTGCCAATCACCCATCAATCACCCCCTGTCACTGCCACCCATCAATCAGCCCCTAACCTGCCCCTTGCGGGCAATCTGATCACCCACCCACACCATCAGATCGCCTGCAGACCCGACGTCAGATCACCTCCCAAGTGCACTGTTTACATCTGTTCTCTCCTCTAAACACCCACTAATTACCCATCAATCACCCCCTATCACCACCTGTCACTGTTACCCATCAGATTAGACCCTAATCTGCCCCTTGCGGGCACTCAATCACCCGCCCACGCGCCCAGATTGCCCTCAGACCCCCCCTTATCAATTCGCCAGTGCATTATTTACATCTGTTCTTCCCTGTAATAACCCACTGATCACCTGTCAATCACCTATCAAACACCTATCAATCACCCCCTGTCACTACCACCCATCAATCACCCCCTGTCACTGCCACCCATCAATCAGCCCCTAACCTGCCCCTTGCGGGCAATCTGATCACCCAACCACACCATCAGATCGCCTGCAGACCCGACGTCAGATCACTTCCCAAGTGCATTGTTTACATCTGTTCTCTCCTCTAAACACCCACTAATTACCCATCAATCACCCCCTATCACCACCTGTCA
Organism: Hyperolius riggenbachi; assembly: GCF_040937935.1. Lineage (NCBI taxonomy): Eukaryota > Metazoa > Chordata > Amphibia > Anura > Hyperoliidae > Hyperolius > Hyperolius riggenbachi. The sequence continues at coordinate 98,401,061 of NC_090651.1, forward strand.
CTGTTACCCATGAGATTAGACCCTAATCTGCCCCTTGCAGGCACTCAATCACCCGCCCACGCGCCCAGATTGCCCTCAGACCCCCCCTTATCAATTCGCCAGTGCATTATTTACATCTGTTCTTCCCTGTAATAACCCACTGATCACCTGTCAATCACCTATCAATCACCCCCTGTCACTGCCACCCATCAATCACCCCCTGTCACTGCCACCCATCAATCAGCCCCTAACCTGCCCCTTGCGGGCAATCTGATCACCCAACCACACCATCAGATCGCCTGCAGACCCGACGTCAGATCACTTCCCAAGTGCACTGTTTACATCTGTTCTCTCCTCTAAACACCCACTAATTACCCATCAATCACCCCCTGTCACCACCTGTCACTGCTACCCATCAGATTAGACCCCTATCTGCCCCTAGGGCACCCAATCACCCGCCCACACCCTCAGAACGCCCTCAGACCCCAGCCCTGATCACCTCGCCAGTGCATTGCTTGCATCTATTCCCCCCACTAATCACACCTTGAGATACCCATCAATCACCTCCTGTCACCCCCTAGCACACCTACCCATCAGATCAGGCCCTAATTTGCCCCGTGTGGGCTCCTGATCACTCGGCCAAACCCTCAGATCCCCCTCAGACCCCCTTCCGATCACCTCCCCAGTGCATTGATTGCATCTATTTTCCCCTCTAACCACCCCCTGAGACACCCATCAATCACCTCCTGTCATCCCCCTAGCACTCCTATCCATCAGATCAGGCCCAATACAACCTGTCATGTAAGAGGCCACCCTGCTTATGACCGGTTCCACAAAATTTGCCCCCTCATAGACCACCTGTCATCAAAATTTGCAGATCACGGTTTAGGGCCCCTAAAATGCCAGGGCAGTATAGGAACCCCACAAATGACCCCATTTTAGAAATAATACACCCCAAGGTATTCCGTTAGGAGTATGGTGAGTTCATAGAAGATTTTATTTTTTGTCACAAGTTAGCGGAAAATTACACTTTGTGAAAAAAAAACAATTAAAATCAATTTCCGCTTACTTGTGACAAGAAATAAAATCTTCTATGAACTCACCATACTCCTAACGGAATACCTTGGGGTGTCTTCTTTCTAAAATACAGTGTCAGACATGCGCAGGTAGTTTCGATAGTCCTCAGGCGCTGAGACTCTTAACTCCCGCAAAAGATTATCGTGGGAAATATTGTCCCGATCCAGTAGCCAATCCTTGGCCCACAGACGGTGTTTGGCAGGTGTTTGACTTTGTGACTCGTTCTTTCTTCTTCTGCTCTGGCTGGTAGAGCACATAAAAACAAGCTGCTGCTTGCTCTGTAGAAATCATTTTCAAATCAAATCGCAAGGCAATGAAGAAAGCAATGTGCACTCAGCTGGTCGCCTACTACTACAATGCATATCTAGCAAACTGTCTCACCTTTTATAGTGAAATGATTGCATCACGGCGTTCGAACGTCACAACATCTGAACGTCTTGCCGTGCACCACCGCCAGCAACGCGCCTTCCATTGTTCTACGTTCTATCGTTTAATTCAGTCTCTGCGTGTGTACGCTCATGTATGGCCGATTGCCATACTTTTCTGTCGTTGAGCGACTTTACTTTCCCGTCTGTCGTCCGTTTTGTCGTTCGTGTGGATGTGACGTTCAAACGATTTAACTTTCCTCGAAAAGTCAGTCAGACAGCTAGTCCAAACGACAGTCTGTGGAAAAATCTGACGTGTGTATGGGCCTTAACAGAGGAGGATTTTTATCCAGCTCTCTTCTATCACTGATAAGATAGCAAAGACCTGCTGGCTTATGTAAATAACTCACACACTGAAGTGTGCATAGAGGGGGAAGTGCATAACAGACCAGCACGGAAGAGTTGGTAGCCTTCCAGACACAGGGCGACAAGTCTGACAGGAGAAAGATACATTGATTTATTACAGAGACAGTGATAGTAGAAAGTGCTGCAGGAAGCCAGAGCACATTAGAACAGGTTTAGGAACTTGTGGGATGGCATTTTAATTTTTGGTACAGAGTCTCTTTAAGGGGTTTTATGACTGTAGTCCTTAAGTGGTTAAAAGAGCCGGTGTAATGTCTGATTGCGCTGCCCGGAAGCTTCCTTCCACACTGAGTAGCACGCATGCTCAGCGGCATCCCCCCAGCCAGGGGCGTAGCAATAGGGGGTGCAGCGGTAGCGACCGCATCGGGGCCCTTGGGCCAGAGGGGCCCCAAAGGGCCCTCCCTAAACTACAGTATTAGCTCTCTATTGGTCCTGTGCTGGTAATAATCACTTCTATAGATGCTATGGATAGCAGTAATCATTAACAAGCTGTTCCCCATCTCCTTCATGCACCCCTGACACTGTAGTTGCCATTGGCAGGTTTTGGTGCGCCATATCAATTGTTATGTATAGAGTGCTTGGGGGGCCCCATTGTAAAACTTGCACCAGGGCCCACAGCTCCTTAGCTACGCCACTGCCCCCAGCCCCTCCGATCGCCTCCGGCGATCGGAGATGAGGAGATCTCAATCAAAGAACGGGATCTCCTGGAGGGCTTCCCCCGTCGTGACGTCAAAGGGGACTCCGATCCACCCCACAGCGCTGCCTGGCACTGATTGGCCAGGCAGCACACGGGGTCGGGGGGGGGCAGCTGCGGCACGACGGATCGGCGGGTAGCGGCGGCGATCGGATTGCACACGCAGCTAGCAAAGTGCTAGCTGGGTGTAGCAAAAAAAAAAGTTATGCAAATCGGCCCAGCGGGGCCTCAGCGGTGCCTTCCGGCGGCATAGCCCGAGCTTAGCTAGGGCTTACCGCCAGGAAGGTTAACCAATTAAGGATGGCAAGCTCTGTCCCCTTAAGGACCGGAGCCTTTTTTTTTTTTCCATTTTGCCATTCGTGGTCACAGTGATTGGTTCATAGTCATCACCTGGTAAGGAGCCAATGAAACTGGCTCCTTACACATATGATGTGGGGCATCACAGCCGAGTTTGCAGCGGCAATGATCAGGGATTGGCTCGGGACTGCAGAAAGTCGCTGCATAGATTATCACTACCGAGCCGGTTAAATGCGTAGATGTGAACTAACCCATAGAGAAACATGGACATATCCTTCACCAGATCAGCAGCAGCATTTGGTTGGTCAATTTCCAAGCATGAACTTTGAATCATTAGCATCTATTGGGCCAGAATGGTGGCATAGGGTCCCTAGTTCAAATACGGGCCTGGACACTATCTACACAGAGTTTTGGAGTTTGTATGTCTTTCCTGTACTTGCATGGGTTTCCTCTAACATACCAAAAATCTACAGGTAAGTTAACTGCCCCCCCCCCCCCCCCCACCAAAAAAAAAGTCACATGAGACCTATTACCTATTGTAGGGATTAGATTGTGAGTTTTTCTGTGGGTCAGTTAGTGACTATATACTCAGCACTATACAAATACAAAATTATCTATCAACCATCCCTATTCACCATATAGAACATAAAGCAAAGCCATGAGATTGGTGAATATGAAAAAAAAAAACAGTGGCATCTAGTGGCCAAAACATTAAAGGACACGTCCAGGAAGACAGTCCCTTGTAGCCGTCCTGTGCCCTCACCGTCGGTGGCCCGAGGTCCTCTCCAGTACAAGAGGCCTACCTGCGCTCCAGCGTGCGGCTTGTCAAAACAGCTATTTCCTACAATGCAACAAGGTCCACAGACAATAAACTGCTAGGACCCTTGGTCCTCATAGTTTCTTATGGGAGTGGTTTCACCACAATATCAGCCATGCAGAGCCCGCTGATGATCCGTTTGTGAAAAGGAATAGATTTCTCATGTAAGGCCCCATTCACACTGCGCGCGTTTCCAGACGCGTTTTGGAAACGCGTGCGGGAGACGGACACGCACGACATCAGACAGTGCATAGAGTGCACTGTCTGATGTTCACACTGCATGCGTTCCAGACCTGTGCGGTCCGGGAACGCATGCTGCATACATATTTTGCAAAAACGCGTGGCTGTCCCATTCACTTTTCAGTGATGGGATCAGCCACGCAACGCACACAAACGCGGATGGTGTGCGTTCGCATGCGTTGCGTTCCGCACGCATGGCCATCCGCGTTTTGTAATGTGAACGGGGCCTAAAAGGGGGTATCAGCTACTTATTGGGATAAAGGTTAATTCTTGGTCACGGTTTCTCTTTAACCCTTCCCTCTCCACCTAACCAAAGGTGGGTAACTAATCTTAAACTCCACCCCCACGGCTAACTGTAGGTGGGCGCCTAACCCTGACACCCTTCCCCTTAACCCTACAGATCCCCCTCTTTCACCCGCTATTTTATCAGGAAAGTCCCGCGTCGAAATCTACAGTAATAGCTTTAGTTTTTAATTGGCACCGATGGTAGCGCCCATATGGTACGGCGTTTATCATGCCCAAATATACACAGGGCCGGTTCTAGACAGGCACATATGAGGGGGCAGACAGAAATGTGCAGGGGGCATACAAAAACCCAGCGCCGCGCGTAGCGCGGCGCGCCAAAAAATGGGCGTGGTCATGCAGCAGACTGTGGGCGTGGTCATGGGTGGGGCCAAATAAACATGTCATGACCTTACAGTGGTGTTAAAGGACTTCCGAGGCCAAAAACAAGAAAATGACACTATACCTTTTTAATATCTGAATCCACGGAGGACGTCCAGCGCGTCCTCCGCACCGTTCCGCCGTCATTGCAGCCCTTTTCGGTGCGGAGGACGCGCTGGACGTCCTCCATGGATTCTGATAATAAAAAGGTATAGTGTCATTTTCTTCTTTTTGGCCTCGGAAGTCCTTTAAAGGTCTGCCAGGGAAGTTTGAGCTCTGCTCTTTTTAGCACAAATACAGCTCTGCGCACTGCAGATTATCGAAAAAAATGTTCTCAGGTGTAACACAGAAATATTTTTCGTCAAATGCTAATATGCTGATATTGCGTGTTTTTTTCTACCACAAATACAGTTCTGCGCACTGCAGATTATCAAAAAAATGTTCTCAGGTGTAACACAGAAATAATTTTCTTCAAATGCTAACAAATTAATCACGAATAACCACGGTGGATACTCGTGATTCAAGTTAGCTCTAATTGCCACAGCTGAGCGGCTAGATGCAGTGGGGTTAATTACCCAGAACGCCGCTCTCCGCCCAGCATTTCAACGAGGTGCAAGTGTCCGAATGGACGCGTTGCAAGCCTCGATATCGAGCACTTCCTCCTTCAAGCCGGAAGGAGGAAGTGCTCCATCATTTTTTTAGAACCTCCCAGTTTTATTTTCTGTTTAAAAAAGCTAAAAAAGTAGGTTTAATGCTATTGTCTCATATGGTAATGATTCAGCTTTTCCCATAGTCTCGCAGTTAGCAATCATGTGACCCCCAACAAGACAAATTCAGCAATCATGAGGCCCCCAACAAACCATGAGGCCCCCAACAAGACAAATTCAGCAATCATGAGGCCCCCAACAAACCATGAGGCCTCCAACAAATCATGAGGCCCCCAACAAGACAAATTCAGCAGTCATGAGGCACATAAATAGACAGCATTTCACATAAATAGGCAGAATGACCCCTTATTATGGTAGACACCTCTCACCTGGATTCTGACAGGGACCCCCAGGTTAGGTAGTGAGTGACATGGAGCCCTTTTAGGTAGTGAGTGAGTGACAGGGAGCCCCTTTAGGTAGTGAGTGAGTGACAGGGAGTCCCTTTAGGGAGTGAGTGAGTGACAGGGAGCCCCTTTAGGGAGTGAGTGAGTGACAGGGAGCCCCTTTAGCTAGTGAGTGACAGGGAGGCCCTTTAGCTAGTGAGTGACAGGGAGGCCCTTTAGCTAGTGAGTGACAGGGAGGCCCTTTAGGGAGTGAGTGAGTGACAGGGAGCCCCTTTAGCTAGTGAGTGAGTGACAGGGAGGCCCCCCCCCCCCCCCCCCCCAGCCGCCGCCGCTGCTTCCCCTACCTTGCCAGCAGCGTCAGACCTCAAGATCAGCGGCGACCCGACCCCGGCCAGGGGGGGTTGAGCGGCGGCCGGGCGACACCCGCCAGGGCCGCGGCGGGGATGTCCCCCCCTGATGGCGGGCCTGGAGAGAATCGACTCCTCCTCTATGCGGGGTGGCTCTTACGGTCGCCACTGCCTGCGTCACAGCAGAGAGCCAGAGACTCGTCTCGGAGAGCCGTCCGAGGGAGAAGCGGTCATGTGACTGATCACATGACCGCTCTGCGCTCCACACCACGGACCAGGAAGCAGCCAGCGGCATAGCGAGAGCGGCTCTGATTTGAGGGGGCAGTGAGTCTGTTTGAGGGGGCTCTGCCCCCTCTCGCCCCCCCCTAAAGCCGGCCCTGAATATACATGATCCTCAGGACCATCCAGAGGCTTTCTTCCTTCTATTAAAGGCAGGGCCGGAGCTTCCATAGGAAAAAATGGGCAATTGCCCCAGGGACCCAGAGCCTGTAGGGGCCCCTAAGGTGTCCTTCCCCCATCTTAACTGTTGCTCCCCAGGGACTCTGCAGAGTCTGTTAAGTTGGGAGTTGATTGGGGGAGGGTCAGTAGCCAGCTCAGGGGCCCAGTAGGGAAATTTGGCTGCAACAAAAGGCCTCTAATGACGCTTTTTGGTTGGGGGGTGTCTGTTGGAGGGCCCCCAGGCTAATTTTGCCCTAGGGCCCAATTGTTACTTGAACCGGCCCTGATTAACCACTTCAGCCTTCAGTCGTTTTCACTTTATGCATCCGAGCAATTTTCACCTCCCATTCATTAGCCTGTAACTTTATCACTACTTATCACAATGAACTGATCTATATCTTGTTTTTTCCGCCACCAATTAGGCTTTCTTCGGGGGGTACATTTTGCTAAGAGCCACTTTACTGTAAATGCATTTTAAGAGGAAGAATAAGAAAAAAATGGAAAAAATTCATTATTTCTCAGTTTTCATCCATTATAGCTTTAAAATAATACATGCCTCCATAATTAAAACTCATGTATTGTATTTGCCCATATGTCCCGGTTATTACACCGTTAAAATTATGTCCCTATTACAATGTATGGCGACAATATTTTATTTGGAAATAAAGGTGCATTTTTTCCGTTTTGCATCTATCACTATTTACAAGTTTAAAATAAAAAAAAATTAGAAATATTTCATCTTTACATTGATATTTAAAAAGTTTAGACCCTTAGGTAAATATTTACATTTTTTTTTGTATTAAACATTTTATTTGGGTATTTTTGGGAGGGTGGGATGTAAGCCATAGTTTTATAATGTAAATGTGTCTTGAGTTTTATTTTTTTCACTTTTAGTTGTAGTTTTACTTTTTGGCCACAAGATGGCGGCCATGAGTTTGTTTACATGACGTCACTCATACGCTTAGAGCGACGTATGGGGGACATTACAGCCAGAAAAAGCGCAGCTTCCGAGAGAAGCTGTCGCTTTTTCAGCGGGGAAGAGGAATCAGTGATCGGGCACCATAGTCCGATTCACTGATTGCCAGGCTAACAAACCGCGGCCGGGAGCACGCGTGCACGAGCGCGATCGGCCGCGGGAGCGCGCGGACGCACACATGGCCTCCTGGGCGTAGCTAGTACGTCCAGGAGGCCAAAGTAGTTAAAGGGAAACTAAAGCAAAGTGACAAAAAATGGTTTCACTTACCTGGGGCTTTTACATGCCCCCTGCAGCCGCCCTGTGCATGCGCCATCCTGGAACGATGTTCCTGTCCCTCGCCGTGGCTAGGTTCTCTGCGCCTGTGCGGCCCTGGCCACGAGCGTCCTCGCTTTCACTGCCCTTGCCATCCTGCGCATGCGAAGTATGAGATTTCTCTTTCTACACATGCGCGGGACGGCAGCGGGAACGATGGGCGTGGCCACATAATGCAGTGGGCGTGTCTATAACATACAGTGGGTGTGGCCAATTCAAAGTTCCCAGTAAAGGAAGTTAAGCATAGGTAGGTGTCCCAGTATAGGTAGTTAGGCATAGGTAGGTGCCCCAGTATAGGTTGGTAGGTACCCCAGTAGTTAGCTAGGCATAGGTAGGTGTCCCAGCATAGGTAGGTAGGTGCCCCAGTAGTTAGCTAGGCATAGGTAGGTGTCCCAGTATAGGCAGATAGGCATAGGTAGGTGTCCCAGTATAGGTAGTTAGGCATAGGTAGATGCCCCAGTATATGTAGCTAGGCATAGGTTGGTTCCCCAGTATAGTTAGGTGTCCCAGTATAGGTAGTTAGGCATAGGTAGGTGTCCCAGTATAGTAAGTTAGGCATAGGTAGGTGTCCCAGTATAGGTAGTTAGGCATTGGTAGGTGCCCCAGGATAGGAAGTTAGGCGTAAGTAGGTGTCCCAGTATAGGTAGGTAGGTGCCCCAGTAGTTAGCTAGGCATAGGTAGGTTCCCCAGTAAAGGTAGTCAGGCATAGGTAGGTGTCCCAGTATAGGTAGTTAGGCATAGGTAGGTGTCCCAGTGTAGAAAGTTAGGCATAGGTAGGTGTTCCAGTATAGGAAGTTAGGCATAGGTAGGTGTCCCAGTAAAGGAAGTTAAGCATAGGTAGGTGTCCCAGTATAGGTAGTTAGGCATAGGTAGGTGGCCCAGTATAGGTTGGTAGGTACCCCAGTAGTTAGCTAGGCATAGGTAGGTGTCCCAGCATAGGTAGGTAGGTGCCCCAGTATTTAGCTAGGCATAGGTAGGTGTCCCAGTATAGGCAGATAGGCATAGGTAGGTGTCCCAGTATAGGTAGTTAGGCATAGGTAGATGCCCCAGTATATGTAGCTAGGCATAGGTTGGTTCCCCAGTATAGTTAGGTGTCCCAGTATAGGTAGTTAGGCATAGGTAGGTGTCCCAGTATAGAAAGTTAGGCATAGGTAGGTGTCCCAGTATAGGTAGTTAGGCATTGGTAGGTGCCCCAGGATAGGAAGTTAGGCATAAGTAGGTGTCCCAGTATAGGTAGGCAGGTGCCCCAGTAGTTAGCTAGGCATAGGTAGGTTCCCCAGTAAAGGTAGTCAGGCATAGGTAGGTGTCCCAGTATAGGTAGTTAGGCATAGGTAGGTGTCCCAGTGTAGAAAGTTAGGCATAGGTAGGTGTTCCAGTATAGGAAGTTAGGCATAGGTAGGTGTCCCAGTAAAGGAAGTTAAGCATAGGTAGGTGTCCCAGTATAGGTAGGTAGATGCCCCAGTAGTTAGCTAGGCATAGGTAGGTTCCACAGCATAGGTAGTTTGACATAGGTAGGTGTCCCAGTATAGGTACTTAGGCATAGGTTGGTGTTTCAGTATAGGTAGTCAGGCATAAGTAGGTGTGCCAGTAAAGAAGTTAGGCATAGGTAGGTGTCCAAGTATAGGTAGTTAGGTATAGGTAGGTGTCCCAGTATTGAAAGTTAGGCATAGGTAGGTGTCCCTGTATAGGTAGGTAGGCATAGGTAGGTGTGCCAGTATAGGAAGTTAGGCATAAGTAGGTGTGCCAGTAAAGAAGTTAGGCATAGGTAGGTGTTCCAGTATGGGTAGTTAGGTATAGGTAGGTGTCCCAGTATTGAAAGTTAGGCATAGGTAGGTGTCCCTGTATAGGAAGTTAGGCATAGGTAGGTGTCCCGGCATAGGTAGGTGTCCCAGTATAGGTAGTTAGGCATAGGTAGGTGTTCCAGTATAGGAAGTTAGGCATAGGTAGCTGTCCCAGTATAGGTAGGTAGATGCCCCAGTAGTTAGCTAGGCATAGGTAGGTTCCACAGCACAGGTAGTTAGACATAGGTAGGTGTCCCAGTATAGGTACTTAGGCATAGGTAGGTGTTTCAGTATAGGTAGTCAGGCATAGGTAGGTGTCCCAGTATAGGAAGTCAGGTATAGGTAGGTGTCCCAGTATAGGAAGTCAGGTATAGGTAGGTGTCCCAGTATAGGAAGTTAGGCATAGGTAGGTGTCCCAGTATAGGTAGGTAGGTGCCCCAGTAGTTAGCTAGGCAAAGGTAGGTTCTCCAGTATAGGCAGGCCATGCATAGGTGGGTGCAGGTAGCCAGGCAGGGAGCGCGGCTGCAGCGGCATTACAGTGGTGGCTAGGCGGGCTGAGCAGAGGTGAATAAAGAGACTCACGCAGGAACAGGAAGCACAAGGCGCACGGACCCCGCAGCGCGAGTCTCTCATTCACGCTCTGCTCAGGGCCTAGCCACCACTGTATCGCTGCTGCAGCCCTGCTCCCTCCCTGCCTGGCCCTGCCTATGGTTGCACCCAATTTACAGCATCAGACAATGTGGAGGCATTGCACTGAACTCTAATTACCCCCATTGCTGCCTGGCTGTGAGTTTCAGCCAGCTGTCTCACTGACTGGCAGGATGGCTTCATTTCCCAGGATGACTGGGAGATGACTCCAGGGAAGCCCCGCCCCAAAGCAGCGAGAGGTCCCGCCCTCAAACAAACGCGAAGCCCCGCCCATCTGCAACATGGCAGGTGTCTGGCAGATGACTTCCGTGAAGCCCCGCCCCTAACCAGTTTGAAGCCCCGCCCCAACCATGTAAAGCCTCGCCCCAAACCCACGCAAAACACCGCCCCCAAACCCGTGCGAAGCCTCGCTCACCGGCAACATGGCAGGTGACTGGCAGATGACTCTTGGTAAGCCCCGCCCCCAACCCGCGCAAAGCACCGCCCACCGGCAACATGGCAGGTGATTCTTGGGAAGCCCCGCCCCAAACCCGTGCGGAGCCCCGTTCTCAAACCCGTGCGAAGCTCCGCCCACCGGCAACATCATAATATAGCAGTACCTGTCCTCCGCGGACAGTCCAGTCCCGGAGAGCAGAAGAGGCAGACGTGTTTATGCCGTCCCGCACTTCGCAGGAATTGTGACTCTAGAGAGACGTAGGTAGGGACAAAGCTAGAGAGCAGATTCTGAGCTTTCCATACATGTATAACTTGTGGGAGTTTAAAAGAGCTGAAAGCGGAAAATTTGTTCCGTTTTCAGCACAGCTCCAATTCTCTATGGGGATTTACGGTGGGTCCCCTAAAGTAGACTAGCTCCCCGCCTACTCACCTGAGGGCCTGTATAGGAGTGACGGGGAATCATCAGGCGCTCCTATGCCTGCCAACTGCCAAGGAGACGGCATTTATTATGTCTCGAGCTCCCCCTTGTGGCCGATAGTGAAATAACCTCGCTGAGAATAATGATCGTGTATGGATGGAGATGCTGTATAGGAACTGGATGCTGCAGATGTCAGTCTACCCACTTAGCAGAGTGTACCACCATACATAGACTAGGGGGCATATAATTGTAAAATATTCATAAATATACCTTATAAAGAGGTGACTGCTGGGTACATCACTGTGAGTAGAGATGAGGGCTTCATCTGAGTATCAAAATGTAAATAGTAACCACAATCAGGAAGCGTAATTTTGCTTTTTTGCGTAATTCTGTTCCAACTACAGCGGTTAAAGGGGCACTACGGCGAAAAAAGTATGTTTTTTCCAGAGTAAAATGAGCCATAAATTACTTTTCTCCTATGTTGCTGTCACTTACAGTAGGTAGTAGAAATCTGACAGAAGTGACAGGTTTTGGACTAGTCCATCTTTTCATAGGGGATTCTCAGCAAGGCTTTTATTCTTTATAAGGATATTCCCTAAAAAGGATTTATACAAAGATGCTAGCCAGCTTCCCTGCTCCTCACACAGTTTTTTTGGCAGTTGGACAGAGCAACTGCCATTCACTAAGTGCTTTTGAAAATAAATATATTGTGAAAGAATCAAAGAAAGGATGGGAGCTGGGCACCCGGCAAAAAATGGGGGTGAGCAACACCTGCTCTGGTGTATCATATACAAGTCCTCACTTTTCTGGCCGCATTGACATATTATGCACAGTGACGTGCTCACAGTTCAAAGGAGCGGAAGAAAGTTCCCAATGTGGCAGAAAACATGAAGATGAAGAGACCGGGCACTGTCCTGTTGTTGCAAATTGTTTACTGCTTACAGCCAGATGACATGCGGTATTGAATACAATCAAAACATCAAACCTGTCAGGTGTCTTGCATCATAATTTCATAGATACATCCAGAAAATAAATATATACGTGAGAATCCCCTATAAAGAGATGGACTAGTCCAAAACCTGTCACTTCTGTCAGATTTCTACTGCCTACTGTAAGTGACAGCAACATAGGAGAAAAGTAATTTATGGCTCGTTTTACTCTGGAAAAAATGTACTTCTTATTTTTATATGTTTGTACATATTTTAAATTTTACAGGTTTTCGCTGTAGTGCCCCTTTAATGGCAAAGCTGCCATACATGCAATCGTCACCAGTATAGGTAGTTAGGCATAAGTAGGTTTCCCAGTATAGGTAGTTAGGCATAGGTAGGTGTCCCAGTATAGGAAGTCAGACATAGGTAGGTGTCCCAGTATAGGCAAAAACAGGCCTTAGGGATTACCACGATTATCTCCATCTGGCAGCAGGCCAAGCAGTAAGTGACGTTCAATGCCGGGCTGAGGCAGAGGCGAGAGAGGCTCCAGCCTCAGGGCGCATCGTAGGAGGGGGAGCACAACTCACTCAGCTATTATTCCCCTATTGTGTGTATATATTCCCCTATTGTGTGTATATACTGGTGTATTCCATTTGTATGGATTATTATGCCCCCTCTATGTTCTTTTCTTACTGTGTGCAGCACCACAGAATACATTGGCGCTTTTTAAATCAATAACAATAATAGGCAAGATGACGTTACAGCTAGATGTCTTTCAGCAGACATTTGTGCTTTCTAGAAATCGCAGACGATTTCAAAAGTGCTTCGCTGCTGAAACTGAATCCACAGGGGCTACTGCAATTTGCAGGAATGCTTGTAGCATTTTCAGAATAATTTTATGAGGGAAAGCAACAGGGCTGTGGAGTTGGAGTCGGATGGTTTTGTTTCAAATCCACAGCCCTGGTAAGTATTAGACCAGGCGTGCCCAATAGGTCGATCGCGATCTACCGGTAGATCGCGACCGCCTAATCGGTACCGCGTCCCATTGAATTTAGCAGCCAGCAGCTGTATATCGCAGTTTCTGCTGCTGGCCGCTGGAGGAGAGAGCCTGGCCAATCAGGGGAGGGGAGGAGAGAGCCTGGCCAATCAGGGGAGGGGAGGAGAGAGCCTGGCCAATCAGGGGAGGAGAGGCGCACAGCCAATCAGGGGAGGAGAGGCGCACAGCCAATCAGGGGAGGAGAGGCGCGCAGCCAATCAGGAGAGGAGAGGCGCGCAGCCATTCAGGAGAGGAGAGGCGCGCAGCCATCCAGGAGAGGAGAGGCGCGCAGCCAATCGGGTGGAGAGGCGGAAAACGTCCGAGTTCCGACTCCACTCACGCTGCCCACCGGAGCCAGGCCTGAAGACCTGGACGCCACCGGCCCTATATCCAGGTAACCTATACTGAAGGGACCTATACCCGGCTAACCTATACTGAAGGGACCTATACCCAGCTAACCTATACTGAAGGGACCTGTACCCGGCTAACCTATACTGAAGTAACCTATACCCGGCTAACCTATACTGAAGGGACCTATACCCTGCTAACCTATACTGAAGGGACCTATACCCTGCTAACCTATACTGAAGGGACCTATACCCGGCTAAACTATACTGAAGGGACCTATACCCAGCTAAACTATACTGAAGGGACCTATACCCTGCTAGCCTATACTGAAGGGACCTATACCTAACTACATTTCCGGGGGGGGGGGAGGTGCATTTGAAACACCGGTAGATCTCCCGGCCTCAGCGAATTTTAAAGTAGCTCGCGAGCCGAAAAAGTGTGGGCACCCCTGTATTAGACTAATGAGTCTGAGCCATTTTGCGTACCTGGAGTCGGAGTTGGAGTCAGTGTTTTCATAAAATGAGCAGTTGGAGTCAAATGATTTTTGTACCAACTCCACAGCCCTGGAAAGCAGGACCCCAAATCACTTACCCTCAAATTGCAGTGCAAGTGGTCCCAGGCCTAAATATGTATTTGTGCACGCATCCTTGGATATAGAATGTGCTGTATATCTCTGTGGAACAATTATTACCTTTTTTAATACAGATATTGGAAGCATTCTAGACTACTGTTTACTTAAAATGCTATGTTACTGTAGTACAGTAACATCTTGCCAGTTAGTTGAAATATTTCATCATTGGTGTGTCTGGAAGTACATATATATATTGTCAATGCATTTACAGTATGTAACAGACATATCAATGGTAAAAGTTTTTCTCCTCAACGGTTGACAACCATATTTAACTACTTAAGGACCTTAGTAGTTAAAATCTACGCCCTGTTTTGATGGCTGCCAGGGCATAGATTTCAACTCACCACTGCTGCGAGCATCTGCCGTTTTCATCGCTCCCGCCTCTGCACATTGCAGCATTCACCCTCAGTGTCGAAGCTAAGGAGCTGTGGGCCCGATGCAAGTTTTACATTGGGGCCCCCCAAGCACTCTATACATAACAATTGATACGGCACGCCAAAACCTGCCAATGACAACTACAGTGTCAGAGGTGCAAGAAGGGAATAGGTAGCAGTTTGTTAATGATTACCACTATTCAAAGTATCTATAGAAGTGATTAGTATGAGCAGAGGACCAATAATTATACAGTTGAGGGAGAGCCCCTCGGGGCCCCTCTGGCCCGAGGGTCCAGATGCGGTCGCAACCTCTGCACCCCCTATTGCTACACCCCTGTTCACCCTCCTGTTCTTCTTGTGTCCGGGGGAGGCTGTAACTATCAGCAAAGTAATACGCTGCACAGTGGCAGACATGGCAGCGCTTTTAAATAAAACTTATACCTGAATGATTTATCTGCATTGATGTGCAGAGCTTCAATCACTGGACTACATTACACAACTAGCACTCACTACAGGCAAAGGGGGGTGTTAGCTTCAGTGATAATGTGTGCACAAATTATTACTTAATAGACTTCCCTACGGCGGTGACGTACCCTCTCGGGGAAGATCTTACACTAATCTAACAATAAAAACATAATAATCCTCGTGCTGCTTATCAAATAAATGGTATACACATTTCATAGAACTAACAGACAAAAAGTGACAGCGCTCAAGGATGCACCTGAAATGTAAGCCTACAGAGGCAATGCAGAGCCCCTCTGGAACTAAATACATTTATAATGATACAGAATGCGCCCACCGTTAAATCACAACCACAAAAGTCCTTTAAAAGTCCTCTATTATCCAAACCCAGAGTATTCGCTGTCAAAAAATCCACCAGATTGTCTTTTGAAGATAATGTATACTGTGACAGCGCTCCTCTTTCTTTATAGTGTAACCTGCAAGATTAAAACCTCAACATAGTGCATTACTGTTATATTGCATTTTACACACAAACACCCAGTGCAAAACGTGTGTCACTCGTGTTTTACTCCTTGTGCAATCAATCCTGATACCCTTTTGAAATACAGGCTCACCAGATATTAACCACCTCAGTTTCCAGGTGGGTCTTGCACATGTTTCAATGTTAACACTCAGGCACTTGTATACTTCCAATGGCTTTAATCCGCTTAAAAAATCACAATAAAACACACATAGTGTAAAACCTTAAAAACAATTGCCAGTGCCCTGCGCTATATAGCACTCACATCAGTAAATGATTTAAAAGCATGTCAGGCTCAGAGAGCCGTTGCGGTGTCACCTCCACTGTGGTTCCGGCGTCCCGTCTCCACTACGGCGCATCCGCTTGTTGCAATGCTCCCGGCCGGCTATCGTAACTCCGTCTGTTACCAATGACGTCAGGCGCTCCAATGCTCCGCCTAGACGTCATTGGTAACAGACGGAGTTACGATAGCCGGTGTCACCTCCACTGCGGTGTCACCACAGTGGAGGTGACACCGCAACGGCTCTCTGAGCCTGACATGCTTTTAAATCATTTACTGATGTGAGTGCTATATAGCGCAGGGCACTGGCAATTGTTTTTAAGGTTTTACACTATGTGTGTTTTATTGTGATTTTTTAAGCGGATTAAAGCCATTGGAAGTATACAAGTGCCTGAGTGTTAACATTGAAACATGTGCAAGACCCACCTGGAAACTGAGGTGGTTAATATCTGGTGAGCCTGTATTTCAAAAGGGTATCAGGATTGATTGCACAAGGAGTAAAACACGAGTGGCACACGTTTTGCACTGGGTGTTTGTGTGTAAAATGCAATATAACAGTAATGCACTATGTTGAGGAACTAAATACATGCCTTGAATACAAAACAGATGCAAATTATGTGCTAATTCTAATCTAAAATTTTGAAAGTGGATGTGAAGCAGTGAATGCAGCTAGCCACAAGAATACTTACATACAATTTGCACAGTGGGAGACATGGTAGCGCTTTCAATCAAAACTTATACCTGAATGATTTATCTGCATTGATGTGCAGAGCTCCATTAACTGGACTATATTACACAATTAGCACTCACTACAGGCAAAGGGGGGTGTTAGCTTCAGTGATAATGTGTGCACAAATTATTACCTAATAATACGCTGCCCATTAGTGGAAGCAGCTCATCTCATTCCCCATCCTAAAATGCAGTGGCGTAGCCAAGGAGCTGTGGGCCCCGGTGCACGTTTGACATTGGGGCCCCACAAGCACTCTATACATAACAAATGATACGGCGCACCAAAACCTACAGTGTCAGAGGTGCTAGAAGGGGATGGGAAACAGTTTATTAATGATTACCACTATTCATAGTATCTATAGAAGTGATTATTATGAGCACAGGACCAATAGAAAGCTAATACTGTAGTTGAGGAAGGGCCACAATGCGGTCGCAACCTCTGCAACCCCTATTGCTACGCCCCTGCTAAAATGTATGCATTTCCAAGACCTGTGTGTTATTTTGATGTAACCTCATATTAATAAATTCTCTTTCTCAAACAGTTACAGTGACAAACTCAGAGAAAATATGGCTACTCTGGAGACCGACATAATGATATGCAGCCAGTCCCTGGAGGAGGAGCCGCCATTCTGGTTTGAGGCCCCCGGATGTGACCAACATGGAAGCCAGCACACCGGTGAGGCCAGCCCACATGAATATGGACAGACGTAAGTATATTATTTTTCAGTCTTTCACACACCCTGAGCACAAAAAAGGTCTTCCTAAACTAAAGTCCCATTCAGTTACAGTTAATCCTATGACCCCTCTAATAGACCGACAATTACATTATCACTTTACTTTACAAAACTGAGAATACCATACATTAGTAATCCATTACATAGAAGTATTCACCAAGTTATATTAGTTATTGCAGTTTATTATTTGTTTTTTTCTTATGCATTTAACTGCTCTGCGACCCCTAACGCCAATTGGCGGCTGATGAGTGGCTCCCCCAGGACTGCCTAATGCCGATTGGCATAAAGTCCTGGGGGCGAAGATTAGCAGGGAACATGCGCGCGCGCAATCGCGATCGTTCCCTGCCGAGACGCGGAGCTCCGTGATCAGCCTGCCAGCTGTTAGAGGGAAAAAAACGCTATTTACATTGTACAGTGCTGCAATCTAGGGCAGCGCTGTACAGGAGACAGCACTGTCACTCAGCTGTCCTCAGGAGTAGCAGGGAAACAGATCCCTCTCATAGGCTGCAGGGCCAGTTCTAGACTTTTTGCTTCCTGAGGCAAACTTGTGAGGATGCGCCCCCACCCCCCGATTTGGAATGATTACACAGCACCCGGCAATTTACTCTGCTTCATTTAATGTTCTCACATGACATGCTGCAGCTCAACACAATAGCACTCTGGCTGGCTGTGAGTCTGTGACAAACTGCTCACCCTCAGCCACTCCATTCCTACTCAGGAAGGTAGACACAGTACAGAAATTCTGCCCCTGAAATCTCTGCGCCTGATGCAAATGTTTCACCTTGCTTCATGAGATAACCGGCCCTGATAGGCTGATGCCTATGAGAGGCAATCATAGTGATTGGATGTTGGAGGGAGGGAGGGAAGGTGGGGATGGGGTGGGGGAAATAGCTGATCTTAATAAAATAAAAAAATACAACAACTATAAAATTAATAAAAAAAACAAATGCAGCAGCAGTCAGATCCCATCAACAGGAAGCTCTGTTGGTGGACAGAAAAAGAGGGCAGATTAATTTGGCTGCTAAGTTTTATGGCCGTGCAATAAACTGTTAAAGCTGCAGCGTGCTGAATTGTAAAAAATGGCTTGGTCACCAGGGGGTGTAAGCCTGTGGTCCTCAAGTGGTTAATGTGAGTATGTAAGATCATTTAAATTAGCTTAAATCACTGGTTCTCACACAGAGCCTCCAGTGAAAACTGCACCCCACAACTTGCTGACCCCCTCACTGTACCCCCAAAAAAGGGGCAAACGTGGTGGTTCATCAATGGCCCCTCCCAGGTCTTGAATAGGAGGAGCAGTGAGAGGTAGCTCTCCCACACCTCCATCTCTTCCTGTTTTCTGCATTACATGAGTGGAATTACAAGGAAGGCCAGATTTATAATTTTCCCACCCATAAGCCAATTTTTTTGTTTCCTATCCATATTCAATAGCACCCCTCCCACTCCACTTGTATCTCCCTCCTCTGTACGTAACATCAATGGACAGGAGTCCCTTTCTTTTATAAACAGCTCCCTTGGGAAGCAGCTCCCCTCCTCCCTTTTCCATTTGCAGATTTTTCGTCCATATTTACCAAACCCCTTTCCCTGTCCACCTGCCCCCTTGGCCGCAGCTGTCCAAGGCCCATTCCCTTGTGGCCTTTTCAGAAATCTGGCCCTGCAAAAACTAGGCGCAGGGACAGTTTCATAACCACTGCTGTTCCTAAGCAAATTAGGGTATTTACATAGTGTTATTGGTAACTTTGGTAACACATTTTCCCTAATTTCAACAAACATTCGAACAAAAGGTAAAATGTCTTCACCAGGCCGGTCTTAGAATGATAGAATAGACTAGTGATCTATCCATCTTTTAATGGTAATAGATATGACTGACCTACACTGTCTCTCCATAAATGTCACATTGTACTCATAAACACTGGACAAATGACAGTGAAATAATGTATTAGTTTTTATCTTGGATGTGGGCCTAACCTTCCTGTTTGCTCTCTGATCCCTCACAGTTATGACGTGCCAGCCGGACTTGACAGCAAGTACCTGGAAGAGGCCCCTGTCCCCGACAGCCAGGACGAGGAGGATGACGATGACGACGACGTCTTCCTTCCTCAGGATGATGTGAAGGAGCCTTGTGATGAAGAGGTAAGTAAATGGATGGTCCAGTAATGCATGAATATTGGGAAGAACATTTCACCACATCTTATGTCTGGGATTTCTCAGGGAATATATTTTCACTCAGTTAGTAGAGTGTTTTTGTCTCCAACTCTGATTGGCCCTCCCTTCTTTAATCCTCCTATCCACCACTTCTCCATCCTCCAGCTAACACCTCATAAAAACACACCTTACATGATTCATCAAACATGGGTAATGTTAGCGTGCACACACAGCACACGTCAATATTACAGTTATGTCTGCGGGTAAGTACCACAAGATATACTAGAAGCGGGCCCCGTGGTACTCTAGTAGCACGACCATTGCTATGGTAATGCGCATGTTACCGTAGTAGCGGGCAAACTACCCGAGTACTGTGGGTTGTGCTACTAGCGTATATTGCGGTACTTACACACGGGAGTAATGGTAATATTGCCATGCTCTGTGTTTGCTCGGTAATATTACCCATGTTTGATGAATCAACCCCCAAGAGTAATATTGCTAATTAGTTTCCCATCACCTTTCTTACACATGTACCACACCATGTCACCACCATAAGCTGTGTCCTCCACCCTCACTCACCTCGGGGTCCTCAGTGCTTAGAGGTGTTGATATTGCTTTGGGGCCAGCAGTGAAGTTTCTGTGTCACTTTTGTTGTCTCCTCATTTCTTCCTGTGGTGCTATAAATCCAAGCAGTGTATGATAGTGAAGTTCTGTTTATTTAAAAATATAAAAATAAAGTATTACACTTACACCAGCAATGGTGCTGCTTGGCTATGTGCAAAGAGACAGTGGGCCCGATCTAATTGACTTTTTCTCCTAAGTTTTCTCCTTGGAGATCATTTTCCATCTTCTATTTAAAATAACTGTTTTTCCACGTTCCATCTGGCAATAGCGTCCTGGGTTAATAGCTCGGGGCGGGCAGGCGCAGTTGCCGTCGACGGTAATGTAAGTCAACGGTAACGAAAGTAGCTGGCGGCAGGAGAACCGAGGATCTTGGAGGGCCGGCGCGGGATAGGAAGGCTGCACGGGCTGGCAGAAGCCCCAGGTAAGTGAAACACCTGGGCCCAGTGACTTTGCTTTTAGCCAGCGCACCACCTCTATTACTGCACAGCCTTTCTTCTTTATTGCGCTAACTGCTAACAACTTACAACTAACGCATAAATATTATAATGGCTGTGTGGTTAGGGGTGGAGGATAAGAGCCAGGCATTGGGGATAGGGGTTAGGTATCAGGCTAGGGCAAGGAGCTCAGCTAGGATATACAGCTTCATACACACTTTCAATATTTTTTGACTGAAGGCAGCAGCTTGGGAATGGCTGGTGTACAGACACATTGTCCTCCTCATAGCAAAACAACATGTACTGCTGAATGGGGGGGGGTGGACATACAAGTGGAAGCATGCGGTGTGGAATTCCTGCTGATAACAAAAATATATCAGGGGACAGTGATCTGACCGAATGTATTGTTGCCCAAAAGGATCACTCTGGAAATTCTAAAATGCGTATGTAGCTTAAAGTGAGCCTATAATAAGGGAGGTATGAAGGACGCCACAGTTATTTCCCTTTAAACAATTCATATTGCCTGGTTAACCCGCCTGATCTGATCCTCTAATGCATCAAGACACTGACACAGAACAAGGATGTAGATCAGGTGCTCTGACTAAAGTTTGCTAACAACACCACTATAAAGTTTATATATTTTCTCTGCTTGAGTTTCCTCCAAGCATTCTGGTGTCCTCCCATATCCCAGAACATAGCGGTGAAATAACTGTCCCTCTCCCAGCTCTCCCAGACCCAAAAGAAAAAAACAATAGCTGTGGACAAAGATAGGGACATTAGACTATAGTAGGGATTAGTTTGTGAGCTCCTCTGTGGACAGCCAGTGACATGACGATGTACTCTGTGAAGTGCTGCATAAGGTGTCAGCACTACATGAATTCACAAGAATAATAAATTATAGAATGATGTGAACACACAGATCCAGGTTTATGTCAGTTGTATAACAACAGTTGATTCTCTGTTTAAAGACAAAAATGATTATAAAAATTGATGTAATTGTTTTCTCACTGGGCTCATTTCTCTGTTATGGTCTTTTGTTGGTGGGGATGGACCATGTAGCCGGCTCTACATGGAGACCACTGATTAGCTGTACTTACATTTTTCAGGAGGAACCAGACCTGATTTTCGACCTGGAACTGGAGGAGCGTGAGGACGCAGGACCAGAGGAGGAATTTGACTTGATCTCACCACCAAAGGGAGAAGAGTAAGTGATAATGTTTCCCCTTCAAAGTCCTAACAACTATACCTTGCTACCTACCTATACTGAGGGTGAACATTTTCAGGTGTTGTGTGATCATTCCAAATGGGAGCGGGGTATCCTCAGGAAGCAAAAAGTCTAGAATCGGCCCTGACACTAACATTATGTTTCTCTTCATTTTTGTATTATAGGGAATATCCAGTTCTTATCCAGGAGCCGTTACGTTGGACCATCCGGAGGGTGTGGCAGGACCATCCAGAACTCCTGGACATGCCGAGACGACCCACACATGTGTAACTATAACATTTGTATTGGATAAGAACATAACGTGTCTTTTGTTTGTAGGTGAATATCCAATAAGACGATTTGGCTGCCACAAACACTGTGACTGATAAAGCCAAGATGCCTGTAGAGGAGATAACACTCACTGACCCAACACAGATGGAGAAACCTATAGTCATTAAGGGAAAAGACACCACAGGACCCCTTCTATCCTCAGGAGCTTCATGTGATCGCAGTAGCTAGGCGGGTCATCTGCACATTTGAATGCAAATTTAAGCAGCTTATAAAAAGACCAATATAATAGGCCCGGATTTACCTCACAGGAGCGTATAGACACAGATATCCTGGCACCTTATACTTCACCCTCCATGAACCTCCAAACCCCCTCCAAGCCGCACTGCAAGTGTACTGGCTGTCCCAGTTGTCACTTCACCCTTATCTCCCTTGCCCATCATAGGTAGCTACAGGTGCCCCTTTGTATTAGGTAGCCAGAGGTACCCTCAGTATGAAGTAGCTAGAGGTGCCCCCAAGTATTAGGTAACTAGAGGAACTTCAGTATTAGGTAGCTAGTGGTGCCCCTGACTGAATGGCGATCTCATCAGTGGAATTCCGAGAGTAGGGTGAGTGACCTCTCATTTACACTCTCCTCAGGACTCTGCATAGGTAAGGTGGGAGGGAGGCACTTGGGGAGGGAGCCACCTTTCCATCATCAGGTGCCTGTAGGCACGAGCCTACAGTGCCTTATGGGAAATCCAGCCCTGCAATATAATGAAGTTGAGGTGAAGGATTTCATTGATCAATTTTCAAGTTGGGTAGATTTGCATTAATATTTCCATATTTTCTGACCCGTACACACAATGAATGTACAACAATATAGATAAGTCTAATCCAGATGAAGCTGCATGCATGACTGAGTTGGTGTTATCTGTTATTTGAGGGGGTTTTTTTGTCGTTGATTCCCATGTATTGCTTGACCAGCTTGGAATACGATATATGTATATCTCAGACTGCTAGTTACTAACTGTCACAACAATTCTGCTTCAGCTACATTATGTTTATTCCTGCAGAGCTGCATCTACAGATATTTTGAAGATGGAAGTATGTTTATGGCATGTTTATGTTCCATCTGGATGCTATTGTGCCGATTTGTCTATCACATAAATTACTTACAATAAAGAGTAATAAAAACAAAAAACAAAACATTTCCATATTTCTTTATCAACTATTATTAAGAATTATTTGCCTATCACTGACCATTCCTAGACATTTGCCGTATCTTTTCATACATTGTAGACTCTGTAATGACTTTCTGTGTTATTTTCTGTTTCAGAATGCCTGAGACATCCATCCAGGACCTGCTGGACAAGAAGGGGGTGTGGATTCCCCCGGACATATCCCTCCAGGAGTTTCTGGACATGCAGAGTGTGTGGTTTCCATCCCAACCACCAGTGAAACAGGAAAAGCAACGCAAAGGTAAGAGTCCCCGAACACTAGCGCTCTTTATAGAACCTCTACCACATTTGTGGATGAGGAAGTGCAATTGCCCACTACATATCATCTCATTGGGAAGTTATAAATAATTAAATAATTAGGAAAAAGCAAAAAGCCCAGTCATATCCGATCTGTATCCAAGTAAAGCAACCACCATAATTAAACGGTATCCAAAAGTGCTCAGTGCAAAATGGAACTGGCCCCTTCATTCCTATATACTGGAAGTCAGGAGAAATCTTCCCAATAGGATCACACATTTCAATAAAAACTTTCAGTAGTTTTAAAAATTACAAATGATTATGCAGATTAGGCAGTCATATAAACGTCACTCAGTATTTAGCTGTTTGCCTGGAGAATAGTGTCTTTTAACCCTTTCCAGTTTCTTTTTAAACATAACTAAAATTATGCTGGATTTGCTTTGACAACGCATGTGTTCTCAGTAATATAGACCTTTGTCTAATGCAGTCTCTCTTGTGTGTTGTTTTGTTAGCAGACTCTGATGACAGCAGATGCCGCCGATCCTGGGCCTCACGCTGCCGATCCTGGGCCTCCCGCATCAGGAGCCTCTTCAGCTGCTGCGGCTGCAGCAGGGTAAGTGTTCAGTAATAAAGAGTTGTGTGGCCGCTGCGAGGGCCAGAGACACCCTGGGAGCGAAGCAGGCAATTTAGGCATAGGTAGGGGGTGGGGGGTTAGTGTTAGGTATAGGGAAGGGAGTGGGGGGGAGGTTAGTGGTAGGTGTAGGTAGGAGGGTGGGTAGCTTTAGTTTTAGGCAGGAGTGGGGAGGGTTAGTGTTAGGCACAGGTAGGGGGTTGGGGTTAGTGTTAGGTATAGGTAGGAGAGAGGGGGGATGCTAGTGTTAGGTGTAGGAAGGAGGGAGGGCAGGGTTAGTGTTAGGAATAGGCAGGGGTGGGGAGGGTTAGTGTTAGGCATAGGTAGGGGGTTGGGGCTAGTGTTAGGTATAGGTAGTAGAGTGGGGGGGGGGGGATGCTAGTGTTAGGTGTAGGAAGGAGGGAGGGCAGGGTTAGTGTTAGGCATAGGGAGGGGCTGGGGGTTAGTGTTAGGTCTAGGTAGGGGGTGGGGGGCTAATTGTAGGTGGAGGGGTGAGGGGTCAGTGTTAGGCCTAGGAAAAGGGTAGGATTTTAGTAACTCCTGTTAGCGCTCTCGCAGCTTTAATTCCAACGGGCCCACATAAATCACCGGCTATGGACTTCCCTACCAATTATGACACTGAATGGATCTTCCAATGGAGGTGATGTGACCGATGCATGTAGGGGCGCTTCCTGGATTAGGGCAGATGGCGAAACATCCGCTCATACAGAATGCATCTGGGTTTCCCTCCTTGGATTTGCCATTCACTACCGGACATGACATTTAAAACCGTGTGGTCACGAGTGGTTTTCTAGCCCTGTGGCAGACATATTGTGGGGCTCAGACCCCCCATGCATAGATCAGACTAGAATGTTCTGATCAGACTTCATGAAGTCATTGAGGTATTTTGCTCCTGCGGCTGCAGCTGCAAATGTTGCTTCCTTCACCTGAAGGAGCAACGCCCCGTGTGACGGTATGAGTGCTTCCTCCAATGAAGATGGCGCTCCAGCCACTCATACACAGTCCACGGCAATGACTTCATCACCGGACTTTCCTTATTTCCCGCAAAGTCACGGCTGGCCCTCCGGCCCGTGGCAGACACATTGTGCAGCTTGTACCCGTCGGGTGCACTGCTCATATCTTTACTGTAACCTAAGACCACCGTGGAAGACAGAAGAGATGAGAGAAGAATCTCCAGAACAACACCAGCACACCATCTTCCACCACCAGAAAGAAGAAAGAGAAGAATCCCAGCAGAGCCCAGCAGACTATCTTCCACCACCAGAAAGAAGAAAGAGAAGAATCCCAGCAGACCATCTTCCACCACCAGAAAGAAGAAAGAGAACAATCCCAGCAGAGACCAGCAGACCACCTTCCACCACCAGAAAGAAGAAAGAGAAGAATCCCAGCAGAGCCCAGCAGACCATCTTCCACCACCAGAAAGAGGAAAGAGAAGTATCCCAGCAAAGCAACACCAGCAGACCATCTTGCACCACCAGAAAGAGGAAAGAGAAGAATCCCAGCAAAGCAACACCAGTACACCATCTTCCACCACCAGAAAGAAGAAAGAGAAGAATCCCAGCAGAGCCCAGCAGACCATCTTCCACCACCAGAAAGAGGAAAGAGAAGAATCCCAGCAAAGGAACACCAGCACACCATCTTGCACCACCAGAAAGAGAAGAATCCCAGCAGAGCCCAGCAGACCATATTCCACCACCGGAAAGAGGAAAGAAGAGTCCCAGCAGAGCAACACCGGCAGATCATCTTCCACCACCAGAAAGATGAACATCTACAAGACTGCAAGACCATCTACATCCTTCACAGCACCTGAAATCTTAAATGAACAACAGAGTACCCTCTATATGAGGGGACTATTAATAAAACTTAACTTTTAATAATGATTTATAAAATTCACTAATCAACTGCTTTCATAACAAATACATACTCTGTGTAAATAACGGAGCTAGGTGTACATTATAAGTACAACAATGTGATCACAATCACACCCCTTCAGCTCAGTGATCTCATAAAGTATATTACACAATATACCCCCCCCCCCTCTCCCCCCAAAAATAAACCCAAAATGTTTCACTTCTAAAATGAAGCTTTTTCAAGGGAAAACATGATGTGCTATAAGTGCAATAGTGTTAGGGTGTAAAATACAAGGTAATAGTAAAATAACAAAGCGCTAGTGAGCGTGTCCACTCATGATAGCAGTTTTTGACGGCTATCACGAGTGAGTGGACACGCTCACTAGCTCTTTGTTATTTTACTATTACCTTGTATTTTACACCCTAGCACTATTGCACTTATAGCACATCATGTTTTCCCTTGAAAAAGCTTCATTTTAGAAGTGAAACATTTTGGGTTTATTTTTGGTGGGGGTTATTGTGTAATATACTTTATGAGATCACTGAGCTGAAGGGGTGTGATTGTGATCACATTGTTGTACTTATAATGTACCCCTAGCTCCGTTATTTACACAGAGTATGTATTTGTTATGAAAGCAGTTAGTTAGTGAATTTTATAAATCATTATTAAAAGTTAAGTTATATTAATAGTCCCCTCATATAGAGGGTACTCTGTTGTTCAAGACCATCTACATGCCTGGAGAGTGGGGCAGTGCATCAGCCATGGGCCTCCAGAGGTTTCCTCCACCGGGGGTTTTTCCTCTCCTGCGTGCTGGTGTCACATTGGTGGCTCCTCTCCAACACAGGACCACCACCAACTCTGTAATCTTTATTTTCCATCTTCAATAAAGCTCAAATCCCCTCTATTTCACTGCATCTTTTTTACTTAAGCTTTAGATTATTTCTTCAATGTGTGTTGTGATGTTCCATAAGCTGAATACTCACCTGAAGATGGATCGGGGAACCTCACAGAGTTGCCTCCCAATTAACGAGATTCACAGATCCATCTTCCTACCCGCGGGAACACTCGACGGGTGTGAACAAGAGGTTAAATAATCGTGGTACTTTGTACGGGAGTCATCAGGGATTTGTAACATCTGCACTGTCGCCAAACATCGTTCGTGTAAACGCCCCACTTTAGGTTTACTGTAGGAGACTATGGCCTCAATTCACTAAACTTATCTCCTGTCTTTAATAACTCTTCTAGAGTTGTTACCATGGTGATAAGGCATGTAGTATTCAGGAAACATTTTACTTCAGGCAAGCCTAAAGTTAACTCTTCTGTCTTTAAATTAACTCTCCAATCCTTAAAATAACTCCAGAGTTAAAGACAGGCTGTTAATTAGCTGCATGTGAAAATAACTACAGAGGAGGTAAATTAACTACAGGAGAGGTAACTTAAGGAATGAAGAGGTAAGATAACTCTCTCACGTGTGGAGGTAAGTTTTTTCTTGCCTTATTATCTCTAGCATGATCTTAGTGAATTGAGGCCTATTTCAGTTATTTTTCAGGTTGTAGAACAATTTGGCATAGTATCATTTGGTGTATTTTGTTCACTGATAGGCAAAACAATAGTGGTATCTGGGTACATTTTTTATTTTAAAGGGATACTGTAGGGGGGTCGGGGGAAAATGAGTTGAACTTACCCGGGGCTTCTAATGGTCCCCCGCAGACATCCTGTGCTGGCGCAGCCACTCACCGATGCTCCGGCCCTGCCTCCGGTTCACTTCTGGAATTTCAGACTTTAAAGTCTGAAAACCACTGCGCCTGCGTTGCTGTGTCCTTACTCCCGCTGATGTCATCAGGAGTGTACTGCACAGACACAGACCATACTGGGCCTGCGCTGTGCGCTCTTGATGACATCAGTGGGTTTGAGGACACGGCAATGCAGGCGTAGTGGTTTTCTGACTTTAAAGTCTGAAATTCCAGAAGTGAACAGGAGGCGGGGCCGGAGCATTGGGGAGTGGCTGCGCGGGCACAGGATGTCTGCGGGGGTCCGTTAGAAGCCCTGGGTAGCTTCAGCTCACTTTCCCCCGACCCCCTACAGTATCCCTTTAATTAAAAAGGTCATATGATGGTCTATTTATCTTGCTAACATAACGTGGATCATTCTGAAAACACTTTAATAAAAGCAAAAATTGTAAACTTTTTTTCATTATCAAAGTTTATTGAAAAGCAAGATATAAAAACTTACAAACAAGTACCTCAAACTGATAGCAGAACATAACATTCAAATGAACATTATAACAAAACAGTATGCAGCTCAGAAACAGTTGGCAATATAGCAGGATATTTTCAATGGAAGACGTATCACAATCTAGAAGCCAATATCAATGTCGATATTTGTTGACAAAGTCTATATTTGGAACTTCAACAGTAACTTTGATATAGTGTATAATACCATCTCCAATTATAGAACAAGCTTCTCTGTTCTCAACAAAAGAAGTAAAAGAAAAAAAGAAAAGGCAAAGAGAGGAGAGGAAAAAGGAGAGAAGGGTAGACAAAAAAAAAAGTAAGGAGTGGGAGGGAAAGAGTTAACGCGACCTTCAGGTGGGGTTCATTATTGGTTATTGTTATATAGTTATATTATAGTCAAAAATTGTAAAGGTAATTGAGGAAAAGAGGTAACGAATCCAGTAGTCTGCTTTGCTATACTCCAGGATGTGGTATTTATATTTAAAGCGGAACTGAAAACTCAGTGAAAAATATGAGTTTTACTTACCTGGGGCTTCTGCCAGCCCCCTGCAGCCGACCAATGCCTTCACAGTTCTGGACCGATCCTCCGTTCCCCCGCCGTGGCTCACTTTTTTTTTTCCTGTGATGGAGGTCGACTGCCATAGCGCCCTGGACACGTGTATCCTAGTATGCGTTCCTGTAGCCAGGAGTGCCCGGCACAGGCGCAGAATGAGAAAATCTCTACTGCGCTTCCGCAGTACGTGTCTGGCTGTAGGAGCGTGAACGAGGAGGCGAACGGCCAGTGCACTCGAACTGCGTAAAGTTAAAGTGAGCTGCGGCGTGGGACCAGAGCATCGGTGAGTGGCTGCGTGGGAACAGGTCGGCTGCAGGGAGCTGCGAGAAGCCCCAGGTAGGTGAAACTCTTATTTTTTTACAGAGTTTTCAGTTTCGCTTTAATGTAAGGAAGTTTTCTCCACCATTACACCAGTCGGCCCTCAGCAGATTACAGTATAGCTGCATGTGGAATGCTAGTAGGATGAATATCCAGGGTTTTTGCTGAACAAGAATTGCTTAAATACTGTAGCTCAAAAAAGTCCTCTATCATATGGTATTATCATTTACAAAACTTTTTTTTTCTACCTCTATCATATGGGAAGTTTTAAAAACCGATAGCTGGAAAGAGGCTGAAACGCAAAGGTAATTAGCAATAAATTATAAAAACAAACAGCAACAATCAACAATTACATCTAAATCTAACAAAACTGGACTCCCAACTATATTCTATAGAAGGTAACTGCTTTGTAGCTGTGTGCTAGAAAAAAGCACAGGGCATGACAGGAATGAGTGAAAATGACCTGAATTATGAAAACCATTAAAGGACCACTATTGTGAAATAATGTAATGCTAGGTACACACTATGAGATTTTCTGGCAGATTTACTGTCAGATCGATTATTTCCAACATGTCCGATAAGATTTCTGATTATTTTCAGATCGATTTCCGACCGATTTCTGTTCACATCAATAGGAAATCGATCGGAAAGTGCTCGGAAATCGATCAGAAATCAGATTGGACATGTTGGAAATAATTGATCTGACACTAAGGGCTTGATTCACAAAGTGGTGATAACCAAGTTATCACGCCTAAAAGACTTTAGGCGCGATAACCTTTGCACTAGCTGAGTTATCGCCGCTTTGTGCTGCTGATCGCACACAAAGTCCCGCACGCAATTGCGCGCGCATCGCCCATAGGGTTTAATGGGCGCTGCGCGACGTTCGAACGAGTTTCTTTTTATCACACCTAAAGTTAATTTAGGCGTGATAAAGGGCTTTTCACCAGCGTGCAAACACTTTGCAGCGCTTTGTGAATCAAGCCCTAAATCTGACAGAAAATCTCATAGTGTGTACCTAGCATAACATTTTAAATATATGCAAACTCATACAAATAAGAAGTACATTTCTTACAGAGTAAAATGAGCCATGAACTAGTTTTCTCCTATGTTGCTGTCACTTACAGTAGGTAGTAGAAATCTGACGGAACCAACAGATTTTGGGCTAGCCCATCTCTTCATGGGGGATTCTCAGCATGGTCTTTATTCTTTATAAAGATACTCCATGAAAAGGATTTCTACAAAGATGCTAGCCAGCCTACCTTTTGGCTTAACACATTTTAGCAGTTGAACGGAGCAAAGACCATTCGCTAAGTGCTTTTGAAAATAAAAAAAAAAATACCCTGAGAACCTCTCATGAGAAGATGGGCTACTCCAAAATCGGTTCTGTGAAATTTCTACTACCTACTGTAAGTGACAGCAACATAGGAGAAAAGTAATTTATGGCTCATTTTACCCTGGAAGAAATGTTCTTATTTAAATGTGTTTACATGGATTTAAAATTTTACGATTTTCACGATAGTGTTCTTTTAAGGCACCTTTTACACAGACACTTTTTTTGCATTCTGTTACCCTTTCCGCATGCAAGGTAACGCAACAGCAAAGAAAGTGTATGCATTGCACCGGAAGCTTACAAAGCACCGCCGACCCACTACAAAGTCAGCAGCGCTTTACCATGCAACTTCTGCGGCAACCGCGGAATGCATAGAAGTAAGTGGGCAATGGCAAAATTTTCAATTTGTTGTGTGAAACAGCGCAAATATGATGGGGAAGCCAGGGATCCCAGTGATGTACTTCCTGTCCAGGAGGGAGTATGTCACTGGGTGAGGGGCGGCGAAGACCAGTAAGGGGCATGCAGTGGGGGGCGTGCAAGCGGTGTGTGTGTGTGTTTTGGGGGGGGGGGGGGGGGAGGGTGTTTTGCATATGACCCTGTCTGCGCAATATGTGGCAGGGTCATTGATTTTTTGGTGTTGCGGTGCGATGCAAGAGGGCACCTCAAATGTAAAACCGGCCTCACTGTGTAACAAGTACAATGTGTTCCTATTGGATGTCTGTCACCAGCAAAGCTGCCAGTACACTGAAAAAAGCAAGTGTTTTAGTTATATTAAATGTTAGCAGTCTTAACCACTTGAGGACTGCAGTGTTAAACCCCCCTACCGACCACTGGGCTGTGCAGGCTTTTCACTGGGCTGTGCAGGCTTTCAGCCTCCTGCACAGCCCAGCTATGGAGCCCAGCGATCGGACTCACCTCCTTTCTTTGTCCCTAAGGGGACATGCTGCCTGAGGTGTCCTATCGCTGTGGCAGTAGTTTTTTTTTTTTCAGCCTGTATCAGGCTGTTTCACCCTTCCTCCCCTCCTTTCACTGCATTTGAACAGGACGGCAATCCGTCCTGTTCCGCCTCTCATAGGCATCAGCCTCTGATTGGCCGGGGATCGCCGATCTTGTACAGCACTGTTGGAGACCAAAGGGGATTTCTTTCCCCTTTCGTTTACAAACAGCCTGCTAGCTGCGATCGACGGCTAGCAGGCTAATCACAGAGCTCCGCTCCGTGAACGGGCAGGTAACGATCGCGTATGCGCGCTGCCGTTCCTTGGGAAAGGCCTTGACACCAATTGGGGTTAGGCGGTCCTGGGGCTGCCACCGCGTTCACGCCCATTGGCGTGACACGGTCGTTAGGTAGTTAATGACTGGTCAGATCATATCTACAACATATACACTGCTGTAAAAACACAGGGCTCTCAGACCTTTAAAAGACACCTGAACTGAGAGGTGTATGGAGGCAGCCATGTTTATTTACTTTTAATATCGATTTAGGATAGGTTTCAAGGTTCTGTTCCTTGCCTATAAATCTGTGCACAAAACCTGCCCTACCTCCATCTTGGACCTTATTAACAGGTATACACCAGGCTTCCCCCTCCAACGACCTTTGCCTAACTGCCCCACGCATTTCCATTTCCATGTGCGCCAGCAGGATTTCTCAAGAGCCACCACCACCTTTTGCCGCTCATTAGACTCTCCCCCTTCTTCAACACATTCAAGCAAGCCCTCAAAACCCACCTCTTCAAGATTTCCTACCCACCTTCTACCACACAGCCTGGTGTCAAGAAGGGCAGCAAAGAAGCCACTTCATCAGGGACAGATTGATCTTCTGCAGAAAGTATGGTTAATGGACTGCTGAGGACTGGGGCAAAGTCATATTCTCTGATGAAGTCCCTTTCCGATTGTTTGGGGCATCTGGAAAAAGGCTTGTCAGGAGAAGAAAAGGTGAGCGCTACCATCAGTCCTGTGTTATGCCAACAGTAAAGCATCCTGAGACCATTCATGGGTGGGGTTGCTTCTCGTCCAAGGGAGTGGGCTCACAAACAATTTTGCCAAAAAACACAGCCATGAATAAAGAATGGTACCAAAACACCCTCCAACAGCAACTTCTTCCAACAACAATTTGGTGAAGAACAATGCATTTTCCAGCACGATGGAGCACCGTGTCATAAGGCAAAAGTGATAACTAAGGCCTCCTTTCCACAGACCGCTGATAGGCAGTGAAATGCCTCTCAAACTCTCACAACTGCTTACTGCTGCCTAGTAACTGCTTGTTGCTGCATGATAACTGCTTGTTGCTGCATAACTGCTTACTACTGCCTGGTAACTGCTTGCTGAGCACACAGCTCAACAGTTTGTGGAAAGGAGGCCTAAGTAACTCGGGGACCAAAACGTTGAAATTTTGGGTCTATGGTCTGGAAACTCCCCAGATCTTAATCCCATTGAGAACTTGTGGTCATTCCTCAAGAGACGGGTGAACAAACAAAAACCAACTAATTCTGAGAAACTCAAAGAAGTGATTATGAAATAATGGGTTGCTATCAGTCAGGATTTGGCCCAGAAGTTGATTGAGAGTATGCCCAGTTGAATTGCAGAGTTCCTGAAAAAGGGGATAC
The DNA here is from genome assembly GCF_040937935.1 of Hyperolius riggenbachi. Classification (NCBI taxonomy): domain Eukaryota; kingdom Metazoa; phylum Chordata; class Amphibia; order Anura; family Hyperoliidae; genus Hyperolius; species Hyperolius riggenbachi. The sequence continues at coordinate 98,433,734 of NC_090651.1, forward strand.
ACTGCAAATACTGACTCTTTGCATAAATCTCGTAATTGTCAATAAAAGCCTTTGAAACGTATGAAGTGCTTATAATTATATTTCAGTACATCACATAAACAACTGAAAAAGAGATCTAAAAGCAGTTTAGGAGCAAACTTTGTGAAAACTAATATTTTTGACAGTCTCAAAACTTTTGGCCAGGACTGTAAATATATTGAGGAAGAAATACTACTTCAAGATTTTTTTTGCTTCAATAGATTTTTATTGAGTTTTTCAAACAATAAAGTAAAATACAGGTGTGTGTGTGTATATATATATATATATATATATATATATATATATATATATATATATATCCTAGTGGCTGAGAGGTGTGCAGAATCAAGACAAACATAGATCATACAAATGAACACAGATCATAATGAACCCCAGTAAGAAGTCACATTAATAAACCACATTAAAGACTAATGCAGAGGGCAGAGAACACTCAGATATAAGTTATCCTGTTAGGGTTAGAGACAGTACTCAAATTTAAGTAGACAAATGAGGCCTAATTGGCCATAGCTATAATGAGAGGGGGAGGGATGGGAAAGGAGGGGGGTTTTGGTGGAGGAGGAGAATTATTCCTTGAGTATAGTCGTGTCGGGGTAAAATAAGGGCCAGTTCTGAACCTGTGGGAGGAAAGCAAATACGTTTCCCTCTCTTGCCTGGAAACACCTCTCTGCATGGAGATGGAAATTCACTTTAGAGAGGATATTCTTGATTGAGGGAGAATCAGCTGAAAGCCCAATTGGCTGTTAAAGCTAGTCTTGTGGCTATGAGGATATTATAAGTTTGTCTTGTTTAGGTAGAAGATGACCATCTATATGGAGGACTGCTAGTCCAGGCAGTAGAGGGCCAGCAGAACGGTTAATGAGTCCTTCAATTTGCTTCCATAAAAGACTGATTCGAGGACAGAACCACAATATATGAGGAAGTGTACCTAAATACATCAAGATTTTTAACAATGACTCTGTATTTATCTGAAAAACCAAGCAGCTTCTGTAGATCAAAAAGAGGCAGACTAGAAGGAGAGACTGCTAAGCCATTGTCCTCTTCCCCACCATTTCCATGTACCCCTTTTCCCCTTGCTTTGGCAATGCCTGTATGAATCTTGGTCATGCCAATAAAGCCATCTTTGATTTAAGTAGCAGGAAAGGGGGGGGGGGGGGATTAGGAAAGCGAGGAAGAAGGCAGCTTCGGATCCAACTTGCTGATACCCAGGAATCAACCACTCCAATGATGTTAAAGGGTGGAGGGAGTTATGCATCCATGTCTGAGGTCTCAGCCAAGCATATTAACAATTATTACAGTTAAGTCTGCATGACTCAGCCAGGACGGCCATACCGTCGTATAACATTTTTTGGGGCAATTTTGACTTAAATATGTAATTTTGTATAGTAGGTTGCAGAGGGACAACTATTCCCCTTCCAGACTCAAAGTATATCTTTATGAGCATACAAAGCAAATTAATCAGATACTGAGAGTGTTTGCAGGAATGAGCACCGTCCAATAAGCCCAGTAGTGCCACTCTGGGATTGCAGGGACATGTATTATTTATTGTATGAAAGATCTTTATACAGGACTAAAACATGTGGAGGAAGGTGCCAGCTACAGAGCCACACTTAAAAAGAACCCGAGGTGGAATATTAAAATCCTAATAGGACCCAGAGGCATGTCATGTGCACAATGACATGTCTCTGTGTCATTCTATCGCCCTGCCAACCCCCCCCCCCCCCCCCCCCCCGCGTACTGCTGTTCCCCCTAAAAAGATCACCAGGCTAGCGACAATCTGCTTGTCGCTAGCCTGCTTTGTTTATGTGAGGCTTGTTAGCCTCCTCTCCGTCGCCTCGATACCAGGCTCCCCCCGCCGCTCTCCACCTCTGCTAGTTTCCTCCAATAGGAAGCCAATCCATGACCCAGGAAGTACTCCTGAGTCGCGGCTTAACTTCTTATTGGAGGAAGCTAATAGAGGCGGGTGGAGCCTGTTATGGAAGCAGCGGCGAGGAGAGGTTGATTGACAAGCATCACAAAGCAGGCTAGCGACAAGCAGATTGTCGGTAGCCTGGTGATCTTTTCAGGGGGGACAGCAGTGCGCAGGGGGGGGGGGGGGGGGGTTGGGGGCTGGCAGGGGCGATAGAATGACACAGAGACATGTCATTGTGCACATGACATGCCTCTGGGTCCTATTAGCATTTCAATATTCCACCTCGGGTTCTCTTTAAAGGGAATCTGAAGTGAAAATGAACCTATGAGATAATGAATTGTATATGTGGTACAGCTAAGAAATAGTACATTACTAGCACAGAAATCAGTCTCATATTTCCAGTACAGGAAGAGTTAAGAAACTTCACTTGTTATCTATGCAAAAGAGTTTCTCTGAGCTCTTATACTTCAATATAGAAGATAAGATGTTTACTGCAGGGAGGTTTAAAGGGACATTAGCCCTGCACTGTTTCATAGTTGATATTTCATAGAGTGAGGTTTGTAAATTGCAAACATGATAGAATGATGCAATGCTATAAAAAAGATATATAACTGAAAATAGAAACATGGGATTCTTTTCTTTGCTAGTAATGTTCTATTAAAAAACCATACTACGCACACAATTCATTATATTATAACATTTTTTTTGCTTCAGTGTCACTTTAATAATATGTGCCCCTGGGGATACTTACCTTGGGCGGGGAAAGCCTCTGGATCCTAATGAGGCTTCCCCCTTCCTCCTGTGCAGCATGTATCCAGCACCGGGATTCTCAGATGGCAGCAGACAGCAATATTTACCTTTCCGATCCAGTGCAGGCGCAGTACCATCTTCCACCTTAGCTTCGGCGGTAATAGCCAAACCAGATTGGGCAAATAGTCATGCCCAATCGCATCTGCTCTACTGCACAGGCACAGGAGAGTAGATCCAATTGGCTATTTCCGCCTGAGCCTGAAGGAAAACTGCTACTGTGGGGGGCTCACACAGGATTGTGATCCTGAAGCCCAGATAAATCTTCGGCTGTAATGGAGCGACGGAGAAGGACGGGCGAAGCCTAATTAGGATCCAGAGTCTTTCCCCCTCCCGAGGCAAGTACACCATGGGGACACTTTTTCTTACAGATTCTCTTTAAAGCCAGAACTGCTTTAAAACACAATATCATTTCTGAGAAAAAAGATTGCTACTATGTCCAAAAAAAGTTATATTCAACAACTAATATAATATCAAATCATTTTATTAATTTTTAAATTCAAAACTCAGACAAAAATCAACATGACAAGGATCAAAAATATTCTCTGAAAACTAGAAATTTTATATTACAAGTTTCTAAAAAAAAAAAAAATTCTCAGTAAATTGTATTCAGTAATCTAAACAGCTCAAAAATTTCATAAAACAAGCAAAACAAATAATATACTATTTACATAGTGGAGTTTGATTTACTAAAATATGAAAGGTTGCAAATCTGAACACTATTTTCTTTTTTTGCATGCTGTTAGATGACAAATATTTGCAGCCCTCACTTGGGTTGTACTGGAACATGGTGAAGATTGCTAGCCGGTTAATGAATTTGAGTTTGTGGTAATGCAGATGCATAATTGTACCCACAGCAAGAATTGTTCTATAACTTCAGGGCAGCCAGCAATTATTAAGGAAACGTTCTGAATGCAAAAGTGTGTACATTGAAATACAACACAAACTCCAATTCACTAACCTTTAAAAAATCTTTTACCATCTTGGAGCAAAATATCTAGGCCACATTTCCTGGCTCACACGTTCTAAAGCCTTAGTAAATTAACCCCACTGAGGCTGATGTATCAAGACAGGTGCCAAAAAACTGGAGCACTTGCCAAGATAACCAATCAGAACCCTTGTTTCATATAAAAGCTAAAAACTGGCCGATTGTTGCCATTTTTGCACCAGTTATCTTTATAGAAGTCTTGACACATCAGTCCCACTACTCAGTGCTTTAAGATTGGTAAAGTGTGTATTAAAATAACATGTCCTATTTTTGTATGCGGTACAGTTTTCTGGACAGGTGGAGCTATAGACAAAACAAATTAAAGGGAGAAAATAGACAGACATTCCATTTTTTCCACTGCAGTGCTATCCTCATGAAAGCTTTTGTTCTGTGACCCAAAGTCTTCGCTACCCATGGACCATTCATGGACGAGTTCTGAGGAAGCCAGTGAGCCATTCTCTTGCTTAGCACTGCATTGATCAGAGAGGGCAGGAATGGGACCATGCAAAAGAGATTGTTTTCTTCAGAGTGGTTTCTGCAGTATCCATAGGCAGAGTTTCTCTGGCTCACAAATGACTAGCATCAGTGAGGAGAGGTCTGGTAAGGGAGGAAAAAGTATAATGCCTTCTATATACAGTATACACTAAGCTTACGACCAAAGTTCCACTTTATTGTGGTGCAATCAAATCCTGTAGTAACCAGATTCTGATCCATGCCAGATCTAGACAATTATGTGATTTCGTGGCTTGCAGAGGCTCTCCTGGGATGGAGAATCCAAAAGACTTTTCAGATATAGCAGTGTTCGCCCCAGAATTTTCTTCCCAGGGTGGATGCAAGGCCAGTGGCTTCTCTGTGCAACTCTGCTTACCGCATAGGAGGTGAACCAATGCCACCCGGGTGCCCACCAAAATAAGCCAGGTGGAGCACAAGTTTGCTACCTTCACCAACAATTTATCAGAGCTCAGCAAGGTTTGCTGGACTATTAGGAAACAAAAAGAAATCCTTAGAGCATGTATGTAAGTATGTAATTACAGCCACTAATCTATGGTCCAATATTACTAAGGGTAGAGGAACAAAGTTTTGCCTCCTAATGGACAATATTTAATAAATTCCGACCTGGTTTGTAGGAACACTTATGTTCTCCAATTTTCACAAGCACTGAAAAACCTCAAGACATCAAATCCCTTGTGCTTCAAGTTTACTTATAATACGTCCTTTTTACCTTGCACAATTTTGAGGGCTTCTTGCTTGTAAAAGTAAAACAGTTTAACAACAAAAGACATTGTTGAAGTTTAGATCACACTACTTGGAAGTATGAATAATTTGCACCCCAGAAATATTACTTCCGCTGTATATTGACTAACTTAAAAATGAGTAAGGCCCCGTCCACACTGCACGCGTTTCCAGCCGCGTTTTGGAAACGCGTGCAGGTGGCCGACACGCAGGACATCAGACATTGCATAGAGTGCAATGTCTGATGTTCACACTGCATGCGTTCCGGACCTGTGTGGTCCGGGAGCGCATGCTGCACGCATTTTTTGTAAAAACGCGTGGCTGTCCCATTCACTTTTCAGTGATGGGATCAGCCACGCAACGCACACAAACGCGGATGGCGTGCGTTCGTACGTGTTGCGTTCTGCACGCATGGCCATCCGCGTTTGTGATGTGAACATAAGGCCATAAACACTAATTCACAGATACCGACTCACATCTTAACCCTATGAACAGGTGTACGTCTATGTGAAATGTGTTCTTGCTAAATTTTTTAAGATGGAATAAATATAAAGAAAAAGCTGTATTTCCTAAGTGAATATTCCAGTGTCCCAGTTTATAAGAATGTTGTCTCTATTCCTGTCCAGAGAGGTAGTGCAGCAACAATATATGTTATTTCCTGTGAAGTTTTTATTAACTCATGACCATCCGGTATCATATTAAAGCCACAAAGCTTTCTACACTACTCAAAATAAATAGAAAAAAATCTAGGAGTTGGGCCTTAAAACTTAAAGGGATACTGTAGGGGGGTCGGGGGAAAATGAGCTGAACTTACCCGGGGCTTCTAATGGTCCCCCGCAGACATCCTGTGTTGGCGCAGCCACTCACCGATGCTCCGGCCCCGCCTCCAGTTCACTTCTGGAATTTCTGACTTTAAAGTCAGAAAACCACTGCGCCTGCACGCCCGTGTCCTCGCTCCCGCTGATGTCACCAGGAGTGTACTGCGCAGACACAGACCATACTGGGCCTGCGCTGTGCGCTCTTGATGACATCAGCGGGATCGAGGACATGGCAACGCAGGCGCAGTGGTTTTCAGACTTTAAAGTCTGAAATTCCAGAAGTGAACCGGAGGCGGGGCCGGAGCATCGGTGAGTGGCTGCGCCAACACAGGATGTCTGCGGGGGACCGTTAGAAGCCCCGGGTAAGTTAAACTCATTTTCCCCTGACCCCCCTACAGTATCCCTTTAAAGGATAGCTTAGCGTTGTTAAAATGTAAAAACATTCTCCCCTGCTCCCCTCCATTATGTTCTAATGGCCCCCCGGAGCTACCTCCGGATTGGTAAACGGTGCTTGCGTCCTTGATCGTGCGTCCGTGGCTTGGAGCGCATGCGCAGAGCGCTCCTGGCTACGTGATCATGGATGCAAATCGCCTGCCAGCGCTTGCGCGCTACTGCTCACCGACCCAGAAGTGGCTTCAGGGGGGCCATCAGAACATAAAAGGGGGGACAGAGGAAAACGGGGGAACGGTGGGCATGAGGAGAGCTTCCTACACATGCCTGCTCCAACAGTTTTTAACTTTTGAACAGCACTAAGTTGTCCTTCACTAAGTTGTACTTTACCCTCAATAATCTGTTTTACAATCTGCAGTGGCTGAAATATTTTATTTTATTTTTATCTGTATTGCTGATGGGGAGAAGAGAACAGTTCCAGTGACAGGCGTTATTGAAACTGTAAGCAGGGATTATACTCTACAACAGATGCAGAAACTGAAATATGTGAGTGAAAAGGGTTAGTGTGTTGATTTTTTTTCGAAGAGTGTGTCTTTTCTGGCAAGATTCCCCTCACGTTTTGTTCTAGTGACACTCATAACTCAAAGCCGAGCTCTGGGTGTCACAGATACAAGAAGTGTGAAACAATGACAGCAACACAGCCTGATAGAGGGAGTAACTAGTAAGTAGCAGGAGTACATTAAACTGCTTAGGAACCCATCATCAAGGCATTGCAAAGAGAGCAGGTTACGGGCTAGGAAGAGGTTGTCACACCACAAAGTCTGTGGATTATTTATTATTACTGATTTATAAAGTGCCAGCATATTCCGTGGTGCTGTTGCAGATTTCTCAGAGCTTAGATGGGCTTGGGACCATATCGGGACCATATCGATTTTTTTTTGTTATGATATTTGTATATTATTTAATTGTTTAGCACTAAATCAGAAATGAAATGTTATAAACATATCCTTCTCTGTATTACTAAGCTGTAAAAGAACTATCTTGAACTTGCAAAGTCTGGCAAACCAGCAAAAATGCATTTTTTCATTTGTGCTATAGATTGTCTGATAAAATATTTAAAAAAGCATCCTTTTTAGTACTAAATTGAACAAATAAAATATAAATTAATAAAGGAATGGACACCATTAGACATAGGTGAAGAATAATGAAGTGGGCCCTGAGGGATGGGCAGTAGGTGGACGTCCTGTGAAGTGGGGTCCTGGACTAAAAGTAGAGGGAGACTTAGTGAAATTGGTGGGGGTGTGGCAGATATATCATGAAAGATGAGCTTGGGGAAATGCTAGAAGCACATATAGTTTTTTTTTTTTTTGGGGGGGGGGGGGGGGGGGGAGGGGGGTGTAAGTTTTAGTGGAGCTGGAGGAAGTACATGGACTAGAATTATTTTACTGAAAATGTTAAAATATTAGCATTCAAGCCAAGGCTGGATATTGCAGGGTTATACACGGGGAATTAGAAAGTGCCCTTCAAAACCTGAGGAGTAAACGATTTGCTATGAGGCCATGTGACTATTAGCTCTGCACCTGGAATTATTGGCTCTACAGTTGCATGCCTTTAAATCAATCCGGTGTGCCCTTGATTAAAATTCAAGATGAAAGACATTTTTTTATATTATAGTTTATCTTCAGGTGAGAGTAGCTTTGTTGGTCGTCTAACTGAACGCTGCTAGTGACGTGCTCCCAATTCACTGTCAATAGACCAACATTTTCTGCCCTGTGTGATCAACCAAACTGACCAATTCCAGTATCTGGAAAAATCGGGAATAGTTTGTGGCATCGATTTCTAGTAGATTAGCTCAAATGATTTAATCAGAAGGATATTGATGAAAAATAATAATAATAAAAATCGGTAAGTGTAGGCCACTTTAAAGTGTACCAGAGCAGAGTTTAACTAAAAGTTTTATACATACCTGGGGCTTCCTCCAACCCCATCCGCACAGATCACTCACACGCCACCGTCCTCAGCCTTCTCCTGCGCCTGTAACGGGTCCCGAAACTTCAGCCAGTCTGCGCAAAACAAGTGTGACCTCTGCCCTAGGAGTGCAGCGTGGGAGAGATCCGTGCGCATGGGGCTGGAGGAAGAAGCCTCAGATATGTTTAAAACTTTTAGTTAAACTCAGCTCTGGTTTCCTTTAAGGCCCTACTTCCACAGACCCTGAATCTGGGCTGAATCTGCAGTGTTTCCCTGCAGGGGAGAGGGGCTGGGAAACTCTGCTTATCTCTACTATGGGCTTGCCATCCATGTTGCATTGCAGCACAAATCTGTACAGCATGCTGCAGATTTCTGCTGCATGCCATCCAGAAAGCAAATGGGAAAATCGATAAGTGCATGGGTGCCTTATTATTACCATCAAAGTACATTTCCTTCCCTCCTCAACACTGTGCATAAACATATGCAGCCCCTAAATAGATTAAGAAAAAAATAATTTAAATAAAACTAGGAAAATGTAAAGTGTAAGACAGCTATATTATAAATCTGCAGGAGTGTGTGGTAGATCCTTTCTAATGAATATTTGGACTGAAATTTATCAATTATAGATCAGATCTGGCTAGCATCGGTCTTTGTATAATTGGATTAGGAATCTTCAACAATAAATGTCCGAAGTACAGACAAAGTCTAACGAACAGATGCATGTAAGTTTTGGGATAGTGAAGTGCCATCATGTAGGAATGACAGCTTTACACACAAATAACCCAAAGATCGAACTTTTAAAATGTAACAGTTTAGAAAAAGAGAGAGGAGAGAGACAAATTTTAAGAGCGATATAATCCTTTAAACAGCAAAGTATATTATACAAAAAGCATCAAGGACCTCCAGTTTACTTTAAAAAACGATTTCCTGTCAATAATTCAAGAGTTAATCAAAATTGTACCTACAAGCAAAGAAAGAACAACATTTTTGCAGCTTAATATCTGTTGCCATTGAAAAGTACGGTATGTTACCTCTGCACCCCTCATGCTCATTGGCAATACAGCTTTCCAAAACAGATCCCTGATGCTGTGAGAGGAGCTTGTTGCAGGTAATAAAACTACTCAGCAACCGAGGTGGTGTAATCATACACAGGGACAGCGGTTCAAACTACCACATGGGACCTGACAGTTACAAGCATGGTGACAAGCGGAGTTCTTCCTTATACCAGCTCTTGGCAACAAGCTGAAACCATGCAAGTGGAGTGTCTACAGCTGCCACGCACAAAGCCATCTGATCCTTGGCTGTGACTCTCCATAAGATTTTAGACTGACTGGTGGTCAGTAGAAGTACTTGGACAACGGATGTATTAAAACATGCATTTCATTAGCACAATCATTTTTTTTGGGGGGGGGGGGGGGGGGGAGAATTGGGAAAGAAAAAAAATATACAGTGTGTGTCCATATCAGATATAATCAATGCTTAGTGACAGCTTAGGCGTTCATCATATCTTAAGATCTGAGTTTCTGATTTAGGAATTACTGTGAGAATAATGTTGCAATATTAACCTTCCACTGTATCATACAGGAATTTTTTGCTGTATTCTCCTGCTGTGTTTTTATGAATAGTAAGTCTTCATGCTGCTTCAGACAACTCCATGCTTTACTTCGGATTAAGAACTTTGTGGTGAGGTATGTAGCTTTTTTCCCCACAGGCAGATGCAATTGTGCCACTGGTTGTCTGTGTTATTAAAGTTTGTTGAAATTATTGATCTCTGCATCTTTTTACAGATAATTCTCAAAGTACATTTTGCTTTATGTTAGAGAGTGCTGCAGATGATAAGTGCTGGTGTAAACAGAATAGTTCACAAAAGACTGAGGCATATTTCTCTAAATCTGCAAAAGAGATGGATCAGTACTGAAAATGTAGATTTTTTTTTTACATGACAGCCATCAAATTCTCGATTTTAGTTTTTAAGTGCAAAATTTGACAAGTAAAAGGAAATTCTGGCCGGCAGTTCTAGGCTAAGAACTGATTTTCTGTAAACCCTTGCTGTCAATAGGACCTTGTATAGTCATAGACCCTTGCTGTCATGGTACAAGGCGTCGTCCATGTGACATGGATTCTGGCAATACGCGTTGCCTCCAGAAGACTTTCCATACTCATGGGCTGGTTTCAGGTTCTCTGCATTCTTTCACATTGTCCTTTTCGGGAACCACAGGCAGAACAACATGAGAGATGCGACTCCACACACCACCAAGCTTGTCTGCATCCATCTCGCTATGTGACGTTCTCGACTTTGAGGAAATGAATTTTTCCTTTAGGAAATCATAGACCATCTCTTCCAGTTCACCAAGTGCAGTATCGGATGCCAGGGTTGAGTTCTCTAAAAGCACTGTTAACACGAGTGCCACATTCTTATAGGCAGCATTTTCGTGGTCACAATACTTGTAGAGGATGAGCAATGATCCAGGTGGCAGCGATTCTATTTGATGCAGCACTGCTGCTTTCTTGTTGGCCTGAAAACCACCACTTAGCTTGTTATCTATCTCCATCTTAACATCTTCGCTGTCTTCAGAGCTCTTGCCAGAACCAGACACAACAACGTAGCTGCTGTTAAAGGAAGAGGCATAGGTTTTTGCCAGTTGGTTGCCTACACATTGTAATGTGTGTCTTGCATCCTGAGCAGCAGTTAGTAGAATTATAGCTGGTTCTTTGTTTTCTTTCCCATTTTTGAGGTGAATGTCTAGCATTCGCTTGCTTCTGAGCCACAGGTTCTGCGATTGACCAGGAAAAAGAACTGGCAACTTTCGAAACCTATCCTGGAAAGCATTCACGACTTGTGATTTATCAGCTGCTTCCGTTGCGGACAGCGTCTCCAATATCAACGGCCAAAACCGAAATAGCAATGCACCGAAAAGTAGACCTACGAACAGGCTCAAAAGTGTACCTGGAGGAGAAAAATTATTGCATTACAATGTGAATAAAAATGTAGGAAATTGTAATATAATATTATGAAAGCTAAAGTCAAAAGTAGTTTAACTGAGAGCACTTTTACCTTCTCCAGTTTTGCACAGACTCCCTCTTCTGAGCTTTAAATAGGGCTGTGTCAAGCTACCTATATGGGCATTCCGGGCAGATCAGGGGAAATAAAAGCACCTCTTCACAATAGTATTATACAAACACAATCAGAGAAGATCAGCTGGACAAAGAGATGGTCCTCTAAATGTGCCCATAAATCAGACGATGTATGGGCAGATTGACTGTCCAGAGATCTCTCTGATCGTATCTGATAGAGATCTGTTAGCTGCCCATACACAGCAGGCCCATTCCTGATCGATTGTAGCATGAAATCGGCTTTGTAACGCCGCCGACATACATGCACCCACGTTACTCCAGCAACCACGTGGGGCGCCTGTATGGGGATTGTGGATGGAGCCTGGAGCCAGCAGCAGACACGCGGCTACCAGCCAGTGGTTTGGTACCAGGGCCAGTTCTAGACTTTTTGCTGCCTGAGGCAAACTTGTGAGGATGCTCCTCCCCATCCCCCCGAATTTGAACGGTCGCACAGCACCTGACAATTTGCGCCGTACATTATAGCTGGGGTGAGCCCACCAAAAAACACCCTCAGTATAGGTAGGTAGCCGGGTATATGTGCCCCCAGTATTGGTAGCTAGGTAAAGTTGCCCCCAGTATAGGTTAGCAAGGTACAGTTGCCACCAGTATAGGTTGGCCAGGCACTCTTTTCACTTCCTGTTTCTGCCTGGTGCTGTCCCCAGACTTCTGCTGCCTGAGGAAGTCACCTCACTTGGCATCATGGGTGGACTGGGCTTGTTCAGTACAAGCACAACAGTCTAGATCAGGCATGGGCAAACTTGGCCCTCCAGCTGTTAAGGAACTACAAAACCCACAATGCATTTGCCTTTATGAGTCATGATTGAGGCTGTCAGACTCCTGCAATGCATTGTGGGATTTGTAGTTCCTCAACAGCTGGAGGGCCAAGTTTGCCCATGCCTGGTCTAGATAGTCACCAAGCGGATGCAGCAGGACAGATCGCTAAACGATGTTGGAAGGGGTGGGCCAGATGCTACTGTAGATTTTCACCCAAGACTGCACTGAACGACTGTCTCTGCCAAAGATTATCTAGTTTGACCACAAGGCTTAATTTGCTGTTGAAGTTCTAAACATGTTTGAACTGTTTGAAGTTCTAAACATGACAAACACATGGGCTCAATATAGACACCTAGCTACAAGTGTGTACAGCATTCTTTGAATAACTTATAGATCTAATCAGAACAATTATATATAATGTCAGGATTTCAGCTTGGCCATATTCCCATTACAGCACTGCTGTACCGCGTATCTACGCCCCTCTAGACTTCACAACCAGAGGTAGATACACGTATCTCTGTTTATTTTATTCACATTATTTCCTGTGTACTTTTTTAGTACACTAGTTAATGTGGGGACATCTAGTGGTCTAAAAGTAAAAAGACATCTTACACATTCATTAAAATTAATTAAAACATAAATAAAAATAACCCATTAGTTATCAACCACTTATTCCCCACACTTGTTCAAGAAAAAAAAGTGACAGCATTTAAAAAAAAAAAATCATAGTTACATCAAGGACTTATCTTTTTTTTTAATATGTATGTAATGTGGTTACTTATTAGTTATGTTTGCAAATTAGGGCTTGTAATTATTGATATAGTATAAAGAAACACAAAACAGAAGAAAATACAACTTAATTTCCAAATTAAATATTGTCGCCATACAGTGTAGTGGGGACATAATTTAAAAGTTGTAATAATTGGGACAAATCAACAAATAAAATGCGGGTTTTATGTACCAAAACATTTTTTCCTTCTTACTCCCTTTAAAATGCATATACAATTAAAATAATTCTAAGCAAAAAGTACCACTAAAAGAAAGTCTAACTTGTGGCACCCCCCCCCCCCCAAATATATAGATCATTTTGGTGTTATAAGTAGTGATAAAGCTATTGGCGAATGAATGGGAGGGGCGTGATATGTGAAAATTGCTGTGGCTTTTCAGGGGAAATAACCTGTGGTAGGGAAGTGGTTAAAGCTGTACCATATCATTTCTTTGTTCAATGTTTACATTTTCCAATGATTGCATATGAGGCATGTAAGCATTAACCTGCAGAGTGCCCCAGAAACCCCAAAATGGTGACTAATAAGGAAACCTATGTTGACCATTTCACCTCCTGATCCCTGCTATTAACCCATAATTATGGTGTGCAGCTTCAGTGAACAGCAATACGCCTCAAAATACAGGAAGAAGCAAATGTTGCACAGGTCAATAGCAGCTGCAACATGTGGCCAACAATACACCTAAACCTGGTTCACACATCTAGCTTTGATTGGCCAATTTTACCACCTTCATGTAGTATGCCAACAGATTTTGAACACTATGAACAGATTACGTACGTAATCTTTCATGCTACATGGGAGTGGTAAAATTGGGCAATCAAAATTAGATGTGTGAATCAGATTTAATGCTGGAAATAAATTACAATTTTGAAGGATTTAGAGCGGTTGCTTTGGAAAATGTTGGCAGCACAAGGGTGAAATGCAGACGGAGTGGAGCTCCTGCATTTCTCCAGTCACTAACTTGCTACATTAATGTAACATGTGTGATGCATGTCTAGGAGTGAGGAAACAATTGTTCAACTTGCTTCCTTTTTTTGCATTTCTGAGTCACAATTGAAGATAAATAAATCATTGGTGTATACCTCTGCCATCATGAGATTTAGAGGGGTCTTCCACCTTACCTGTAAGATCAAAAAATTAATCTTTAGCAGAAGAAGCAAATATGTTGTGTAATTTCAAAGAAGAGGCGGCTAGGAAGACAAAATACTTGATGCAATTCACGTTGGTGCTGGATTAAATTGCCACAGCCCTTAAAAGACCTACGTCCCATTGTCCACACCAAAATCATAATGGTGAGATATTGGTGCAAGATACTTATGCACCAAGTAAGACTATTCCTGCAGTAAAAGTGGATGTTACTAGGCAATAACAAGAGTTACAGGGATAATTGCGGTACAAAGAATCTCTGACCAAATGAATTTACAAATTTGTTGTTTTTCCCCCGTTTACAGGACTCCAAAATCCATTCCACGCTCAACAATCCGCTTTTCGTTTTTCCCTAATGATGATCAGTGATATGCAAATATTTCTGAGTTTATGTAAATTTTTATACAAATATGCGCAGCTTGAAAATGGAACAATTAAGTCCCACCCAGTTTTAAATTGATTGGTCCAATTTCAAACTGCATATATTTGCATAAAAATTTGCATAAATTAGGAAGTATTTGCATGATTGATCATCCCTATTTTCCACTTTTGCTTCCTCGTAAAATGTAAAAGTATAAATTCTTGAAAAATGGTTGCCAATAATCTTTAGAAAATCTGCATGCTTTATAACAGAACTCCAATCAAAAGGTTTCTGTGTTAGGCCCGGTTCACATTAGCGTTCCAGGTCCGGCTTCCCCGGCCCGGAACGCTCCGTACACAGCGGATGGTGAATGGATACATTGTTAATCAATGTATCCATTCACATTCGTGCGCCGTCCGGAACCGGGAACGCAGCTCCGGGACGGTCCGGCTTTTTTTTCCAACATGCGCTATTTTTCAGTCCATCCCGCTGCGGCTGCGGACCCGGGCCGGATCCTGACCCTTCGCATGCGGCCATGCTGTGCAATGGGAAACGGATGTTTCCCATCACACTGTCAATAGGACCGGATGCTTCCAGCACCGGTCCTATGCCACTTGGGGGGCCCGGACTACACGCCGGTATCCCCCATGCTTGCAGTGCCTTTCCGGCACTGCAATGTATCTAGTTCCGGCTACTTTATTGTAGCCGGAACGGATACATTCCGGATCCGCAACTTGTGCCGCCTTGTGGCCACCGCAGAGACCCGTACGGTCTCTTTGCGGCCACCGGACCCCTGGACACTTGCGGACTCGAATCGCAAGTGTGAATGGGGCCTTAAATAGTCCAACTTTTACAAAACAGTCCTATTTTTCCAAAATAATCCAATTTTACAAAACTTATAAGAGTGGTCCAAGCTAAAAGGCTTCCCCCAGCCCCTGGCAGCTGTCCTGTGCCCTCGCCGCAGCTGCGCTTACTGCCGGTGTCCTCCGCTGAAGAAGCCGACCTCGCCAGGTCTGCTTCTGGGTCGCCTTCTTGTGCACTCCACGGCGCGGGTCATGTGCTCTAGCCGACGTCATCAGGTGTGTACTGTGCAGGTGCAGTAGTTCTGCACCTGCGCAGTACAGACCTGATGACGTTGGTTATACCACATGAACCGCACCGTGGAGCGCACAAGGCGGCGACCCGGAAGCGGACCTGCGAGGTTGACTTCTTCAGCGGACGACACCGGCAGTGAATGGAGCTGCGGGGGGCGAGGACACAGGACAGCTGCCAGGGGCTGGAGGAAGCCCCAGGTAAGTGGATTTTGATTTTTCTTTTAGCTTGGACCACTCCTTTAATGAACCAACCCAGTGTTTTCGTCTTTGTTGTGTGTCCCTTTTACACAGACCTCATTCCACTTGCTCTTCTCAGTGACCCAGTCCCTGAGACAGAAGAAGATGGTAAATCTCCCAACCTCAGGGTTTTTTGCAGTTACAGCCCTGCTTCTTATGGTGACATATAAAGGGGATGTGGCTAGGGAAGGAGAAACAAATCCAGCGATCTTGCTTTGGTTTACCAGAGAAGGGAGGAAGTGAGAGCAGCATGACTAAGTCTGCAGTCACATCTTAATCCCGCCTACCTCTCTATTCCAAGTCTGCAGTCAGGCTGCTAGCGACTTTCCCTGAAAGCTTTATCCACACAGATTAGCACTACAGAGCCCATACGCCAAGGGGACGCCAGGGGCACAGCCTCCACATGGGCTATACTTGAGTTTTTGCTTGGACTGCTCTGAAGTATCAACTTTGCAATCATTTCATTCTTTACCCAGAAAAGGGTCAATTAACTTTGAAATTTTTACGCTACAAAGTTTACATAAATGGGGCAGATGGAGTTTACATTAAAGGACAACTGGAGTGAGAAGAATATGGAGGCTGCCATATGTATTTCCTTTTAAAAACAATACCAGTTACGTGGCAGCCCTGCTGATCTATTCGGCTGCAGTAGTGTCTGAATCACACCAGAAACAAGCTTGTCAGTTCCAGCCCATTCTGACAATGTCAGAAACAACTGATCTGCTGCATGCTTGGTCAGGGTCTATGGCTAAATGTATTAGAGGCAGAGGATCAACAGGACATCCAGGCAACTGGTACTGCTTAAAAGGAAATAAATATGGCAGACTCCATATCCCTTTCACTTCAGTTTTCCTTTAAAGGGAGGTGTGGCTGTAGCAAGGGCATTGGCTCCTTCCCCAAGTAAGATAGGAAGAGAAATGTTGGGGCATTGCTAGAGAAAGGAAGGGATAGTATATTAGCAGTATGAGCATAGATTGTTGCTTGTGATTCTAAAGAGAACGTTCAGTGGCAGAACACTACTGAAAAAGTAATCTAGCCGACTACAGGCTGCATTCATTTGTGTTTTTCTCGCCTACTTTAAGCAACATTTAATGACCTAAAGACCGCTCGGCTGGCGGGCTGTGGCATATACTTTATACCCAAAAATGGAACAGTACCTTTTCTTGCCCTTGGTACAGATTCATCGTCTATGGAAATAAAATGGGAGACACAAGTAAGCAAAGCTAAAGAACATGTTTTACAAGGAATATGCCACCAAATGACACAACCTGAAATGGCTTTGAAGATAAAAAAAAGGACCTCCCTGGCATAAAGTCACATTTGCTTATTGCTTCTGACTCCTTGGAATAATTCCCTGAAGGGATTCTACAGCTGCTCCACATTACTAAAACATTGGAGCACCTTAAAACTGCAATATGAGGTCATTAGATAACATCCTTGGCAAAGACGGTCTGGCATTGTGGCATAACCATTTCACAAGAATTTATATTATCTGGCTGAGCTGTGCTAGACTGAGCCTCTAAAGGCTCATACACACGTCAGATTTTTCCAAACGGCCGGTCGTTTGGACGTCAAATCAGGCGTGTGTACAGTCGGTCATTCAGCTAATAACGCTGGTCTTGACGGATCCGCTTGGTGGATCTGTCAAAACTAGCGTTATCAGCTGAACGACCGACTGTACACACGCCCGATTTGACGTCCAAACGGCTGGACGTCCAAACGAATCAGATGTGTGTATGAGCCTTTATTACTACACCCTGGGGTAAAAGCTGTGTGCAGATCACCATTATTCCAAGAACACCTGTGGAAACCTATCTACGTTGGCCACCCCTCCCGTTACACTCCAGTAGAGCACAGGAGTTGGCATATATACTTACCTCTATAGCCTTCATTTTGGTGAAGCCTTCGAGGAACTGAGCAGCCACATGACTGCTAACCACTGCCCCCTCTTCCAGGAAGTGATATACAGGCGGATCCCTGAGAACTGTAGCACTCAGCTAATGGTTCTGTACACTACATACAATTCAGTACATATTGTCTCCAGCAGAGGAAGCCTCATAAGAGACTCACTTTTCATGGTGCTCAGATTAATTCTGTGCACGCAGACACTGCAGGATAGATGAAGACCACACAGGATATTATTAGAGCCCTGAACTGTAAATCTCATCTCCAGTCCTACAGCACGACATCAATAGAACCCCAAACAGCTGCCTAACAGCTGTACAGCACAGCTCCAGGTCTCCAGCATCTTCTTTGCCTGCTCTACATCCTCTTTCTAGCTTGTTTGTATCTCCCAGTTGGACGATTGTGGCTCTGTACAATTAACAAGCTGACACAACATTGCATTATGCTAGGCATACACAATCCGTTTCTGCGGCTCGATTAGCCGCCGGATCGACTCCCGCTCGTCCCTGCGGGCGCGTCTCTTCTATTCCGCTCGTTTTCCGCTATTGTCCGCCCGCGGGTATCGATTGCGGAATCGATCCAGCGGGTCATCGGACACGTCGGATAGTATCAATCGAGCCATCAGCGGCTCGACTGATAACAAAAAACGACCCGTGTACACCCAGCATTACAGCGGTTCTGGCCGTGTGCTTAGCTTTCCAGGAAAACAAAGGGACGATTTGCTGTAATGCATTGTGGGACATCTCGTACGCTCACTTCAACCTGAATAATCACAAATACCTTCTGTTTTAAAGGACAACTCAAGCGAGAGTAATATGGAGGCTGCCATATTTATTTCCTTATAAGCAATATCAGTTGCCTGGCAAGTCTGCTGATACTCTGCCTCTAATACTTTTATCCATAGATGGTCCTGAACAAGCATGCAGCAGATCAGGTGTTTCTGACATTATTGTCAGATCTGACAAGATTAGCTGCATGCTTGTTTCTGGTGTGATTCAGACACTATTGCAGCAAATAGACCAGCAGGGCTGCCAGGCAACTGGTATTGTTTAAGAGGAAATAAATATGGCAGCCTCCATATTCTTCTAATTTCAGTTGCCCTTTAACCTCCCTGGCGGTTTGATTCCCGCGGCCCTACAGCCGCGGGAAGGTTTTTTTTGCAAAATGTTTTTTTCTATCATGTAGCCAGCCTAGCGCTAGCTACATGATGCCCCCCTCCCTGCGGCGTCCTTCCCACCCCTCCGATCGCCGCCGGCGCACTCGCCCATAAGGAAATCCTGTTCTGAACGGGATTTCCTTTAGGGCTTCCCCCGTCGCCATGGCGACGATCGCGATGACATCATCGACGTCGTGACGTCAGAGGGAGTCCTGATCAACCCTTCAGCGCTGCCTGGCACTGATTGGCCAGGCTGTGCACGAGGTCTCGGGGGGCCTCTAACGCGGCGGGTAGCGGCAAACCAGCGGCGACCGCGGTATACACGCAGCTAGCAAAGTGCTAGCTGCGTGTAATGAAAAAAAAAAATTGCGCAAATCGGCCCAGCAGGGCCTGAGAAAGACTCCTACGTGGCATAGTTCGGGCTTACCGCCAGGAAGGTTAAGAAAGTACATTTCTGTTTTAAGAAGAAACATTTCTGTTTTGCATATTATTTTAGTTCTTTGGTCTTTTATAGCCCCTTACACACTCCTAGAAGTTCTGGTTTAACATGAGCTTGCTGGGCAATCTGTAAATTCGTACCTCCCAGAAATTATAAGTCAGGTGATCCTAAGTACGGGACTACCTAATGAAGAATCTTAAATGGGGGCTGGGCAGAAAATATCAAGAGTCCCATTTAGAAAGGAAAGCTTTAGGTAGAGAGAGGTTACTTTATATCCACTTAAAAAAATTGGCAGCTCAATTTGGAAGACAGGTGAAAATGTGGAGCAGTTTCCCAGAGGAAATAAACAAATTCTGTTGATTTTACCGATTGCTCGGGGCAACTGCTCCAGTTGTGTTTTCACCTACTTTGATATATCAATGTAGCAACGTATCAATTATTGCCATCTCATTTACTTTCCCTAGTCATTATTGCATGGCGTCTTCAATACCACATTATGGCACTGAAGACGACATTCATATATAATTACCCTCTACATGTACTCCTGCCCAGGATTAGTTTTGAATTCTAGTTAACAGTTACTCTACCGCAGTTACTCTTTATCCCAAGTTTAGGCAAAGTGCATCTCTGGTGTACATTAAAAACACAGAGGTACGCCAATACTCAAAAGTTAGAATGCCTCAACATATTGTCTATTTAATAATATTCACTGGAACCCCGTATCAGCTGGGTTCTGGTGCATAGATCAGCCCCCCTGCAGAAAATGGCCCTGGCCTTTTCTGTATCGGATATAAAAAGGCAGAGGCCTTTTTCTGCAAGGTGGCAGGGGCTACACGCTGGAACCTGGCTGATATGGGCCTCCGGTGATTATTATTATACAGACAACATGCCGAGGCATTCACATTGGCAAAGACAGGCTGGGGCAGCTGACAGGGTAGAGTATCAGCTTCCTGGCCAAGAGCTTTGTTTTGTTCCCAAAAGCAGATACCTTTACAATATTGCTTTAAAATTCCTACGCTTTGGAAGTGATGAAATGCCGTTTATGTTACATACTTTCAATTAACAAGATTGTTATATATAAATTAGAGGAGTCGGAGGTCTCATAAACGGAGTTGTCGGATGATTTTGTACCAACTCCACAGCCCTGCTGCTCCCCTCACTGCTCAATCACACAGATAAGAAGAGCACAAAACACATACCATCAGAATAAGCCGACTTGTTTTGAGCCCGCTGTCGTTTTTGATTGTCTGGAAAATAAAAAAAAGATCCATGCAAGTAAGGAAAGCAGAACCGTAAATTCATCTCCAGTCACAGAAATAGCATTGAAATAAAGGAGCATGTTTGTATAAATTGATTTCTTTATATCCCAAGATCTTCATGCACAAATTATGAATGAGTGCCCCTCTCTACTCCTGTCTGATTCCTGCCTCTGTAAAAACTGCTACTTATTCTTTTACATTCTTTAGACTTATCATGCAGTTTCCCAACAGAACATCACCTAGTCAAGATGCAAATAACAGAAATAATCAGATACAATCCCATGTACTGTATAAGCAAACTACTGAGAAAATAACTTTCTACTTTGATTCTATACAACAAACCTGAACTAAAGTCCTTAAAAGGACACATCTAAGTTTTTTTTTTAAATCCACTTACCTGAGGCCTCCTCTAGCCCATGGCAGCTGTCCTGTGCCTTCACCGCAGCTCCAGTGGCTCCCGGTCTTCATCACCTGCGCAGCTGACCTCGCCAGGTCGGGTTCTAGGTCAGCCTCTTCTCCGCTCCACCGCGCGGGTCATGTGGTCTGGCCGACGTCATCAGGATTGTACTGCGCAGGCGCAGAACTACTACGCCTGCGCAGTACCATCCAGATGACGTCGGAGAGACTACATGACCCGCGCGGAAGAGGCCGACCTGGAACCCAAACTGGCGAGGTCAGCTGCGCCGGCGAGGAAGGCCGGGAGCCACCGGAGCTGCTGCGAGGGCACAGGACGGCTGCCATGGGCTGGAGGAAGCTCCAGGTAAGTGGATTTTTAAAAAAAAAAATTTTTTTAAAAACCTTGGATCACTCCTTTAAAGAGACACTGAAGCGAGAAAAAAATTATGATATGATGATTTGATTGTGTAGTGCGGATAATTACTAGATCAGTAGCAAAGAAAATATTCTCAATTTCATTTTCAGTTAGTTTTTTTTTTTTTTTTTTTATAACATTGCATCATTCTCTAATATATGCAGTTTACACACTACTCTGCATTCTAAACGATTTTAGGCCTGGTGCACACCAAAAACCACTAGCAGATCCACAAAACGCTAGCGGATTTTGAAATGCTTTTTCTTATTTTTATGAAGCATTTCACCTAGCGTTTTGCGTTTTTGGGTAGCGTTTTTTGTGTAGTAGACTTCATATATTGTTACAGTAAAGCTGTTACTGAACAGCTTCTGTAACAAAAACGTCTGCAAAACCGCTTTGAACTGGCGTTTTTCAGAGCGGTTTGCGTTTTTCCTATACTTTACATTGGAGGCAGAAACGCCTCTGAAATCCAAAAATGCCTCAGCCCGGGAGTATGCGTTTATGTAAAACGCCTCCCGCTCTGGTGTGAACCACCCCATTGAAATACGTTACCCTAGCGTATCCACAGCTGCAGGCAGGCGGTTGTAAAACACAACAAAACCCGCTCGGTGTGCACCACCCCTTACAGAGCAGGCCAGTGAACTATTGATCTGTCCTCTGGAGAGAAAAAGAAAATACAGTGACCGACAGTTGAGATAACAAGCTTCAGAAGACAGGACTCTCTGCGACTTTGAAAGTCGTGGAGCTCAATGGCTCTTTTGCATAGATAACAACTGGAGTTTAACTTTTCCTGTACTGGAAACAATATTAGACTTATGTCTCTGCTCCTAAGGTTTTATTTCTTAGCTGTACTACACATACAAATCATCATATTTTTTTCTTTCGTGTCGGCTTTAGTGTCTCTTTAAACTTAAAGGGATACTTAAGTCAACTGGAAAAAATGAGTTTAACTCACCTGGGGCTTTCATCAGCCCCCTGAAGCCGATCGGCGCCCTCGCAGCCCCGCTCCGATGCTCCTGGACCCGCCGGCGGCGACTTCCGGTTTCGCCGTCACCGGCCGACAGGCATGGGAACGCGAGTGATTCTTCGCGTTCCCAGCCACAATAGCACCCCCTATGCTGCTATGCTATAGCATAGGGGGTGCTATTGTGGCTGGGAACGCGAAGAATCACTCGCGTTCCCATGCCTGTCGGCCGGTGATGGCGAGACCGGAAGTCGCCGCCGGCGGGTCCAGGAGCGGGGCTGCGAGGGCACCGATCGGCTTCAGGGGGCTGAGGGAAGCCCCAGGTGAGTTAAACTCATTTCTTCCAGTTGACTTAAGTATCCCTTTAATCTCGTCATATTCTACACCTAAATAAAGCCCAGTACACACAGGTGGGATCGTCGGGGGAACCTCAGGTGCCCGGCAGAGATCGGTATATGATCCTTTAGGCGACATAGTAGATCTGTCGCTGTCACTGGCTAGCAATGTGTCTGTTGCTATGAGGGGCGAGGGGGGGGGGGGGGGGGTGGATAAAGAATGAGTGTCATGTGGCCAAACAGAAATCCAAGGTGTGGGGGAATGAGGAGAATAATGCCATCGGGCATTGGGGATACCTAGTCATGAGTCCCAAAACAATTGGAACGCCAATCAGAAATAGCTTGATCAGTGTATGGACACCTCTATTCCCCATTTCATGTCTGCTGTTAAAGGAAACCTTAACTGAGAGTGATATGGAGGTTTCCTTTTAAACAATACATTTTGCTTGGCAGTCCTGCTGATCTCTTTGGCTGCAGTAGTGGCTGAGTCACACACCTGAAACAAGCATGCAGCTAATCCAGTCTGACTTCAGTCAGAGCACCTCATCTGCATGCTTGTTCAGGGGCTGTGACTAAAAGTATTAGAGACACAAGATCAGCAGGAGAGTCAGGCAACTGGTATTATTTTAAAAGGAAAAAATACATATCCTCAGTTTAGTTTATCCTTCTCATCCTTTAATTATTGCTTCATTCACTGCCTAATTAAACATCAATATACTAAATAATTAATTCAGACCTAAATTATTTTACTGCCCTTAGCGAATTGAGACCATTAATGTATATTCACAAAACTGAGGTAATAAGAATAACTTGTGTTAAGTCTTACACATGATGAGTAGAGCCTAAATCAATATATTAAGCTTATGCTTTACTTCCGGCACGTTATTCTCATTATCACAGTTTAGTGAATACATCCCATTGTATTTTATATTAATGATGCATGTCCCAGTTACTGGAAAAGGACACACTGCACAGTGCTATGCTGTGTATGGCCGTAGGTCATCCCAGAAATTGGTGACCATGTGCTCAAGCGATGGTTTAGTCTCCAGTTATATGTGTGGGAAAAAAAAAACATCCCAACCCCTATAACATTAGTCCCAGAACACTGCTGTAGCTGCAAGTGTGCATAGATGATTTAGAGAATAGCTGTTTCTATCACTGTCTAATCACAAAGCTATAGGAAGTGAAAAAGAAACTAACAAAACAAACAAAAAATTCTATGGATCCTTCTTTTCCCCCGTGGCTGCTAAGTGATTCAACTAGTATGCTTGTAATGTTCAATTGTAACTCACAATAATTCTGTATCAATGTTTCCTGACCTTGCCGATTTGCTTACTTAACAAGTTAACTCATAATATGTGGTATGATGTCAGATTTATTTCATATCTCTGCTCGATAAAATATTGCTTGATTAAAAAAAACAAAAAAAACTTACTACTTGTACCAGAAGAAAAAGAGGACTTCTTCTCATCTTCCCATATCTGTTTCTGTAAGTCTGGAAGAAGAAAATAAAGTTGTCAGATACATGTAAATAACGAAAACAAAATCCATGAAAAAGGAAACAAAATATAGCTGAAATTTTGTTTTTAAATGACCATATATCTGCACCTAGAAAACATCAATCCAAACGTGAACTGATGCAAATAAACTGCTAGCGTGCATAGGGGATTAATGGTTGGCACCCACGGGTCGTTTTTTTCTCATCAATCAAGCCGCTGATGGCTCGACTGCGCTCTCGATCCCCGCGGGTGGACAATGGAAGAAAACGAGCGGAAGATAAGTGCCCGCGGGGACGAGCGGGAATCGATCCGAGCGGGAATCGATCCGAGCGGGAATCGATCCGAGCGGGAATCGATCCGAGCGGGAATCGATCCGAGCACCCGCGGGGACGAGCGGGAATCGATCCGAGCACCCGCGGGGACGAGCGGGAATCGATCCGAGCACCCGCGGGGACGAGCGGGAATCGATCCGAGCACCAGCGGGGACGAGCGGGAATCGATCCGAGCACCCGCGGGGACGAGCGGGAATCGATCCGAGCACCCGCGGGGACGAGCGGGAATCGATCCGAGCACCCGCGGGGACGAGCGGGAATCGATCCGAGCACCAGCGGGGACGCTCCGGGATTGAGCCAGCGGCTCGATTCCGATGCAGAAACGAGCTGTGTATGCTCGGCATTAGAGAACAGCTGTTTCCATCACTGTCTAATTACAAAAAAAAAAAAAAAAAAAAAAAAAAAAACTAAAGAAAAAAACTAAATAAAAACACAACAAAAAAAACTTACAACTAGTATCACCAGAAAAAGAGGAGGTATTCACATCACCCCAAGACTGTTTTTCCAAATCTACAAAACAAAAAGTTGTCAGATACAAAAAAAGTAATCAAAATAAATAAAGGAAAAAGGAAGCAAAATATTGCTGATTATTATTGATTTATTAAGGGCCAACATATTCTGTGGCGCTGTACAAAGTACCGTATTTTTCGGACCATAAGACGCTCCGGACCATAAGACGCTCCGGACCATAAGACGCTCCGGACCATAAGACGCACCTAGGTTTAGAGGACAAAAACCAGGGAAAAAAAATACTAACCCTGGTGCATCCATGGTGAAGGGGGCATCTTGTGCATATTCTCCCCTCCCCAATTTATATGTCCCCCTTGTACCTCTTGAGTTCCCTTTGTACCTTTAGGGTCTCTCTTGTGACCTCCACTGCCCCCGTGTGGTCCTCTGTCCCCCTGTGTCCTCATCCATGCCCCTCATGTCCTCTTAGGTGGCCACCGTGTCCTCCAAAGTGCCCCCCTGGGTCCTGCAAAGTGCCCCCCCGGGTCCTGCAAAGTGCCCCCCCGGGTCCTGCAAAGTGCCCCCCCGGGTCCTGCAAAGTGCCCTCCCGGGTCCTGCAAAGTGCCCCCTCCGGGTCCTCCAAGGTGCCCCCCCGGGTCCTCCAAGGTGCCCCCCTGGGTCCTCCAAGGTGCCCCCTGGATCCTCCAAAGTGCCCCTTGGGTCCTCCAAAGTGTCCCCCTGGGTCCTCTAAAGTGCACCCCCTCCTCTAAAATGCCACGTTTTCTCTTAAGTGCATCCTGTGACACCCTGTCTGTCTAAAGCCTGTGTGTGGCTTCTAGGCTTGTAATGCACAGTTTCTGTGTCCCCCGAGGCTACCGCGTCCCTTTATACATTGTTTCCGCCCCCCCGTCGTCCTCTGCACCCCCCTCCTCCTCTGCCCCATCCCCACGGACTCCTTCCCCTGGCTCTCTAATGTGGGGCTATGCGGGAGTGTGAAGGCTGCTGCGGCTTACCATTGGATTATAGCGCTGAACATCGGTAAATCCGCCGCGTGAACAGCCGCTGGGTGGTCCGTGCACATTGCCGAAGCCTCTCTGCCTTCACTTCCGCTTACATCACCAATGCGGACGTGAAGGCAGAGAGGTTTCAGCAATGTGCACGGACCACCCAGCGGCTGTTCAGGCGGCGGATTTACCGATGTTCGGCGCTATAATCCAATGGTAAGCCGCAGCAGCCTTCACACTCCCCACATAGCCCCACATTAGAGAGCCAGGGGAAGGAGTCCGTGGGGATGGGGCAGAGGAGGACGGGGGGCGGAAACAATGTATAAAGGGACGCGGCAGCCTCGGGGGACACAGAAACTGTGCATTACAAGCCTGCAAGCCACACACAGGCTTTAGACAGACGGGGGACGAGGCAGCCGTGCGGACATGTGATTTTAACGGTGGGGGGGACAACTGGTGCCGGGCAGAAACTTCAGCATTTGGACCATAAGACGCAGGCACTTTTTCCCCCCATGTTTGGGGGAGAAAAAGTGCGTCTTATGGTCCGAAAAATACGGTAATAGACAAACAAGGGGTACATAATACTGACAATGGCATAACCAATATACAAAATACAGAATTGGTATAAAATACAGAATTAGTAATTACTAGGGTTGATCAATGATCTGCAAATACCTCCGAGTTTATAAACAGACAGATAAGTGACAGCGCTTAAGGATGCACCTGCAATGCAAGCCTACAGAGGCAATGCAGAGCCCCTCTGGAACTAAATACATGCTTTGAATGCAAAACAGATGCAAATTATGTGCTAATTCTAATCTAAAAATGTATTTATTTATATTTTTCAAAGTGGATGTCAGTGTTCTCCCCAGAATTTTTTCCCAGCCGGGTGGCATAAAAAATTTGCCGGGTGGGGTGCGAGGGGGAATTCAGGACTAGCGCTTCCATAAGGGCAAACTGCACCATTGCCCCCAATTGCAGTGCAGCTCTCCCCTCAGGTGGTTCCTGGACATCGTTGCAGGAAGCAGATGGGAATGTAAGCTCTGGGTCCCTGGTTCGAATCCCAGCCAGGGCACTATCTGCAACAGAGTTTGTATGTTCTCTCCGTGTCTGCGTGGGTTTCCTCCGGGCACTCCGGTTTCCTCCCACATTCCAAAAACATACGGATAAGTTAATTGGCTCCCCCTAAAATTGGCCCTAGACTACAGTACTTACACTGCATAATATAGACATATGGCAATGGTAGGGATTAGATTGTGAGCTCCTTTGAGGGACAGTTAGTGACAAGAGAGAGATAGATAGATAGATAGATATACACTGTACAGCGCTGCGTAACATGTCGGCGCTATATAAATACTAAATAATAATAATAATAATAATAATAATATTAATCTGTAGGGTGTACCAAATGGTGATGGAGAGACATATGAAATCATAGCCTCTTAGGTTGTGCTGTTCCCTGCAAAAGCCGTTGCAGTTTAGCTTTATGGGGATCAGCAGCATCTGGCAGCTGTGATCACCGTAACTAAAGGTGCTCATTAACAGTAAAATTTTTCCCTCAGATTCGATCTTTCAACACAATTTTTATGTTCAGACCCATAGAAAAATGTGCCTTATGTGGCGTAAATCGATGTGAAACAATTCTTTGGTCATTTTGCAAAGGGGGGGGAATATTGATTCAAAAGTTTGATTTTATGATTGAATTGTAATGTAAAACCTTCCTAAATTGATCTGTTAATGGGAACTATCGATAACTGCCATCAGATTAGTTTTGATCATTCAAATGGCGTAGAAAAATCAAATCTGAAAGAAAAATTGTACTGTTAATGGGCACCTAAAGCAAATGTGCAGAGCCTTCTGTCTCTCCAGCAGGACTGACATAAGATGATAAGGAATCAGCCATGCTGTCACACAGTGATATATACTCTGCAGTAGCATAGTGTGCCCTTTCCACTCCATTCCTGCAATTTATTGTTCCTGACTGACAAAAAGTAAACATAAAAGAATCCCAGGAATGCAAAGGAGGGAGCACACTATACAGACTATAAGTATATACTGTATATTACCATGTACTGCCGGGCTGCAACTAATGGTCATCTCCCCCAGCAGTCTGCACATGTTTCAATTCAGTTCTCCTCACACTCTCTGCTGTTGACTCGCTGAATGAGGAGAGCTGCGAGTGTCCCGCCCCTGTTCATTATTATTCACTGCTCTGCCCGCCTCCTCTGCACACAGGGCTCAGGACCAAGAGCTGCGAGTGTCCCACCCCTGTTCATTAATATTCACTGCTCTGCCCGCCTCCTCTGCACACAGGGCTCAGGACCGAGAGCTGCGAGTGTCCCACCCCTGTTCATTAATATTCACTGCTCTGCCCGCCTCCTCTGCACACAGGGCTCAGGACCGAGAGCTGCGAGTGTCCCACCCTTGTTCATTACTATTCACTGCTCTGCCCGCCTCCTCTGCACACAGGGCTCAGGACCAAGAGCTGCGAGTGTCCTGCCCCTGTTCATTAATATTCACTGCTCTGCCCACCTCCTGTGCACACAGGGCTCAGGACCGAGAGCTGCGAGTGTCCCGCCCCTGTTCATTATTATTCACTGCTCTGCTCGCCCCTCTGCACATGCTGGCTAAGAGAATGTGACAGCGAGCAGCAGCCGGGCGGGAGCCAGGGCGGAGCCGGGCGGAGCGCCCACTTAAATGGGCTTGGGGAGAACACTGCATGTGAAGCAGTGAATGCAGCTGCCCACTAGTATACTTACGTTCAACTTGCACAGCAGGAGATATGGCAGCGCCTTCAAACAAAACTTATACCTGAATGATTTATCTGCATTGATGTGCAGAGCTTCAATAACTGGACTACATTACACACCTAGC
Organism: Hyperolius riggenbachi; assembly: GCF_040937935.1. NCBI lineage: Eukaryota > Metazoa > Chordata > Amphibia > Anura > Hyperoliidae > Hyperolius > Hyperolius riggenbachi. The sequence continues at coordinate 98,462,422 of NC_090651.1, forward strand.
ACTCACTACAGGCATAAAGGGGGTGAACTTATACCTGAATTATTTATCTGCATTGATGTGCAGAGCTCAAATAACTGGACTACATCACACACCTAGCACTCACTACAGGCAAAAAGGGGGTGAACTTATACCTGAATGATTTATCTGCATTGATGTGCGGACCCCAACAACTGGACTACATCACACACCTAGCACTCACTACAGGCAAAAAGGGAGTGAACTTATACCTGAATTATTTATCTGCATTGATGTGCACAGCACCACTTCCGAGTTTATGCAAATGTATGTAAAATTTTACGCAAATATATGCAGCTGGAAAATGGACTAATCAAGTCCCACTCAAGTTTAAATTGATTGGTCCAATTTCAAGCTGCATATGTTTGCATAACATTTACAATACAAAGCTGGTATCATAAGGTATCAGAGGTACCTTCTTTCTGGTCACTCAAAACATTCTCAAGACGCTTCTCATCTCAGGTTCTCTTTAAGGACCAGAGACTTCTGAGTAAAAAAAACCAAACAAACAAACAAACAAAAAAAACGCAGCTCACTGATGTCAGGCTGCAAAGACCCCGTCTCCCTTGCTGTTTGTGCTGCTTTCCTGATGCTGAAGCCCACTTTCTCTGCTGTCGGTAAGACAGCAGAGCTCTGTAAACTGGTCAGGAGCAGATTTCATTGGCTCCTGATCCTGTGATCACTGTGAGCCAAGGCGATGGGCTCACAGTGATCACAGGCTCAGGATCCCATGAAATTGGGCTTCTGACCGACTTACTGAGCTCTGCTATCATACAGAGAGTAGAGCGAGTGGGCTGCAGCGGTGGGAGAGTGGTGCGAACAGCAAGAGAGATGGGTCCATGTGGCGTAGGCAAGAATCTTAGGTAAGCCAAAAAAAAAAAAAAAAAAAAAAAAAAAATCTCTCTTTAGGTTCATCCTATATGTGCTAGATTGCAGATCGCTAGAATGTGGAAGAGCACCAGATGCCTCTATGGAATGGATCCACCGGTATTTCAAGAAGTCAACAAGCTAATGAGACTGGACAAACTAAGGTTATCAGCCCAAGACAAGCAGGAGATTTGGGTACAAAAAAGGGGGAACATGGATAGACTCTGATCAAGCTATTACCTTCTGTAACAATGCATTCTTCCTTCCAGGCTGGAATGCCATTGCAGCCCTCCCACCCTGGACGCACTGCACTACAGCCAGCCATTCCCATGCCGACCACTCAGTGTTCTCCCCAGGGCTAATTAGGTGGGCGGGCCGCCTGGCTGATTTGAAACCCCGCCCACTTGTTCTCATGTGCCCACCTAGCTTCTAAAATCCACTGCTGTAAACCTTTTTAAACTGCACATAGAAGCGCTCCATTGCCTGCTATAAACCAGTGCCAGCTCTCACACACACACACACACACACACACACACACACACACACACACACACACACACACACACACACACACACACACACACAAACACAACACACACACAACACACACACACAACACACACACACAACACACACACACAACACACACAACACACACACGTGAAAGCTGAGACTGTACCCTGCAGGAGCGCTCCTCTGCCTGTTACCTCATGCTTTCTGGCGAGTCAGGGATTGGCTGGGCAGGTTGTAAGGGGCGGCACTCCTGCTCCAATTCTCCCTCCCGCCCTGCCATGAGTAGTAGGATCTATGTTATGGCGGCGCCTCTCTCCTGTCAATGAGAAGAGAGAGGCACCCTTCACAATCACACTGCAGGAACTTAGTGGAGCTGAACTCTTCCACAGGACAGAAGGAAAACAGAGAGAAATGCACCCTGTATTTAGAGAGTTTAGTCTGTAATTTGAGCTCTTCCTGTGTCACATGACTGCCATTTCAGATAGGCTCATGTGAAAAGCACTGAATGGTAACAATATGTCTGCTTCCAAGAAAGCAGGAAGTAGAAACTGCGGATTTATTTTAGGATTTGTATCAGCTGTAACAAAGAAATGCTTTTATTTAAAGGTTGCTTGCTAAATTATGCTGTTGCGTATTGTTTAAAGCAGAGAGGAAGTTCTGAGTTCAGGTCCGCTGAAAAGGGGTCCTGGGCACCTTAATCGGAAACAATCACTCCCTAATGCTAGGTACACACAATGCAATTTTCTGACAGATTTACTGTCAGATCGATTATTCCCAACATGTCCGATTTGATTTCCTATAGCAGTGAACAGAGAATCGGAACTCACATCAGACATGTTGGGAATAATCGATCTGACAGTAAATCAGTCAGAAAATTGCAATGTGTGTACTTAGCAGGTACATTGGCTTGCCTCCTCATCCTTTCTTTATTCTGTAAGCAGAGTTGCACCAGCCCTGCATTCCCCCCTCGCACGCCACCCGGCTACTTTTTCATGCCACCCGGCTGGAAAAAAATTCTGGGGAGAACACTGCCACCTGCACTGGATCAGGTCGTAAGCCTGAGCCTAATCTTTCGATGTATGGCATCAGTTTCCCACCATTCTGCACTGCACCAGGCCGTAACCTAAGGACTTCATTTCTGCAAGCATGGCCTGTTTTTCTCCACATATGGGGACCCTCGGATTCTATCTCTCTTCTATCGCTCCTTTTTTCTCTGTCTCTCTCACCACCTGCCTTCTCCAAGACATGCGGTGGGGTGTCTGTTATCGCTGCAGAGCAGTTGAGCGCCGCACAGAATGTAGCAGGCAGCTCTGCTCGACATAGCATTCAGACGGACCCATCTAGCTAAATGTTTTGTGTAATGTGACTGCTTGTATATCTCTGATGATGACTGCTTGTATATCTCTGAAACTACTTTGTGTATTTCTATGTTTCTGCTGTTACCGTACCATCACCGCCAAAAATAATTCCGGGTACAACCCCCGTTGTACGTGGCGAAATAAATGATTCTGATTCTGATTCTGTGGAAGCAACATATATATCTCATCATGCTGTAATAGTACTTTATGGTGCTAATCAACATGATATGGTTATAACTTTATGGATATAATCAACATATATAAGAATGACCAATGTGATGCTATAGTATGGTGAAATTGCCTACATTTTGTTCTTCCCCCTTTTGTGTTGAATCCTTCCCTCGCTTTTCCCTTCCTCAGCCCCTTGTCACCCCTACCCTCTCTCTCCGCTGCATAAACATTGGACGTGGCGAGTTCTGTTCTAATCATTTATACCCATCAGCGATAGAAGATTATGTCAATAGCATGTGAAAGACTTGGATGTACTCTCATAAGATGTACCATTGTTAATATTTTGTATTGAAAAAAAAAAAAAGTGTGCTTCACTGCAACTGTAAACGTGCAGCTCATCTGTTAAATGCATAGCATGCATTTTTCTGACAGAAAACTGATAAACCACTGATGCATAAATGTGATCATACCATTAAAATACAACTGCATCACGTTGCTATTGTCTGTTGAGATGGGCCACAATGGAAGCAGTGAGAAAGGACCCTTACACAAGCGCATACTTCATTATTGTCACCCATGTGCACCCTGCATAGTCCAGGGAGTAGTTACAGGTAACATTTCATCAGCTGGAAGAAGCACTCTTGGTGCAAGGCCAATATGAAAGTATACAGTCAATATAAAATGCTGAGATTCTAATAAAATCCACATAAGGTTACCTTTTTTTGCTCGCTGTCTGGGCTGTGCTTCTGTTGAATGAAAAAGGACATGATTTAAAATGGAGAATAAGCAGAAATGTGCAGTATGTGAAAGCTAGAGATGGAACAGTCAAGAGCTGCATTTTACAGGGAATACACACAATGCCTATCAACAGTTATAATGGTGTATGTGCACCACCTACTGGCAGTTGCACATATTACAGCATACAGAAAATTCAAAGTTCTGTTAGATTCTATACAAACATCTGTATTGAATTTAATACCACACTGTATATTGTACAGAGAATGACACTTATTGCCACACTGGTCTGAACTCAGCCGTGAGGGACTATAACGACCGCCATGACTGGGAATTGGGCAACAGCTCAGAGTGTGTACATTGGCCCAAAGAAGATCGCTAAAGATCTGGCATATTGGACCTTTGGCAATGGCCGAGCATCACCCAATGGCATTGTTTTTAGCACCTCCCCACCCGCTGGAAGCTGCTCTGTAGTACGTGCAACAGATGCATCGTTAGCCAAAGGTGGCAGTGCACTAACAACGCTGTACAGACGTGTCATCAATCTTTGCACCCGACGCGTCTTTTGCTATGAAGTGGGGGAACAGAGAAACAATGAGCGTGTGTAATGGAGCAGCTTCTGGTGGTGGGAGCAGCAACAACAATAATAAGGAAAAGGTGCCATCACTCATGGCATAGAAAAAATACAAAATAACACTTATATATTATATGTTGCATCAACAGGTCACCCAATCTAAAATCAATTAAAATGTGCCTGCTAGTGGAGCGCTCCCATACACCCATCCAGGGGCGTAGCAATAGGGGGTGCAGAGGCAGCGACTGCATCGGGGCCCTTAGGCCAGAGGGGCCCCAAAGGGCCCTCCTCAACTACAGTATTAGCTCTATTAATCCTGTGCGCATAATAATTACTTCTATAGATACTTTGAATAGTGGTAATCATTAACAAACTGTTCCTCATCCCCTTCCTGCACCTCTGACACTGTAGTTTCCAACTGGCAGGTTTTGGTGCGCCATATGTATAGAGTGCTTGGGGGGCCCCATTGTAAAACTTGCATCAGGGCCCACAGCTCCTTAGCTATGCTACTGCACCCATCCACACACTAGAATCCCACTAATACATCCACTACAATCCAATACAACCAGTACTGGTATTCTTCAGAGAGGAGGAGAGGTCATAGTATCAGGGGGGACCATATCGCCCCCCCCCCCCCCCCCCCCCATGGCAGTAATTATGGTCCGTCACTCAGAGTTTAGACCAGTGTGTGTACGGATCTTTAGGGCTGGTTCAGACGGATGTCTGAACCACCTACCCAGAGTCTTGTACAAATGCTTTTTTGCAAGCGTAAAGAAAAGCATTTGTCGACTTTCAGTGGAGATTCCCAGTGATGGTCATTTTTCCTCCTGCAGGGGGACACAGGAGTGTGGTGCTAATGGACCCTGGAGCAAACAGACTTCTAGACAGTGGAAAAAAATAGTGATCAAAATAATGTGTTTGCATAAACCGCAGTAAATGACGTGCAAGTGTGCGTGTGAACCGGTCCTCAGTTGTTGTACCACACAAGTGAGATGTTTTAGTTAAACACTGGACAGTATCCATGGGATAGTGCCGTGTGCAAATCACTAAAAATGCTGGAGGAGCCTTGATTGAAATTTGAGGAAAATACCAGCTATTCCAAAGCTCGGCATGCAGGGGCGCAACTATGAATCTTGGGGGCCCCCAGCAAAACTTTGATGGGGCTCTCTTAATGTTCACAACCCTCCCCTTGATGACGCTCACAGCCTGGGGGCCCATCCACAAGGGTCATAAAACAAGTGTGGCCATCAGGATCTTCACACCCATAACATGCGTAGCCGCAAAAACACCTGATCTGAAGTATCAAGAGAAGGTTAGTAGTTGGGGCTTCCCGACACCTCTGGGCCCCTCTGCAGTTGCAGGGGCTGCTCCCCCTGTAGTTATGCCCCTGGCTGCATGCTGGTCCCAGGCCTTAAAGTGTACCACAGACAGCAAAATACAACGTTTTTTTTACTTACCCTTCCTCCAGCCCTATAAGCATAGATGTGTCCCTCACCGTCCTCCCGCGGTCCTCCGTTTAGCGGTAATCAGCTCCGGTATTTGGCTCAGTGAAGTCAGCTGGGGTCTTCTGCGCATGCACAGAAGACCCTGGCTGACTCAGACTGGAGCCAACTGAGCCCGTTATCGGGGCTGATTGCCAATGAACGGAGGTGAACGGGAAGACGGCGAGGGACGCATGCATGCTTGTGGGGCTGGAGGAAGCCCCAGGTAAGTAAAACTCTTTTGTCATCTCTGGGTCACTTTAAGGGCCTTTCCACACTGCATGCGCTTTGATCCAATTTTTAAAGCACATGCGTTTTGACAATCAAAAACACCGGCAAAATAATGGAAGTGCACCTTCTTCAGTGGTGTGTTGCAATTTTCATCTGCATTTGCATTCGCGTCAAGACAACAGAAATACATTCAAATCACATAACAAATGCAGTGCTATGCAATATACAATGTGATTTTCCATTCGAAAAAGTTCCCACCGTTTTTTTTCCCCTTTCAATGTTGGAAAACAAAATCGAACGTGCCAATCGCACCCTAAAATCGCAGCAAAACGCACACTTGGCACAAACTGAAAATTGTGATCGCAGCACACCACAACTGAGTGCAAAGGCCCTCTATAATAAAGAATTAAATAAAATACTAAAATAAATACTAAATCTGTATGCAAGCCAAAATAATTAGTATCTAAAGGACCACCTCTAGTAAACTTAGATGTAGGCAGATGCCTCCGAAGAATACCAGCAGCATTGATGATATTCTACAAGCGGCTTAATTCGGAGTCTTTTTTTACATGTATGCCTCCAGTCTATCCATTTAGTCACATCTCTTCCTGCTCCTCAGATTATGCTCCACTCAGTTACATCCACCACTGGCTACCCATCAAAGAAAAAATACAGCTATCCTCCTTTCTAGATACCATACTGCAGTGGCTGCATAGTGTAATGGTTAATGGCTCTGCCACTAAAACAGGAGGGCCTGCGTACGAATCTTGGCTCTTCCTGTTTAGTAAGCCTGCACCTATTCAGTAAGAGGTCTATGGGCTAGACTCCCTAATGCTGGGAATACACTATGCAGTTCTGCCACTCAATTGTTCTTGGCGCTTGATTCTCAACTCGATTCTCATATCTTCAGCTCATTTTTCTTATCTTTCGCTCATTTTTATCTTTTTCCATTCACTTCTATCAGAAATCAAGCGGCAAAATGATCGAACGTGAGATCGGACATGTCGGAAATTATCTTTCTAACCCATCTATCTGCTGGAAAAAAAACATTGTGTATTCCCAGCATAACACTGCTACTGCCTCAATTGGCAAAATCATCTCCTCCATGGGCTTCAATTACCACCTGTATGCCGACGACACCCAGATATATCTCCACACCCCAGACCTCTCCTCCTCTACCATGGACAAAGTCTCTGACTGCCTCACATCCATTTCCTCCTGGATGGCTGCCAGGTACCTGAAGCTTAATTTGGACAAGACTGAGCTTCTAATATTCCCACCCCGCACAGCTGCACCCCTCCCAGATCTGCACGTCACTATTGAAAATACTATAATCCGCCCTACCTCCCAAGCCCGCTGTCTAGGCGTTACTCTGGACTCTGAACTTTCCTTTACCGCCCACATCCAAGGTATTGCCAGATCCTGCAACTTCCACCTCCGCAACATCTCCAAGATCCGCTCCTACCTGTCCCCTGACACCACTAAACTCCTTATCCACGCCCTTGTCATCTCCCGCCTAGACTACTGCAATTCTCTTTTATCTGGCCTCCCCTCTAACCGTACTGACCCACTTAAATTGGTAATGAATGCGGCAGCCAGACTGATACATTCTTCTCACCGCAGCGCCTCTACAACTCCGCTCTGTAAAGCACTACACTGGCTCCCCATCAGCTTTAGGATCAATTTCAAAATCCTGTGCTTTGCCTACAAATCAGTGCACAAGACCTGCCCAAACTACATCTCTGATCTGGTCCACAGGCACATACCAGCCCGCCCCCTCCGATCCTCCAATGACCTGCGCCTAGTCGCACCACGCATAACTCAGTCACACGCTCGATTGCAGGACTTCACCAGGGCCGCCCCTACTCTCTGGAACTCTCTCCCACCAGCCGTCAGACTCGCCCCCACCTTTAATTCCTTCAAACAAGCTCTCAAGACTCACCTCTTCACGCTCGCATACCCCCCTACACCAGCACTATAATATGTTCTGTTAGACCCCCTCTCAAAAGACGCACCTATTGTCTCCACCCCACCCTTTAGATTGTAAGCCTCCGGCAGGGCCCTCCTCCATAACGTATCCAGCTTGATTATGCAATCTTACTCGCAACCACCCCTCTTGTAGACTCGAACAGTCTCTATTTTGACCTATGACACTGTATTGTTATCAAATCATTTGCATGATCTTGTTTTGTTGTGAGTTTCCGTATGTTCTACCTGTATGTTAACCCATTTATCTATTGTGCAGCGCTGCGTAAGATGTTGGCGCTTTATAAATACAATAAATAATAATAATAATAAAATACTGCCTGCTGAGTGCACCTTAGTAGCTACAGCTCAAGTGCTTTGAGTCATCCAGGAGAAAAGTGCAATGTAAAAGTTATCTGTCTTGTCTTGATATTCCAGATGCCAACCCTAACTAACAGTAAGCTTCTCCTTTCAATCACACTAGTCAACCTGCATGACTGCATACTGGGTTTCTCACATGCGCGTCTCCATGTCTAGAAATCTAAAACTCTACAACACTTGCCAATTGCTGAAATCTTTTAATGTAACCTAAAAACGAATTTCTTACTCACCTGTTATTGAGACAATTAATTTCCTCCACATGTAAAATGATGCTGCTGCAGGAGTCAACAAAAATAGTCTGCAAACAAATCTGCTCTTTAGACTGTTTCTTCTTCAGGGCCATTTATCAGTTCTAATGCACATAACCAGCTATTACTTACAGGACATCCGTGCCACACTAGAGTGTATGGCTCTCATCTGTATGCAAAACCATTTTCTAGCAGAGATTTTTAGCTGGATTTCAAACTAGTAATGCAGGACGTGAACTGGTAATAAGAGGTGGTCAATGAGATGTAAATCATTTTGAGTTGATGCAGGATTTTGCAAATTTTATATGCAAATTTATGCAGCTTGAAAATGGACCAATCGAATTTTACCTCATTAGGATTTGATTGGTTCATTTTCAAGCTGCATAAATATGCATACAAAATTATTTGCATCTCATTGATCATCCCTACCAGCGAATTAGTCCAAACCATTCTGCTTGTTCACAAAGAGGGAGTACTGGAGCTTCTCTGTTTCTATCAACTGACGGCTGGGTTTCCTTGCTCTTATATTGCTAGGTCTGGTTCCTGTGCTCTAAATAAGGCCACATACACACATCAGACCATAGTCTTTTGAAAATGAAATATCACAGACCAATTTTACCCCCTTCCATGTAGTATATGAGCCATACTCTTCACAGTCTTTTCTATGGAGCTGAACTCCCCATCAGAAAAAAATCTTTGCAAGATGCTGCACACACAGATGCTGTACAGACACAAAAGATCAGTATCTGCAAAAGATCTGTTCCTGCCAAAGATCCGTTCCTGAAAACTGCATTCATAGTCTATGAGATCTGCAGATCCTCATACACAACTTGTTTAACTGACATTCATCTGCAGATCAGACAATCATCTGCAGATCTGAAAATCCATCCTGGTGGATCTGATCTGCAGATGAATGTCTGTTAAACAAGGTGTGTATGATGATCTGCAGATATCATAGACTATGAATGCATTTTTGCAGGAACAGATCTTTTGCAGATACTGATCTTTTGAATGTCCACAGCATCTTTGTGTGCAGCATCTTGCAAAGATTTCTGTCTGATGGGGAGTTCAGCTCCATAGAATAGACTGTGTAGGTATGGCTCTCATACTACATGGAAGGGAGAAAAATTGGTCTGTGATCTTTCATTTTCAAAAGACTATGGTCTGATGTGTGTATGAGCCTTAAGTTTCACCAAGATAAAAAACAAAAAAGTTTCCTTTTTTAAAACAAAGTATTTGCGACAATTCAGGTTAGAGTGAGCTTGAGATGTCTCCCAGTGACTCACTGCTGAATATATGCAAATTATCCATTGTTGTCCCTGTGACCTAAACACGCCTCCAGATCTGCTGGAATACAATATGCGTCAGCTTGTTATTTGTACAGAGCCATAATAATCCAACATGCATACAGACTGTCTCAGATTGGTTGATCCTCATCAGTGCATGGCATGGATTAATGTGGCTCTATAGCCTCGTACACACGCTGTACTATAGGGAACAACGGGTCCGTCAGACCATTCCGATAGGCGGGCGTTCCAGCGACAGTAGAGCGTGTGTACAGTCTGTCAGGCAGACTGATAAGGCTGTTTCTGACCGATCCGCTCAGAAACGATCAGGCAGACTGATAAGGATCGTTCAGAAACAGCCTTATCAGTCTGCCTGACAGACTGTACGCTGGAACGCCCGCCCAGCGGGAGGGTCTGACGGACCCGTCGTTCCCTATAGTACAGCGTGTGTACGATGCTTTAGGAGTAGGATTTGAAACACCCAGAGGTACAGACTAACCAGCAAGCTCATGGTGAACCAGAACTCATTGGAGTGTGTGAAGGGGCTACAACGGTCCAATAAGCCCTCTTACTAAAATGCTATGGAAAACAAAAGTTTACTTTCTTAAAACAGAAAGCATTTGTGATAATTCAGGTTGGCAAGAGCTCCGAGATGTCTCCCAGTGCATCACTGCTGAATATATGCAAATTATCCATTGTTGTCCCTGTGACCTAAACACGCCTCCAGATCTGCTGGAATACAATATGCGTCAGCTTGTTATTTGTACAGAGCCATAATAATCCAACATGCATACAGACTGTCTCAGATTGGTTGATCCTCATCAGTGCATGGCATGGATTAATGTGGCTCTATAGCCTCGTACACACGCTGTACTATAGGGAACAACGGGTCCGTCAGACCATTCCGATAGGCGGGCGTTCCAGCGACAGTAGAGCGTGTGTACAGTCTGTCAGGCAGACTGATAAGGCTGTTTCTGACCGATCCGCTCAGAAACGATCAGGCAGACTGATAAGGATCGTTCAGAAACAGCCTTATCAGTCTGCCTGACAGACTGTACGCTGGAACGCCCGCCCAGCGGGAGGGTCTGACGGACCCGTCGTTCCCTATAGTACAGCGTGTGTACGATGCTTTAGGAGTAGGATTTGAAACACCCAGAGGTACAGACTAACCAGCAAGCTCATGGTGAACCAGAACTCATTGGAGTGTGTGAAGGGGCTACAACGGTCCAATAAGCCCTCTTACTAAAATGCTATGGAAAACAAAAGTTTACTTTCTTAAAACAGAAAGCATTTGTGATAATTCAGGTTGGCAAGAGCTCCGAGATGTCTCCCAGTGCATCACTGCTGAATATATGCAAATCAACCATTGTTGTCCTTGGAAGCTAAACATCAAGATAAAACATACCATCAATCTTGCTGGAATAGATAGTCTTGGAGGACCGTATCTTCTCAGTGACTGAAATAAAATACATGAAATTAAAACGTATAAGCCATGTAACATAAGTTATCCTCACCAGTGATTCTGAGAGTTGGGTTGCATGTCTGCCTACAGTACATTGCAGAAGGTCTGTGTTAAACAAGAGTGCTTTAGTTGCTTTATGCTGAGACCATGTAAAGGTGGCCACTAATGCTACAATTTGCTGAATGATCATTAACGAACGATTCTTCATATGAACGATCGGAAATGATTGTTTGGGACCACTAATGGACGAGACTCTCCCAACCACTATGATCAGATTAATGAAATTGATCCAAAATTCGGATCAATTTTTTTCATTATTCTGAATGGATTGGTTAGGAGATTTTTGTCCATTAGAGGTCCCAAACGATCATTTTCGATAGTTCATATGAAGAATCGTTCGTAAAAGTCTGTTTGGCAAATTGAATCATTAATGGCCACCTTAATGGAAATAATGGTACAAAAAAATGTAGTTTTTATTTTTAACACACAGTGGACACGCCACAGTCACATTATGAAGTAATTGCCGCCCTACAGATCAGTGGCAATGTATCTGGTAAATGACCTCCTCTCTGTTCCGCATCTGTACAGTGTGCTTACCACTGTCTTTGGATTTTTCCCTCACAGACAGATTATGTCCCTTTTGCCTCTCACCCCCATTCTTCCTTTGCTGCACCTCCACTTCCCCCTCCATCTCCCCCAATATTCAGATCAGTGCTGCAGAGAAGCAGGGAATGCCTATTCAGGCATCCATAAACCAGTCTCTTAACCATCTGACCCCAATAGGAATGGTGCACCGCTCTCCATAACGGGGGCTGTGGTAGAAAGGGGAAAAGCAGGTAAGAGTTTTAATAGAGGATGGGGGAAGAATAATGACATGGTAGACAGGATTACATGGGGAAAGACAGGCGAGTTTTCACTGGGAGCGGCGGAGATGGGCAGCGGGAGTTATCAATTGGGGTTTTGATTTTACTGACTTACAAGGAGGTTCAGTCTAAATTTGATGTGCGTGAGCAAGAAAAGACTGAAAATGTTTTTTCATTCTAAAAAGGTTTCAGTAATAAAGATAAAAGATCCCTCAATGTAAAACTTTAAATAATTTGTTGATCTGATCAACTGTATTACACACTATCATTAAAAGATTCAGGAAATCCATAGAAATGTGAGTGACAGGGCAGAAAAAACATAAAAACAAACTAAACCCTAAATTTGGCCAAAATCATTTTTTGTTTATTAACAATAAACTACAGCAACTGGTCTACTCAGATCCCTGACGTCTACAGAAAGTTGATCAAAGCAGGACTGAGGACATAGTGGTAAACATGCCCTTGTCTGAAATTTAAAAGGAACCCTTAGGGCTGGAACCCACAGGAGCGCTTTTGGCAGCGTTTTGGCAGCACTGCGATACGCTAGCAGTTTGCCAAAACGCTGGGCTAATGTTAATGGATGGGGCAACTTCCACAGGAGCGTTTGCGTTTCTCAGAAACGCAAACGCAGGACATGCAGCATTTTGGGAGCGTTAGCGCTTCAATGTAAAGTATTGAACCGCTAGCGGAAACGCTCAGCAAAACCTAAACTGAGCGGTTTTGCTAGCGTTTTGCGGTTCAGCACACTGTAACAAAATGAAAAATAATTCACAGGACCAATCAGGATAAAAACGCAAAACGCAAAACGCTAGGCACCCGCTGGGGAAAAAAATACAATGTTGCAAAACACGACCAAAAACGCGCATGAATCCGCTTGCAAACCGCTCAGACAAAACGCTAGCGGTTGCGTTTGCGGTTTTCAGTGGGTTCCAGGCCTAACAGAGGGATATGGATGGCGTGTCAGTCCTGCTGATCTCTTTGGCTGCAGTAGTGACTGAATCACACACCTGAAACAAGCATGCAGCTATTCCAGTCAGACCTCAGTCAGAGCATCTGATCTGAATGCTTGTTCTCGGGGCTGTGGCTGAATGTATTAGACACACAGGATCAGCAGGAGAGTCAGGCAACTGGTATTATTTTAAATGGAAAAATCCACATCCTTCTCAATTTAGGTTCCCTTTAACCTGCTAGGATTAAGAGTCAAAATAATCACACATTTTTCAAAAATCAATATTTATCATTTTCAGGCCGGTTTTACACTCTTTTTTTCTGATGTGATGCTGCTGCCCCATTCCACGCAAACAAACTACAATCATATGACCCTGTGGCAGAGTGCGTGACAGGGTCATATGCATAGCTCCGCCCCCCACTCCATGACTTATTCCCTGCCGGGCAACAAGTATGTCACGGAGATTCCTGTCGGTCAGCGGATGCGCACTGTGACACACTGCGCTGCGTCATTCATTTACACGCAACGTTGTGTGAATCACCCCATTCACTTGCACTGCTGTTGAGTCACCCTGCGGTAAAACAGGGTAACGCACACTTGCAATACAAGTGTAAAAGAGGTCTTAAAGGAGAGTCTGAAGTAATTTAATTTACCTCCTTTTATTGCCCAATTATCTTAAGAATTAAGATCAAAGCTGATTCCTCACATCCCCGTGGCAGAACGAGGAATTTATCCCCCAAAATCCCTGAGGCAAAATTCTGCGCATAATTTTGCTTCCTGGAAGAGGCAGAGCCGTGAACAGTAGCTCTGCCTCTGCTCCAGTCAATCTCGGCCTCTCCCCTCAGTCTTCTTTCACTAGGGGTCGGGTAAATACCTCGTTCTGCCGCGGGATGCAAATTATCTTTGAGATTAATGCTTAAGACAATTGGGAAATAAAGAGGTAAATTAAATGGCAGACTCTCTTTGACCTTTGCTGTGTTGTCTGTGTGCTATTTTCAATTAAATATAGGGTGTATATAATTTTTAGGTTGTATTTTGTCTATTTCCATTTCACACAGTGTCGCCACTTTATTGGATAGGGAGTCATAATGGTTTTATCATGCAACCTTCAATGAAATAACCACTGATTATGGTTGTTATTCTTACACCCATGTACAATTACACGCATGAGGCAGTTCTGATTGTCACAGGTGCTTCTTGTGTAACCAGCTCTCATTTTAAAACCAGCTACTGCCTAAACAAAGAAGTAATACTGTGGTAGAAGAGAATTATAAAATCCCATGAGGAGCAGCAGGGCACACGTTTACGTTTTACAAAGATTATGATATGGAAACAAAAGTTTGAAAAGACAGTAATGCTGAATTACATACAGCACTCTCTGCCAGTCCCTGTTGTCAGTTTTGGAAATAAACATTCTCCTCAGATCTGAAAGCACTCCAGTAGAGAGTGGAGTCAGGAAGAGCTGGCACATCCTGGTCTAGTCCTCTTCTTCAGACGACCGCTCTTCAAACCTCTCATTGGAGCAAAGGGTAAAGTATGGCATGACACTGAAGAATGGCAATGGGTTTGCACACCAGGACAAAAGAGTAGCGAGTTGTGACTGGTATGCATCTTAAAGTGCACACTATGCTTCCCCCTCTGCTTCACCCCCCACCCTTCCCTGCGGGAAGAGGGACTCAGCGGTGCATATGGGGTTGGAGGAAGCCCCGGTTAAGCCACAAGTCTTTCTTGACACTTTACATATCAGTTTTGCAAACCAACCACAACAGTCCAACTAAGTACGGTAAATAAAAAAAATCAACCTGTCGATGAAGAGCGGTTGAAGTCAACAGCAGGAGGTTGTTCCTGTTCTTCACTATCCTCTTCTTCGTCATCACTTTCGCTTGCACTGTCACCATGATCATTACGCTTATATGCTTCTAAAGTGAAAATGAAATAAACAATCGTATTTCCATCTGCTGGATGATGTGGAGAAGTTTGTCTACACAGCTGTGTTTAAAGCACACCTGTCTCTACATTAAATTTATTTAGCCGACAGTAGAACCTAACAAGAATACATGTGTCCTGGACAGCATGTCTGAAGCCCTTTACTCTATGGCAATTAATTAAAACAAGACTATGGTCACAGCCTGCATGTGTAATCTCCATAAACGAGCTGCGGAGATTTATATTATATTATATATTTTTTTTTACATAAATAGTAAAGCGCAGTGGGCAGACAGACAGAGAGGGTTAATTTACCTGTATTGACCGCCTCTTGCTGTGGCATTCCACTCCATCCTACCGATACTTCCTCCTTTAAAGGGGGAACTTCTGTGAAGAGGATGGAGCGGACCGCGAGTTGCTATGGAAAGAGGCGGTCATACAGGTAAATAAACCTTGTCTGCTGTAGCCTCCTCCTCCTCAGACACAAGCGGGTACAATTATGCTTCTCATTCACCACTATTCACAGCGAGTTAAAAAGGCAAACACGAGTTCCCCATACTAAGGGAGATGCATATCCTGATTCTCCAGACTCTAGGTAAGGGTCGGTCTTACTAGAGTGTGCGGCAAACTACTATATGGTACAAAGTGAGGTCTGTGTATACCAGCTAGTGACTATGCTCTGTCTCCCTCAGCCAGCTAAAAATGTTGGCATAGAATCCTAATATAATCATAGGCTGGCCTGACACTGAATACAATGGGCTCTATTCACAAAAGGTCTCCTAAATTACTTATTTATCACCCAATTAATAAAAATAACCTTTCAGCACATTTACAAGCAAAATAATTGTTCAAAGTAAGTTGTTCCTGATTAACTTCATTTCAATACCACTTTTCTTATTTTAAATATATCTTTGCTCTTTGGGAGCTTAAAAATTTAACATAGATAAGGTGAGAACAGAGACAGAGGAAAACTGGTAAAAAAAAAAGGCGTTGTGAATCATGCCCAATACGATCTCCGATCAAGGAAACCCGAATGAAAGATTCCAGCCTAATTTTGCCTAGGTTCCCCTTGTGCTGCTTAAACCGCTCTGACCCATAAATGAGTTGACTCAACAACCAAAGAAGTGACCTGTGGTTTCTACCACCAAAACATTACCAGCCTTTATGTTGCAAAGTGAGGCATCCATGGGCCAGACTTTATTTTTTTTGTAATCAGGGATCCGTGGGATTAGATGCCTGAATTAGAGGAAAATTCAGAGAATTTCAAGGGTAAGAAAATGGTAATTTACTAGACCAGGCGAACTCCTCAAATTGCTCCATAAAACAGTTTTGATGCTCAAGTGCCCATTGTAGAGGATTTCAGAAGAGGGCATCGGTCGCTCTACATGATCTGTGGCTACCCCATATACGGCAAGCTATGATCCACTGTGCGTTCTGACACCTTTCTCTCACGGCCAGCATTCAGTTTTTCAGCTCTTTTGTGGGATCAGAAGGCCTAGCCTTCGCTCCCCATGCATGTCAGTGGACCTTGGACTCCCACAGGCCAGTCAATTGATCACCATTTTTCCTTCCTACAACTTCTGGTAGGTATTAACCACTGTATACTGTAACCTACAGGAGATGCCATTTTAAAGATGCACTGACCCAGTCTCCAGCCTTCACAATTTAGTCCTTGTCAAAGTAGTTTAGATGCTTACATGACATGATTTTTACTGTTTCCACCAGGGATGTGGAGTCTGAGTAGGAGCTATTTTGGGTACCTGGAGTCAGAGGTGTGTTAAACTGAGGAGCCGGAGTCTGATAATTTTTGTACCGACTCTACAGCCCTGGCTTTCACACATCATCTTCAATAACTAACTGTTCACATGCTGACAAACCCCCCCCCCCCCCCCCCTTCTCCCGTATCTGCTCAGAGAGAAATCTATTGCCTGGCAACACACTGCACAGCCATTTCCAATTGATTTTACCATTAAATCTATGGGGAATGGGGAATGTTCCTGCTGCTGCCATCTGTATAAAATATCCATGCCAATCAGCCATGTTCGCTTTAAAATCAATACAATTATCAAATCTGAAGGTTGAACAGGCCACAATATCAAATGATGTAAGGGCAACCTTAGGGTGGCCATACACCATACAATCTTGATTGTACAACCTAACCAAATCTATTTAGTATAAGAGCCGACAGAAAATACTTTGAAAAGGTTGTTTTGGTAAGCTTTTATGGAAATTATAAGATTGAACAACCAAGGTTGTATGGTGTATGGCCTTTAAAGAACTTCTTTGAAAATGGAGAAGCTCCTTCATCCCAAACTCTCTCAAGGTAAATGTCTCTGTATCTAATACAAACTCACTATTAGCAGTTAGCAGGAAAATGAATAACTTACTTCTGTTTTGGGGGACTGCGCTAGGGCCACCCGGTCTGTTAACATTCGGTTTGCCCTTTTTGCTTCCTGGACCCTTCGCCTTGGGAGAACCTTTTGTGGGACTTTCTTCCAAGTCTGTATTACCAACATGCTGCATCTTGCTAATGCTGATGTTCAGAGTTGCTCTGGTTGTCTTGCTGTCCTTTGCAGAAGCTAAAGGAAAATAAAAAGTCATTCATGAATTTGCACCTGTCAGGAACCTGTGGTGGAATACTATAATAATAAAAAAAAAAAAAAAAAAAAAAAAAAAAAAAAAAAAAAAAATTATATATATATAATCTATCTATCAACTTGATGGTCATTTCGGATGTTTTACAATCATTGTGCGATTGTTTGGGGTGTTTTTTGGCTATTCACCAGAAGGAATTGCTATTGGCAACCGTACATCAGGAGTGTGGGTAACTGCCCATCTCCCACTCAGGTCTTTGATCTTATGGTTCTAGTGGTTGCTCTCAACTCTAGTGGGAGTTACAGTACTAATGAACTACACTCTCTATATAAAGTTGTGGGTAAGGAGGTGCCCAAGGAGGGTACCATTAAAAAAGGATTTCAAAGTGAACCTGAAGTGAAAATAAACTTATGAGATAATGAATTTTATGTGTAGTACAGATGGCAAATACAACATTAATAGTACAGAAAAGACTAATGACCCTTTGGACTTTCCTGCACTAAAACCTTATAAGTCTACTCCCTCACAGATACCAGGCTTTTAATTTCTATTTACTTTTCAGGAAACTGACCATATTCGACTAGCTGTTTGACAAGCTCTTTTGCATAGACAACTCTTCTCTTTTTTTTTTTAACTCATAGTGTACTGGAAAACAGAAAAGGACTTCAGATAATTTCATAGTAGCATCACGGTAGTACTATATGTGTCTATGTTTATCATCATGTCACTTCAGGTACACTTTAAAAGGATACCCGAAGTGACATGTGACATGATGAGATAGACATGTGTATGTACCGTGCCTAGCACACAAATAACTATGCTGTATTTTTTTTCTTTCTCTGCCTGAAATAGTTAAATATCAAGTATGTAAGTGGCTGACTCAGTCAGGAAGTGACTACAGTGTGACCCTCACTGCTAAGAAGTTGCAACTATAAAGTCAGGACTGAGTCAGCCACTTACATACCTAATATTTAACTCTTTCAGGCAGAGAAAGAAAAAAAGGAACACAGCATAGTTATTTGTGAGCTAGCAAAGTCGTCCTCTACTGCACCTGCGCCGCTGTCAATTACTGGCACGTGGTGTGGAGTGTACTGCGCAGGTGCAGACCTACTGCCCTTGTACAGTACACACCACGTGCGAGTGAATGACAGCGGTGCCCACACAGGCGCAGTAGAGGACGAGCTTGCGAGGTCAGCCTCTGCACCAGCGG
Organism: Hyperolius riggenbachi; assembly: GCF_040937935.1. NCBI lineage: Eukaryota > Metazoa > Chordata > Amphibia > Anura > Hyperoliidae > Hyperolius > Hyperolius riggenbachi. Next base: position 98,481,252 of record NC_090651.1, read on the forward strand.
GGACCACGGGTCGGTGGTTGGGCGCAGCGCTGCTGCGAGGCACACGTCGGCTGCAAGAGGCTGGAGGAAGCCCTGGGGAAGTAGATGTCATTTTTTTTAGATGCCTGGACATTCCCTTTAAGCAAAAACATTTGTCTCCTATAAAGAGCAACTGATAAGTATAGTAGAAAACTTTTATTGGCTCAACGTACTGCGAATTTCTTAAAACTTATGATTGCTCGATCAAATACAGTGCTGATTGGCTGGGCTTTGACTAGTATGAGTGCCTCTGAGTTTTATTAATTTGATTTTCATTTTGTATTGACCCAGGAGTACCGTAAGTTCAATTAATTTCCATACTGAACTGTGATGGATATTAAATGACCCAGTTGAAGTTCTCCTTTAAATAAACTGATACTTACATCTTCTAAGCGGTGGCCGAATCAATGACCCATCATCAATAGTTTCATCATCTGAAAAAGCAAAGGGAAACCTTTTGTATAATGTTATTCTAATATGTAAATGTGTACATGAACTAGTATCTCCATACCACCCCCCCCCCCCCCCCCTTCCTAGCAATGAGAGGAAAGGCGGACTGCTCCACAAACAAGCATACATCAATGCCAAAACTTCATTAAAAAAACAACAACACACAGATCACAGCGCTCTCATAAAAAAGATACATGTGGATGGCTGATTTGTGCCTATAGAGCAAAGAAAAATGGGCAAAACCAAGATAAGTAAGCAGGAGGAGAACAGGTAGGTACATTTTGCAACCATCAGGTGAATGTTACTGTACTTTGAACTTTGTTTTTTCTGTGCTCCTATATTACACTGGCCCCTGCACTCTGGATACATATACTGTACTGAAGGAAAATGCAGGCAAAACATACCATCTGTTCGGCTGTAATCATGTGTTTGGGAAGATATCTTTCCAGTGGCTGCAACAAAACACATGAAATACAATGCTATCAGGCATGAAAAAGAAAGCGGAAAAAACTAATAAAAATATAAATGCTACAAGAGGTCTATTGCAGGTAACAGAGCTGTATGCATTTTCATAATTATCTCCTTTAATGTAATAACTGTAAAATATTCTGCAGGATAGGATCAGCCATGAAAAAAAGGCACAGAGAAATGACTGCAAAGCTGGTGCAGGGTTTCTTTGCATCTGGGCACTAGTAAGGTGGAGGTGACCCGGTGGGAAACCTCATAGGTAACAGATTTCCCATCAGTGTCCTCTACAACTTGAAGCGTTCTAATTGGCTGAATAGTGTAGGTTGTAGTCATCATTACAGCCAATCCAAACACAGAACCATTCTGCGTTTGTTACCTTGACAAAGGGGACCCTTCGGGGACAAGAAACATTAGTTGGTCATACAAATGGATGTGTGTCACAATTATGGACTAAAAAAAGGATTTATCCTTTACTGGAGTGTGCGGAACCTCTGGATTGTTCTGTATGTGATATTGGGCCAGCACCTGAAAGAAGGTAGTAAGGGGGTGTGCAGGGTTTGTGTTTTTCTCCCTGTCTAAATTATCATGCAGTAAACAGCATACGATTTATAACTAGAAACAGGCCCTTAGGAGCCCACACTAAGGGCTTTTTTTTGCCCTTTTTTCAAGCGCAGGCGATTTTCAAAATCGCCCTAAAAACACTTAAGCAATGATTCCCTATGAGAGAGTTTACATCTGAGCAGTTTGTTTCCGATCTGCTCAGCAAAGCAGTGCCTGCACCTTTTTTGAGGCGATTCCGCCTTAAGGGAAGGTAAAGGAAAAACACAAAACACTCACAAAATCGCTTTGTGCAGCGATTGCATCCGCATTTTTAAGAAGAAATACATTGCATGTATTATTTTCCGGGTCAGGGAGTGAATTAAAACATGCTCTGGAAAAGCGCTTTTAACAAAACCGCAGCCCACCCAAGCGCTGGGAATCGCAAAACAAAATTGCATCAAAAACCGCACAACGCAAATGCAATCAGAACGCAATGTGAACAAGGCCTTAATGATCATTCCTTAAATTTGTATTTATCATTAACTTCCTATGCACATTTTTGACACAGATTTGCTTTGAGTTTATATACTACTAGGTCGAAGCTCATCCCTACTAATAACATCACACTTTCTTTTCTCTTTAAGCAAGCAAACGGGTTCAAGAAAGATTTTAAAAGTATAATTTCATAACTAACTTTTTCAAGGACTAGCAGGGCCGATGTGTGCCATTCATACAGGAAGGGTGTGACAGCAGCTACATATCTGTGTGACACTTTCATGTGTGACAGACAGGTGGCCGCAGCCATAGATCCTCCCTGCTCAGACATGGCGGCACCGGAGCTCTGCCCACACACGGCCACCTCACCTGCTGGCACGGCTTCGGCCGCCCGGGCACGACTTTGCCGAGTCTCCATCTCCCCGGCTGATCCTCACTGTTACACAAGTGCGCGCCAGCTACACGAGAGGGGAAGTCCACTGCTACTTCCTATTTCACAATCGTTCCGCCTGAGTCACGTTTCCCCCGGAATGTTAGTGGTGGTGCACTGCACCAGAAATGGGCATGGTTTGCAGCGGTGTGGAGATTGAGAAATGAAACTTACACACTCCTAGGAGTTCTGATTCACCACGAGCTTTCTGGGTAATCTGTAACTATGAAACTTATAGAGAGTATTACATTACAGAAGCAGTCAGGGCAAAGATTAGGGACGTTGATGAAAGATCACTACCTGTTGCTATTATAAACCTAAATCGTTGTTTCCCTTTTTCTGTGTAGTTCTAACATTTCATTGCTTCTCCTCCTTGTCCTGCAGTCCTCTTCTGTCACTGCTGGGATGCACAATTATCCATGTATTGTGCTGCAATAGGATTGCATTTCTTTCCATTACAATGATTCTGCTACAATAGCTTGTATGTACTGTATGCCACAATTGCAGTTCATTTGCAAATTCTGAGGGAGGAAAAATATTTGGTATTGCAAAATTTGCATAGCAGCGCAATTACTATGCAATTTCCATGTGCTACTACCACACGTGCAGAAGCCACAGAGGGGACACCAAAAGACTGGGTGACATGGGAACTGCAGCGATGGACACAGAGACTTCTAGGGGCTAGACAAAGCCCCAGGTAAGTAAAGCTTCAGTACTTTATTTCTACTCATGTATCCTTTAAAATGTACCTGAGATGTAAACAACATCTGGCGTCAAATAATTAAAGAGAACCCGAGGTGGTTGTTTCTAGAGATAATAGGACACAGAGGTATATTTTCTGCACAATGACATGCCTCTGTGTCCTTCTGGTGCACTGCCAGTCTCCTCCCTCCCACCCTTCAGTTTTTTTCTTCTGATTGGAGGAAGCTTACAGCAATGCAATGGAGGAGGTGGGGAAACAATGTAGGGAAAGGTGCAGAGATTGACAAATGCAAGGTAAATTCCAGGCTAGTGACAGCAGGTTGTCGCTAGCCTGGCGCTATTTTCAGGGGGGACAGCAGAGCCTGGGGGTTCCCTTTAAGCATTACCACATTGGGTAATGCAATAAACAGGAGATTTTACCGAACATGTTCTCAGGCATCAACTCATTAAAGCTATTACCGCACTGAAAAGTAAAATTACCAACTAGTGAGGTAAATTACCGACTTGTGCAGTAAATACCTCACACAGCACATGTTTAATGTAAATTCACAAAGATTAGAGCATTTGGTAAAGTCGTTAACTAACAATAATCATGCAATAACACAATAGACAAGTAAGATAGCCAAGAGCCTCCTGGTCCATGCTTCTCACCCATTTGATCCGATGCCTTGGCGGGCAGGTACGAGTGCAGGAGAAGGAGATATTGAAAAAGGCTTATCTGTATCCCTTTAGATGGGGGAATCTTTATACTGATGCACAAAACTAAGACCTCTAGTGGCTGCATTCACATCTAAAGGGATACAGGTGGTATTTTACTTTACAAAACTATCAAAGAATGGCTCATGCAGAGAGAAGAATCTTAGCACAGCTAGTTACTAACAGATTCTACTGGGATTGATTGACACAGTTTAATTTGCATGCAAAGCTAAAATTTAAGCATATTTAAGAAATGTTTATATTTTGGTAGCTATGCATTATGAATTACATTAAAGTGAATCTTTAGTAAAAATAAATAATAAAAAAACAGATAACTAAGGAGAAGGAAGGCTCTGGGTCCTGGGTCCTGCAGGCTCTTCCGGTTAAATCTCCCACCGCGGAAGTCTTCGAAAGCAATTGGGCTCCCGAAGACAGGCAGCTCTGGACTGCGCAGGGAGCTTGCGCTTCTGAAGACTTCCGAAGCCCAGCCAAAGCGGAAGTGAGCAGTCTCTGACCGATCGGTTGAAAACTGCTAACGGGGGAGCCTGCGGGGGAACGCAGGAACCAGGAGAGGAACGGCAAGGGTCTCTAGGACCCAAAGCCTTCCCTCTTCTTCGGTGGGTATCTGTAAAAATCATCAGGAAAATTTTCATGTTTGGTTATTTACTTCATGTGGCAAAAAAATATTTTTTTTATTAAGATTTTCACACATGCAGTAATAGTTTGGTAATTTACAGAAGAACTGCTTGACAATACACAAAGGTTTTTACCTTATGCGGTATTTCATTTGCTAGATAATTGCAGAACATGGAAAATAGATGAAAGGTGTAATACAGATAGCATTTTTTTTTTATTATACTGACAAGTAAAGCGCAAGTTTCAAGGTGCATAAAAATTAACTTAAAAATTGTATCAGCACAAAGGTGCGTACACACGTCTAATTTTTCCAAACGACCGGTTGTGTGGACTTCAATTCGGGCGTATGTACAAACGGTCATTCAGCTGATAACGCTGGTTTTGATGGATCCGCTTGGCGGATTGGTCAAATTCAGTCTTATCAGCTGAACGACCGTTTGTACACACGCCCGATTTGACATACAAACGACCGGTTGTTTGGAAAAATCAGATGTGTGTATGTACCTCAAAACCTTGAGTATCTTATTAACCATGTTTAATTACTACATAATAATATTGTGAAATAACGGAAATATGTTTTTATTAATAACTTTTTTCCTGAATAGTTCAAATCAGCGGCGTAGCTAGAGATTATAGGGTCCCACAGCAAAACTTTCATGGCGCCCTCAGATATAGGTACTCTTTAGCTAGGGCACCTGCCCTTATCCTGTGGGTATGAGTTAGTTGGCAATGTACAATGTACACTGCATATAGTTCATGGGCACTGATAGTCAGAGAGTGGAGTAACCCAAGAAAGGGAATAGTGAATAAATCAAGTACCACCTTGGCCCCCTCTGCTCCAAGGCCCCATAGCAGCTGCTATAGCTATTGCTACACCCTGGTTTAAATAGTTTTCACCTGTTCCTCGATCCAATCGCACTGCCTGAAATGAATGGACATGACCCCCATCAGGGGCCATGTCCATTCATAATAATGAAAGTAAAATGACTTGATGACTTGCAAAAAACCCAAACCGAACACTTCCTGGTAACCCATGATAGTATTTATAGTGCTCCCCCCCCCGCCATTACCAAATAAACACACACAAAATAGTTTGTTTTTTTAAAATACATAAATAGTTGCCTAAGGGCTGTTCACACGGGCGTTTACCCCCGGTGTTTGGGAATCGTCATTAAATGCTTGTACGGGGCTTTTACCGGCATTTGCGCGAACGCGGCTTTCCAATCCTGACTTTCCCTGGCGTTCGAGGCGACCTTGGACGCTACATGTAGCGTCCTGGAGCGGTTAACCGCCATGGCTAATGTCCCCCTATGGGGTAGAAAAACACCGACTGCAACTGAAAGCCATAGAAAGCCGCTGAAAACCCAAACGCAACGCCACTGAAAGCCGGGCAGATGCCGTCTGAACCAGCCCCTAGGAACTCAGCTTTTTTAACCTCCTGAGCGGTATGGACGAGCTCAGCTCGTCCATCACCGCCGGAGGCTGCCGCTCAGGCCCTGCTGGGCCGATTTTTATCAAATAAAGTGCAGCACACGCAGCCGGCACTTTGCCAGCCGCGTGTGCTGCCTGATCGCCGCCGCTCTGCGGCGATTCGCTGCGAGCAGCGGCGAAAGAGGGCCCCCCTAGCCGCCTGAGCCCTGCGCAGCCGGAACAAAAAGTTCCGGCCAGCGCTAAGGGCTGGATCGGAGGCGGCTGACGTCAGGACGTCCATGACGTCACTCCGCTCGTCGCCATGGCGACGATCTAAGCAAAACAAGGAAGGCCGCTCATTGCGGCCTTCCTTGTTTATTATGGGCGCCGGAGGCGATCGGAAGAACGCCTCCGGAGCGCCCTCTAGTGGGCTTTCATGCAGCCAACTTTCAGTTGGCTGCATGAAATAGTTTTTTTTTAATTAAAAAAAAACCCTCCCGCAGCCTCCCTGGCGATCTCAATAGAACGCCAGGGAGGTTAATATATATGTCATGAAGGTATATTACTCTTATGTTAGCAAATAAGGTCTTGTAAGTATTGACCAGATTAAAATGTTTACCTAAAAAATGCATAGAACATAGAGTAATTACTGAGGACAGGTATCACCCCCAAAAAGCCTAATTTGTGGTGAAAAAAACAACATATAGATCATTTATGTATGATTAATATTGATAAAGTTATTGGTGAATGAATGGGAGGAGCACTGATGGGAAAATTGCTTCCACTCTTGATGTGAAAGCACCCGTAGGCTGAAGTGGTTAAACTTAAAGGAAACCAGAGACAGGAACATGAAAAAGATTTTATACATACCTGGGGCTTCCTCCAGCCCCATCCGTCTGGATCGCTCCCACGCCGCTGTCCTCCGCTGTAGCTACGAGAACCAGGTCCCATCACTGGCGTCATCAGAGCCAGCCTATACAGGAGACGTGCGCCCTCTACATATCTCTCCAGGATGCTGGAGAGATACGCAAACAGCGCATTTCTCTCACGCTAGACTGGCTCCGACTGACGGAAGTGACGGTTCTTGTAGCTGTGGGCAGCGGAGGACGGCGGCTTGGGAGCGATCCAGGTGGATGGGGCTGGAGGAAGCCCCAGGTATGTATAAAATCTTTTTCTTTTTCAGCTCTGGTTCACTTTAAGTTCCAGAAAAAGTAAAATTTGTAATCAAAAATGTATAATAAAAAAGTGTGCATTGTTTCATCATTAATTACTGTTTTTTTTAATCACCTGTAAGGATCACCTTATCTGGCGCAATTTTTCACATCCAATTACATGTAGTCTAGAGACTTTTGAGCTGTGTCTGCTGGACTTTGGACAGAAAATTCCACACAAAATTAAATTTTACACACTTGTTCTGTATTTTTAACTACCTTTTTTTCACCATTACCGCCATGTTACCGCTCCAATATTACCGACCTTTTTACTCGCACTTGTGGATGTGGAAAAAGAAATGGTAATTACGGCTGTCAGTAACTTTTCGTTACTTTTTCGTATATATTTCCCTAGCAATGTCAGGCCTGCAGGTGGCAGTGTTCTGTATCTGGAAGCAGACTCTGCCTTGTACTTCAGAAAACACAAACGTTCCTTGCACTCTAGTGTCTGGGGGACTATTTTATTTGTTACACTAGAAGGTGTGGCTGGGCTGTACTGTCAAAGTTCTTTCACTTCAAGCTGGAAGAGCAAGTTTTGAAGGGCTGAGGACTTGTATACATAGACATCAGCCTGCTTAGCTGGGGTGAGTGTTTGGCTGGATTATGTATGTCCTTGTCTGTTTGTTTTGTCACCCCAGTGCAGTGTTATGACTGCTGCAGCAACAGCCTTATAAAGGCTTTATGCTCTACCTTCCCTATATCACCATTACTGCATCTGTCCTTAGTACATATAGGGAAGGTTACTAGAAGTAACTGATTGTTCAGTCCACTTCTTCCTGCAGACTTTCAGTGGTTTTACATTTATCTAACTTTAAGAAATTATACTGAATTGATGATAGTAGGATTTGTAGGGTCTGGTATGAGGGTTATTTTTTGTGTGTATTTTTTTAATGGAATTCTTGGTGCTGAACGGAAAGCTGTCAGTTAATTGTTTGCTACTGAATCTGATTTTCTCCCTGGTAAGTTGCAGTTCAGCCTCCACCAATTCCAGTAACTTTACATCCAAACTGAGCAATTACATTTAAAGCAAAACATTTTGAATCAGTATGATACCACTTATTGTCTAACAGTAACTTAAAAGAATAAGAGTAAGCAAGCTTTCTGCTGTGCAGCCTTTGTCAGACTCAATCCTGTTAGCTTACAAGTTGATGGAACAGACAGCTATAAACATGGGAACTTCAAATGGGGATGCATCATTTTTTTTTTTGCCGGCATAAACACGTCATTACGATGGATTAAATGAAACAGAACATCTAAATAGTGTGGGAGGTTGTTTGCTGATTAATAAATTAGACCCCTCGCCCCATTTAGATGTTCTGTTTCATTTAAACTATCTTAATGACATGTATTTATGCCTGCAAAAAAAATCTATGTAGCCCCTTTTGATGTTGCATGTATTGTATATTGCTGTCTGTTTGTGAGAAAACGCGGAAGCACCGCCGCATGCGCTTATGGCAAAGCGGCGGATTCCGCGTCCAGCGTGACCACTGATGTATGTGCTCACTCGTCTTTGTGTCTGCCTGAACGCGAAGGAACCGCCGCATGCGCTGGCGGCATGGCGGCGGATTCCGCGTGCAGCACAACAGGCATTTCACAGCAGGGTTCTGGTGTGGCTGGGAGCTGTAGTCCACATAGGTTTAGATGGACGTGCGCGCGCGCTGAGAGGAAGAGCTTTGTACCAGTCAGTGGGTGATCAGCTGACCAGGCTGGTCAGCTGACGCCAGAAACGGTTTCCATTGGTCCAGCACTTGGGGGAGGCGCTGGAGAGCGCTGAACTATATATACTGGTGGCTGGGCATTTGCTGGTTGTCTGCCGTTGCGACCACTACGTGGTAGCACTCAGACCTTGTCTGTATCTGTGTTATTAGACCAGTTTCCAAAGGTGTTGATGGCCAAGGATCTCACACCTTAGTCTAGGAATTCTGTTATCATCTGTATTGTTATCTAGACCAGTTTCCAAGGTGTTGATGGCCAAGGAACTCACACCTTAGTCTAGGAATTCTGTACCATCTGTATATTTCGTATTATCTAGGCTAGTTCCTGGAGTGTGAGAATCTTGGAGCTCACACTCAAGTTTAGGCATTGTTGATTATTTGTTATGACCTTCTGCTTTCCTGACCATTCTTCTGATCTCTGATTGTGTACCTTTGTCATTCTGATACTCTGTTGCTGAACTCGGGTAGTCTCTGGAATCCGCATCTGCCTCCTGTCTCTGTACCCTATCTGTCTGTCTGTTGCCGACCTGGCCTGTCCGACCTCGAGAACTATCTTCCCTGTCTGGAGATAGTTCACAGACCTGTCAGTGACACTTCACCATTGGTGTCAATCACCTTCTGTCCTTCTCTCTCTTAGCCTTGCTCCTCCCCTTGGGGAGCTTCAGGCCTGTAGAAGGAATCTGATCCATAGCAGTATCTCTTACTGTCTAGCACCCATCTCGGGTGCGTTCCTCAAAGTATTACTGTTGCACCAAAACACTCTCATCTCTCAGGTGTCCAGAGGTTAGAAGATATATCTGATTATCGGTGATACTGCAGATCATCAATAATCGGGTATATTCTGTATTCTCGGTGATACTGCAGATCACCGGTAATCAGATCCTCTCTGTGTTACACAGATCGTTACACTGTTCCATCAGCTTGTAAGCAAACAGGATTGAGGCTGACGAAGCTTGCTTACTCTTATTCTTTTAAGTCAGCCAGTAAATGGTATCATCCTGATTTAAAACGTCTTGCTTTTACTTATGGCTAACATGGTACGATACTCTACTGCTACTACAATTACATTTGAGATCACATCTCTATCTGTTGATTTGCCTAGCCTCTCTGCCGACCTTGATCAAAGATAATTGCAGTAAAGGTTCGTATACACGTCCGATAAAGATCGTTCGTTACGAACGATTCGTGACGTTTACACGATATTTAAATTAGACGGAAAAGATCGTTCGTAATGAACGATTGTGTACACACGTGAACGATATAAGTATAAAGTACTGAACGACGAACGATTAAAAAATGCGTGCGCAAACGGAAGTGACGTTATGACAGGCAATAAGAACATGCGTTATCGGACGATCTTTGTACACACTGCAACGATTGAACGATTATCTTTAGAAAAAATCCGCCGGGTTGGATCGGTCGGATTGAACGATAACAGTCGTTATCGTCCCAAAAAACGATCGTTGGAAAATTTGGAGCGCACGATTATCGGTCCAATTGTCGTTATCGTTCGTTTTTGAACGATCGTTATCGTACGTGTGTACTCAGCTTAAGTCTATGGGTAGGAATCGGGCATACCTGAGAAATGGGACTTCACAGCCACAAAGCAAAGGTTTGTTGCTAATCATGCTTCAAAGGAGAATATACAAATACCGTTGATAAAAATAAGATTTAGATATTCTAGGTTTAGGTATCCTTTAGGCTACGTTTTAGACAGGGCTGTGGAGTTGGAGCAATTTTGGGTACCTGGAGTCGGAGTCAGTGATTTCATAAACTGAGTCGAATGATTTTTGTACAAAATCCACACCCCATTAAGTGTTAGACTAGGCAGTCGGAGTCATTTTGGGTGCCTGAAGTCAGAGTCGGTGGTTTTATAAACTAGAAGCCGATGTTGAGGAGTCTGAGTCGGAGGCATTTTGAATACCTGGGGTCGGAGTCGGTGGTTTCATGAACTAAGGAGTCGGAGTTGGAGTCAGATGATTTTTGTTCTGACTCCACAGCCCTGGTTTTAGAGCCACCAAAATCTCCATCGCAGCCAAATGGGATATCAGACGATTAAGACTGGAATTCAATAATTTCAAAGATAAAATATATATATCTTAACATTTTACCAGCTACTGCCAAGACAATGCTGATACCTTCATGGAGAACGTATCCATGGCATGGGTGGCTATATTCCCCCTTAGGTTCCCATTTATGGTCTCAATTTCCTCTTTAGGCCACGTTCACATCATGGAACGCAATGCGTACGAACGCACGCCATCTGCGTTTCTATGCGTTGCTTGGCTGATCCCACTCACTGAAAGTGAATGGGTCAGCCGCACGTTTTGGTAAGGAATGCGTGCAGCATGCGTTCCTGGACTGCACTGGTCCGGAACGCATGCAGTCTATGCAATGTCTGATGATGTGCGTTTTGGCCTCCTGCACATGTTGCCGAAATCCGGACGGCAACGCGTGCAGTATGAATGGGGCCTTAAAACAGGCATATGACACCCGTTTCTCCTACCAGAGTAGGCTGATAAATAGCTGTTAAGGTGGCCACTAAAGATCCAACCTTTTTCATCCAATCTTACCATTTCTGTGTAATATAAGGGAACTGCATAAACGATCCATTTAATATATATTTACTCAATTTACCCTTATACTACATAGATCTGGTAAAATTGGATGAAAAAGATGGGATCATTAGTGGGCACCTTTACACTAATTCCTGATATTCAGTTCTAATTATGGTTTTAGTTTTCAGTTTTTCCTCATTACCTCTTTACCTCTAGATACTTACACTAGTTTGCTTGTACATGATACTGTGGCTACAGTTTTGATTGGTTCTTATGCACATCTTTTCTTAGCTCAATTTACTGATATTTGACAGGAAAACGTTGTTTATTGTTTGGTATGCAGGCAAATAGATATAAGAGCGAGTGCACACCAATGCCTTAAAACTTATTTGCAAATAGAACAGCGGTGCAACGTCCGGATGAAAAACAGCTTCTGGGGATGGGGAGGGAGTGGCCACCCGGTATATAGGAGTGGGGATTCACTGAGGGGGCAGATGGTCTCGAGAAAGCCCTCATAGAGGGGCGAAACGATCGTCGACCTGCCTCCGCACCAATTGTACTACCTCCTGTCTGATAAGTATTGCTGTTTTTTGCCTTTTACCTTTGGAACAAGTTTTATTGGAAGAATTGCATTAAAAGTTGAATTTTTACTGAAGTAAATCATGGCGAGTAGCTCCTGGATATCTCTTTTTCTCTCCACAATGTTGTTTATTGTTTGGACAGTGATACTTTAAGAGTATTTCACTGTTCTGATGTTTTCTATGTTATTGTCTCAGTAACATTATTGAAAGCAACAAAAAAGGCTATGCTCACAGTGGTGCGTTGCAGTGCGCATAGTAATGTAAAACATCATACTGGAATCTAAAACATTGCGGCGTTCTCAGTGCATCCGGTGTGCGGTGCAGACCGTGCAGTCTAACAGAGTGCGGCATTCCATGCAGTGCGTTACTGCATAATGCATGCGTTAACAGTGAAGCATACTTTGCATGGACTGTTTGCGATGCAACGGTTGTACAACGTGCAGTGCAAGTTTTTCGTTCCACTGTTTTCCTGCTTACTGAGAATGCAGTTCAACTCCCACTGTGAATGTAGCCTAAGTCATGAATGTATGACAAACTGTTATGCCTTATTTTGGCCACAGATTTATGGATTTGAAGATACTGTACTTGATTTTTAAAATGTTCACAGACAAATCTAAAAGAATAGTATACAAGATTTAAAGGACACCCGAGGTGAAAATAAAGTAATGGAAGAAAGTGTTTTATAGTTGGAAATTCTCATCAGTGAGGGTCACACTGTAGTCACTTCCTGTAAGCACTGAGTCAGCCAGTTAAATACCTACGTTAACTCTTTCAGGCAGAAAAAGAAAAAAAGGAACAGCATAGTTATTTGTGTGCTAGGCACTGTACATACCCATGTCTAGCTCATCATGTCACATGTCACCTTGGGTATCCTTTAGGAGAGCATATTATGTGATTAGAACTAAATGATACAGCTCTCCCATTCAATAATAACAAAAAGCATTTTATTATCTTCACGAATCAGTTATTCTTACTGTGTCAGCTTAGGTTTTGCATGGATACCATTATTTGATTGAACACAAAGTTCCAGTGAACAGTCCCGGTTGAAGCATGTGGCTAGTATACATCTGAGAGGGTGAGATGGACATTTCTTGGGGCAGTTCAGGCAGTGTGGCGCAGCATCTCAGATAGCGTCCCATGGACTTCTGTATCCGTGTCTAACCATATACATTTATTACTGGCAATCTGATGTCAGTCTGTCAGATTAACGCAGTAAATTTCATGGTATGGCTGTAAGGTCGAATTGTTCATGATGTACAGACTTTGCTCACCTTATCACCTGTATGCACAATGTTAATATTTAACAGTTCTATTTAGTCTTGAAATATTTCTATGTGCATATGGGTAGTACGGTATATAATGTTTTTATATAGGCCCTATTCTTTTACTTAGTCCTTTGTAGGCACTCAGTTGCAGAGCTTGTTTTTTCGTCCATGTTCCTTGATTAGCTAATGTCAGACAAATCACTGTTTTTATTGTTTCAAAGCCCCTTCAACAGCTTTCTCTTGCAGTAATGGTTGCTGGCGTTTGGTCTCTAGTTATTCTTAGCATGGCTATCTTGCTCAGTGAGTAGCATTATATCAATGAGTCAGGCTGCAGCCCCACCCACAGAGCCTCCTGCGAACTTTTTCATTTGAGTAGCTACAGTTCACGGGACCAGATTTTTTTAAATTGCATTCACACATTTAATACACTGGTAAAATTGCCTCTCCCCTATAAATTTACTAAGCCAGTTATCTCTTTTGATGGCTTTTAAATAAACACACCCACGAGGGCTCTGAGTGCCTGGGAACTGGGCCAGGTGCTCAGAACTTTCAGCAACAATGTAGGCAGCACACACAGCTCTGGAAACTATAGGGGAGACCACTGCATCTTATTTTTAAATCAGTATCTTTATATGACAGCCATTCCATGCTATTGTCTACACAAGCACACCTGTGTTTGCTTTGAAATACTGATTAGGTCAACACCTGGATCCAGTGACATAACTACAATTCATGCCCCCTCCCCTTGGGGCCCATCTCACAAGGGCCATAAAACAAGTGTGGCCATCATGATCTCCACACCCATAAGTGTAGCCACAAAAGCACCTGATCTGAAGTATAGTCCCCTGTGCTGGAGGAAGGGATGGTTAGTAGCTGGGGCGCCCCACAGCACTGGTCCCCCTGCGATCACAGGTGCTGCTCCCCTCTAGTTGCCCCCTGCCTGGATCCACTCTTATTTAATGAGGCAAAGTATAAAAAATAAATCACTGATTTAATCAATACTCTCCTCTCGACCAGGTGTATGGTTAGACTTGCATCAAGCAGTATGGTGAGTGTGGATAGTACTCTCGCATCGCAGTGCTGGGTCCCCAGTTCGAATTTTAGCCAGAGACCATCTGCATGAAGTTTGTATGTTCTTCCCTTATGCTGGGAATATACGGGTCGATCCGGCGGCCGATTAGCCGCCGGATCGACCCCATCCGCGTCTCCGCGTGTGCGGATCGATTACCGCTCGTCCCCACCGGTACTTCCTTATCAGCGCTCGATTCCCTGCCATTGTCCGCCGACGTGGATCGAGCGGGCGGGGGTCGAGAGGCTTGATCGGGCCAGCTGAATATTATCAGCTGGCCGGATCAGCTAATCGATACACGTTACAGAAACGTACCGTGTATCCACAGTATTAGACTACAATGGATATATGACTATGGAAGGCATTAGATTGTGAGCCAATAGAGACAGTTAGTGACAGTACTCTGTAAAGGCGCTGCAGAATATGTCATAGCTATATAAATACTAAATAATAATGCTTTACTTTCAATGAAGGTAATAGTTGCATTGGTTTTCCCACGCAGGGGAGTCAAAGAATAGTATATTGGAACAGAATTCGTCAGACATTATGCGTCGGGGAGAAAAGCCGACCATATACTATTACGTTACAGAAAGCCATTGTTTTATCCAGTAAGACAGCCAGAGCAGTGCTGGCTTTGCTGTATGTTGTCTATTTTTGCCTATAGATGGACTTGACAGTAGCTTCTTCATATGTGGCATTTGTATCTCTTGCTTTTCAGATATATTTTCCCTCTGCCTGTTTTATGTGTAAATATAATATCTCTATGACCTTTGTCCGATTGCTTGTGTTTAGGTCTTCCTCCCTGTGTCTACACACCCACCAAACATCACTAATTTCTCTCTTGTAATCTCTGTAAAATGATTTATATGGGTGCAAAGTACCATTGCTGCTAGATAAGAAACTGACTTCCCCCACTTACCTGTTGTCTTCTGCATTATTTCAGGTCAGCGTCTGATCTCTTCCTGACAGTGTTTGTTTTGCATCAACAGTGTGACAGGTCACCTACAAACGCCACACACAAGTAAGGTGATTATTGACCTGCATAGCATAATTGTCCTTTTACTCCACTTTGATTGAAGGAGACAACGCAGTTGGTGCATTCAGAGCATTTAGTCACTTAACCTTTAAGGATACCAGATGTGAAATAACCTAGGGAGACTGGGGGAGCAGGTTTATCATAATTACCAGTGGCTGTTTTGGGCTACAGTCACTGAACATAAAAATATAACTTCTCTCTGCGGAGAAGGTGAAATCCTGTCAGAGCTACGCAGACACCTGCAGGACATAGATTTCTACCAACGTGGTCCGGAAACGGTTAAAAAACAACTGAAGTGAGAGGTATATGGAGGCTGCCGTATTTATTGCCCTTTAAGCAATACCAGTTGCCTGGCAGTCCTGCTGATCCTCTGCCTCTAATACTTTTATCCATAGATCCTGAACAAGCATGCAGCAGATCAGGTGTTTCTGACAATATTGTCAGATCTGACAAGATTAGTTGCATGCTTGTTTCTGGTGTAATTCAGAGACTACTGCATCCAAATAGATTAGCAGGGCTGCTAGGCAACTGGCATTGCTTAAAATGAAGTAAATATGGCAGCCTCCATGTACTTCTTACTACAGTTAGTGGTCCCTGTGAAGAAATCGTATAGCAAGCCAAATAAGTTGCTTTGAAGTATAAGTGCACTTTTATTTATATTACATGAGCCCCACATTTTCCCCCCAACAAATCCCACTTAATCATAAAACGTGGAGCTGCTGGCGTGTGCAAGATCATGGCCGCACCCTTCTTCCAGCCCTTCGTAGTGTGTCCCTCACTGCAGCTGCGCAGCCAGGCATTCGTCAGCTGTTTGGCCGTAATGGTCCACAACCCGGCCTGGTCATGCGCAGAAAATGCTAACAATGCAGATTTCCTGTCTGTTCTGCTGATGCTTTGCCTCTACTGCTTTTAGCTATAGATCCTCAATAGTAGGGAATAGCAGACTTGGAGAAGAACTTGGATGGCTTATATGTTACATAACCACATTCAATGTCAAGCAAAAGCAATAAAAAGAGAACCCGAGGTGTGTTTAAAGAATGTTATCTGCATACAGAGGCTGGATCTGCCTATACAGCCCAGCCTCTGTTGCTATCCCAAACCCCACTAAGGTCTCCCTGCACTCTGCAATCCCTCATAAATCACAGCCATGTTGTGAGGCTGTATTTACATCTGTAGTGTCAGTCTCAGCTGCTCCCCCGCCTCCTGCATAGCTCCAGTCCCTGCCCCCGTCCCTTCCCTCCAATCAGCAGAGAGGGAAGGGATGCAGGCGGGGACTGGAGTTCTGCAGGAGGCGGGGAGAGCAGCAGACTGACACTATAGAGATAAACACATCCAGCTCTGACAAGCTGTTTGTCAGCAGCGTGGCTGTGATTTATGAGGGATTGCAGAGTGCAGGGGGACCTTAGGGGGGTTTGGGATAGCAACAGAGGCTGGGCTGTATAGGCAGATCCAGCCTCTGTATGCAGATAATATTCTTCAAACCCACCTCGGGTTCTCTTTAATGCAAATCTAGGATGCATAAAAAGGGAAGTGAAACCATGAGATCCTAGCATAGTACGGCCTGTGTATAAATCACTTGTTTTGCCACATATGGATTATAGGATACAGTTATTTGGGCACCCTACTACAGGAAGGACATTGTAGTTTTAGAACAGGTGCAAAAATTGGCAATCCAGTGAAAGGGGTGGAAGGTCTTACTTAAAATATACCTGGGATAAATTGCAGCAAAGGATTTTTACTTACCTGGGGGTTCATCGGAGTCTGTCCTTCTGTTGTGTCCCTGTGACCCAACCTGGTTGTGGGCCACCGCATATGCGGTCTCATCCACGCCCACCCACTCAATCATGTTCCCGTAGCTGGGAGCGGTCTAAGTGGGCACAGTTACAGTCTTAACGAACTGAGCATGCACAGAACAGTCAAGACTTCGGGGATGCATGCAGGTAGAACTGCACATAAGTAGTGGCCCACGACTCAACTAAATTTGCAGACTTTACAAGGGACCAGAACTGACCAGAGCCGAAAAGGTTTAGAGAAATGGGAGTAGCAGGCATGTATGGAAAGCTGTCCTGATGGCCACCGCTCACCCCCCCTCCACCCGTTCTTCACTGCCCCCTCCTTACATACCTAAAGCCCCTCTGGCAGCCTCCTCTGGGTTACCAGATTCGGACATCAGTACGCAGGTGCTAGCCTGGCTGAGCGCGTCCCTCAGCGTGCGACCATGGCGTAAACGAGACTTCATGCGCAGAGCCTTCATGGACGCAGTTGCAAGTTGAGGGATGCACGCAGCCGGCCCAACTCCTGCGACCTGGAATAGGCTGCTGGAGGGGCTTTAGGTATGTGAGGAGGAGGACAAAGGAAAACAGGAGGAGTGTTGACCATTAGGACAGCTTCCCATACATGCCTGCTCCTCCCTTTTCTTCAAACTTTTTTTGTCTCTGGTATCCTTTTAAGTGGACACAAACTAAACACTGAACATGCCTAGCAAAATAACATTATTTCCCCCTCTAAGTATAAATTGTAATTTAACTAATTGTAAACTGAAGCCTCTTCCACCCCAGTGCATCCTGCTGAGGCATGATTGTATTGCATGCTGGGACATTTACTTCACAGGCTCCCAAAATTACAAACTCATGCAAAATGCTACAAAAATTGCATACATTTGTGTTTTGGGTTTGCATTATTCATTTGTTTGCATTTTGCATTTGCGGTTTAAAGATGGTGGTAGCCTGTATTTAATACAGGAACCCACTTATCAAAAGTTTTTAAACAATGCTGGAAGAGTAGTTAGGTAGTATGGTTGCATTTTGTATTTATAATGCTGTGGATGCAATATGGTCAAAGCTTCTTTTTTTCCTATTTAAAGGGTAGACAAATTGACTTTATTAGTTTGGTTACACAATTAATATGTATAAATGCATCCAAGGCTAATATAAAAGCTTGGCAAACTTTTTATCCCCATGTCTATACAAAGGACAAGATGACATGAACTACACATGAGCAAAAGGGGTCCTTCACAGTAAGAATGGCTAAGATGTGGAATATTTTACCAAAGGAAGCAGTTATGGCATTTTCTGTTTTACATTTAAAGGAAACCTGAAGTGAGAGGGGCTATGTAGGCTGCCATATTTATTTCTTTTTAAACTATACCAGCTGTATGACAGTCTGCTGATCTCCCATGCATCATTAGTGTCTGAATCACACACCTGAAACAAGCATGCGCCTAGTCCAGTCAAACTTTAGTCAGAACATCTGATCTGCATGCTTGTTCAGGGTCTATGCAAAAAACATTAGAAGCAGAGGATTAGCAGGGCCACTGGGCAGTTTGCATTCTTTAAAATAAACCTGAAATCTCGTAATAAAAAGATTGTATACTCATCCGGGGCTTCCTCCAGCCCCGTGAGCACTCTTCTGCGCATGACCCAACTGGCGCAACTTAGCCAGATTACCGGGACTAATTGCAGCCGCTCTGAAGCACTCAGGAGTACTGAAGGACGCATCAGTGCTCATGGGGCTAGAGAAAGCCTCGGGTCAGTATAAAAATGTTTTGTTGCGATATCCCAGGTACACTTTAAAAGGAAATTAATATGGCATCCTCCTTATCTCTCTCACTTCAGGTGTCCTTTAAAAGAGGCTTGGGTGCTCTGCCTACCTTGAAAGGCATCCACAGCTATAAATACTCACTGTAAGGTTGTACCTCAATCCAGTCAGGGAGTAAACATGTACCGGTTTGTTTTATGAAACTAAGCTCCATGAGCATGCTAGATTTCCGTAAAAAAAAATAAAATAAAAATGATTGCACCAGTTTATAATACATTGTGAGCAGATGTGTCCTTCTACACCCCTCCCTTACAGGCTTTATTTACAGCAATCTGTTGCAGTGAATTACACTTGCCTGACTAGTATTCTAATTTTAGTGTAGCTCCTGCAACAGCGCTGCTCTTGCTTATTTGCTCTCTTATCCCGAAACCTCTCTTCCCCATTTAGTATCGCTTGGCAATAGTTTATCACGATAGGGTCTTAAGGCTAATTTGACTTTCGTTAAGTTTTTGTTTTGTTACATTTAACCAATACAGATTGAAGTTTGAGACCAGATATTACCAAAGAGGATTCTGCTGATATTTTAGCCATACCGGAATATAATGGCTTGAGTATTTCCTGAAACACATGAAGCCTACAACCGCGAGAAAGCAACTTCTAAGGAAATTCCTAACTGTAGAGCTGCCATATTACAGATTTTAGTATGGCAGATCAGGAAGAACAAAGCAAGATACGTCATTCTATGGAAGACGGAAGTCAAATACGTGAAAAGATTGTTTCTGTTCCTACAGAAGTACAACAGCAAGATAAGTTGAGAGAAGAGCAGGAGAATTCAAGAGGAGAAGAGAAGAAGGAGAATGAGAAGTTGAAAAAGGAGCAAGAGGAGAGGTTAAGAAAAGAGCAAAAAGATAGGTTGAAAAGGGAGCACAAGGACAGATTGAAAAGGGAGCATGAGGAGAAGTTGAAAAAAGAACAGGAGGAGAAGTTGAGAAAAGAACAGGAGGAGAAGTTGAGGAAAGAACAGGATAATAAGTCAAGAAAGGAACAGGAGGAGAAGCTGCGAAAGGCGAAGGAGGAGAATCTGAGAAAGGAGCAGGAACAGAGGGTGAGAAAGGAGGAGAAGCTGAGGACGGAGCAGCAGGAGAAGCTGAGAAAGGAGCAGGAAGAGAGGGTGAGAACGGAGGAGAAGCTGAGGAAGGAGCAGGAAGAGAAGCTGAGGAAGGAGCAGGAGGAAAAGCTGAGAAAAGAGCAGGAGCAGATGTTGAAAAGGGAAAAGGAGGAGAAGGATAGGTTAAAAAAAGAGCAGAAGGAGAGGCTGAAAAAGAAGCAGGAGGGAGAGAATGAAAGGTTGAAAAAAGACCAGGAAGAGAAGTTGAGAAAGGAAGAAGATGAGCAATTGAGAAAGGAGGAGGAGAAGAGGTTGAGAAAGGTGGAGGTGGTGCAGTTGAGAAAGGAACAGGTTGAGCGGTTGAGAAAGGAGGACGAGCGGTTCAGAAAAGTGGAGGAAGAGAAAAGGTTGAGAAAGGTGGAAGAGGAGGAGAGGTTGAGAAAGGTGGAGGAGGAGGAGAGGTTGAGAAAGGTGGAGGAGGCGGAGCACTTGAAAATGGAGCAGGTTGAGCAGTTGAGAAAGGAGGAGGAGCGTTTGAGAAAGGTGGAGGAGGAGGAGAGGTTGAGAAAGGTGGAGGAGGAGGAGAGGTTGAGAAAGGTGGAGGAGGAGAGGTTGAGAAAGGTGGAAGAGAAGGAGAGGTTGAGAAAGGTGGAGGAGAAGGTGAGAATGAGAAAAGAGGGGGAGAGACTGAGAAAGGAGGAGAAGGAGAGGTTGAGAAAGGAGGAGGATGAAAGACTGAGAAAGGAGGAGGATGAAAGACTGAGAAAGGAGGAGGATGAGAGACTGAGAAAGGAGGAGGATGAGAGACTGAGAAAGGAGGAGGATGAGAGACTGAGAAAGGAGGAGGATGAGAGACTGAGAAAGGAGGAGGATGAGAGACTGAGAAAGGAGGAGAAGGAGAGGCTGAGAAAGGAGGAGGAGAAGGAGACGTTGAGAAAGGAGGAGGAGGAGAGGCTGAGAAAAGAGGAGGAGGAGAGGCTGAGAAAAGAGGAGGAGGAGAGGCTGAGAAAAGAGGAGGAGGAGAGGCTGAGAAAAGAGGAGGAGGAGAGGCTGAGAAAAGAGGAGGAGGAGAGGCTGAGAAAAGAGGAGGAGGAGAGGCTGAGAGAAGAGGAGGAGGAGAGGCTGAGAAAAGAGGAGGAGAGGTTGAGAAAGGAACAGGAGGAGAGGTTGAGAAAGGAACAGGAGGAGGAGGAGAGGTTGAGAAAAGAGGAGGAGGAGGAGAGGTTGAGAAAAGAGGAGGAGGAGGAGAGGTTGAGAAAAGAGGAGGAGGAGGAGAGGTTGAGAAAAGAGGAGGAGGAGGAGAGGTTGAGAAAAGAGGAGGAGGAGAGGTTGAGAAAAGAGGAGGAGGAGAGGTTGAGAAAAGAGGAGGAGGAGAGGCTGAGAAAAGAGGAGGAGGAGAGGCTGAGAAAGGAACAGGCGGAGAGGTTGAGAAAGGAACAGGAGGAGAGGCTGAAAAAGGAGGAGGAAAGGTTGAGAAAAGAGGAGGAGGAGGAGGAGAGGTTGAGAAAAGAGGAGGAGGAGGAGAGGTTGAGAAAAGAGGAGGAGGAGGAGGAGGAGAGGTTGAGAAAAGAGGAGGAGGAGAGGTTGAGAAAAGAGGAGGAGGAGAGGTTGAGAAAAGAGGAGGAGGAGGAGGAGAGGTTGAGAAAGGAGGAGGAGGAGGAGGAGGAGGAGAGGTTGAGAAAGGAG